>NW_011494863.1:11483274-11522229 GCF_000754665.1 Bison bison bison | reverse complement strand
CTGCTCTAGAGGTTGGGTGCAGAGCAGGGCCATGGGGTTGGGGGCTGGGGGCAAGCAGGGGTGGGGCAGACTCACCTCCCAGAGCGAGCCCTCCTCTCGAAGCACGGCTACCAGCATGCCGGCTGGGATCATGAGGCAGGACAGCAGGCCCATCAGGATGCCCAGCAGCTCTGCCCAGGCTGGGAAGCGATAGCTGCCATACTCTGAGGGCTGGTACTTGACGATGCTATACACCAGCAGGGCCTGCAGGTGGGGGCTCCAGCGTCACAGAGGGCCTCGGGCAGGCCCCAGGGCTTGGGATAGCCCAGGTCTGAGCTACTGTAAAGCCTGAGATAGCTCAGCCCAAGGCCATCCCAAGGCCTGAGAGAGCCCAGCCCAGAGCCACCCAGTCTCTGAGAAAGCCCAGTCCGAAGCTATACCAGAACTTGAGCTGGCCCATCTTTGGAGCCTTTGCAAGTCCTGAGACAGTCCTGTCCAAAGCTGACCCAATGCCAAAGCCTGAGATGGCCTATCCCTGAGCTGCTCCAAATCCAAGGCTAAGAAGCACAGCCTCACCACCCCAGCCCTAAAGCTCTGAAGCCTAAGAAAGCCCCACTCATTCTGCCAATCAAACACAGGGCCAGGCCCAGCACAGCTACAAAAGCTGGGGACACCACGGGAGAGGGGAGTAGACCGGGATCCTGGTACTCATTCTATCCCCCAGCCCTGACAGAGGTCCACTGAGGGCTAGGGCAGTCCCCCTAGACTGAATGCCCAGAAGGGCCCTGCTCTCACCCCTGAGCCCCCAGCCAGCAGCCCTCCCTTCCACCCTGGTTACCAGGAGCGTGGATGGAGACAGGAACAGCCAGCAGGCCCTGAAGTAGAAGCCCGGCTTGAAGCCCAGCATCATGTGGATGTCCCGGCAGAACCTCTGGATGCCTGCACGGGGAAAGGAGGGGGAATGGCCCCACCCACAGCCCCACAAGCACCGTCAGCCCCTCCTCCACCCCAGTTGCCCCCACTGGAAACCCTGGCCCTTGGGACCAGGGACCCAGTGCAGGGGGGCTCCAGGGTAGACTCCCATTCTCCCACAGCTGGGAGCCTGACTCCACCTCCCACAGCCCCTCTCACCATACACCCGGGTGACGGCGAGGCACGTGGTGATCACCACCACCATCAGCCCGAAGCTGGCGCTGTAGTCGTCCAGAAGGACCAGCCAGTACATGCCCCCCTGGAACACAAGTCACAGCTCTGGAGTGCCCTCATCCCAGCCCCGATCCCCAGTGCTGCCCCTTCTCCAGGCAGGAAGAAGGGAGCTGGGAGCAGGCAGGCCAGTAGGGAGAGCAAGATGATAGAGTGCGACTGCTGTCTGCCTGCCAAGCCCTCTATACACACCATCCGATTTGAGTCTCACAAGCCTATAGCCTATATGTAGACCCCACTTTATCAGTGGGAAAACAGGCTCAGGGAGGTGAAGCCACTTGTCCTGAGGTCATTCATCAAGTGCAAGAATAAGCCTGGAAGACTTTTCAGACTCCAAAATCAGAACTCTGGGTCATAGGCCAAGCTGCTTCTTGAGAAAGAGGGTCTGGGGTGGACTAGCTTCCTCCCACAGAGGAAGAAGCAGGTAGCTTGGGGCGTGTTGGCCTGGCCACAGACAGCACTGCAGGTGTCTGCCCCAGCCTTGCCCACCAGCTGTCCGCCCACCCCACAGCACCACTCACATCCGTGGTGAGGACCAGCCCCATCAGGTACATGGCCACGCAGATGAGCCCCGAGAACACAGCCTTCTTGGGCCGAAGGTAGTACGGGAACTCGTCCGTAACAGCTGTCACGATGGTCTCCAAGAAGGCAAACTGGGGGGAGAAGGGGGCTCAGAGTTCTGCCCCCACCACACACATACAAACACACACAGAGAGGTACATCCCACAGATGCAGATACACGCACAACACACACATATCATACGCACATCACACATATCAGACATACAGAAACATCATGTGAAGACATACACAGACACACAGCCATACATTTCACACTGGACAGATACACACATAGATACACATACAGACAGAGACACCCACATCACACACGGATAACTCATGCAGCGAGGCGCACACACATCGCAGACGTGTACCACGAGGCACACCCACTGGCATGGGCAGCTCACCTGGCTATCCAAGCCGAGAGTCAGCAGCATGAAGAAGAACAGGAAGGACCAGAAGGGTGACAGAGGCAGCATGGTCATGGCCTGTGGGTAGACGACAAAGGCCAGGCCAGGGCCTGGGCCAAGGGCACACGGGGTCAGCAGCCTGGGGAACGTGGGGGCCCCGCATATGTACTTAAACACACATGATTACTACTTACACCCACTTGGGCCAAACCCAGAGATGTACACTCACTGCACACTTCCAACACTTTCTTAACTCCTAAGACACAGGCCAGCACACTGTCCGTGCTCCATAAACACAGGTGGATAAAAAAATGAATTAATAATGAGTACATGAGTAAACACAAGACCAAATATAAACCCTCATTTGAATATGCTTAAGTGCACAATCATTTGCATGAACAGTTCCACGTACACACACACTCAGATACTCCCATTGGTGCAAGATACTGATTCACAACATCATCCAAACCCTCAATTCACTCACACAGGCATCTCCATACAGGATGTGACTCATCTGGACAAGTAAGGCAAGTTCCTGAGATGTGACAAAACACCACAATCTCCTCCAGAAAGTCACTTCTCTCTAGACACAGGTTGATACATACTCATTTGCACACCCATCCTTTTGCACTTGAACACTCAGAAAACAGCTCAGACACATTCATTTGCATGCATGCTATGCATGCACACACACACACACACACACACACCATACCCATCCACAACCTTGCTGGTCCACGTATATGCTCACTTGCCCAGTCCAGCTGTGCCCGATGCACCCTCCACCCACCAGGGCCAGGCAGCCTGCCCACCTGCTTTGGCTACTTGGTCCACAGGTACACCCAGCTCCTGAGACATGTAGCCCAGCACGGAGAAGATGGCAAAGCCAGCCAAGATGCTGGTGATGGCGTTGCCCAGGGTGACAATGAAGGTGTCTCTGCCAGGAGAAGTCCAGGCACAGGCCAGGGTGAGTGGCCCCCGTCCTCACCCACGAGGCCCTCCCTGGAGAGCCACTCTCCTACCCACTCCAGCCGCCGGGGTCCGGGAGGCAGCACTGACCTATAGATGTTCTGGTGAAATGTGTTGTAGGAGGCAAAGGTGAGGAGCCCCCCGAAGCCCACACCCAGGGAATAGAAGATCTGAAGAGCAGCTTCAATCCACACCTGTGACAGGGAAAGATGCAGAGGGAGGGCAGAGAGGAGAGGTTGGCACACCGTGGTGCCCAGAAAGGGAAGGAGGTAGGGCGAGAGCCAGTTGACAGGCCCAGGCATGCTGTGATGAAGGACCTGGCTAGTGAGTGACAGCACCTGGGAGCAAGGCCTGCTCTAACACTGCAGGACTTGGTCAAGTTCCTTCCTCTCTCTGGGCCTCAGTTTCCCCATCTAGGATCTAGAAGATACTCTCTAAGCTTGGTCCAGTTCTGAAGAAAGTAGTGCCTTGTATAAATTTTCAGTAGATGTGTACTGACAATCAGCCCCTGTAACCCTTTTATTGCCTCTCGGAGTTGGAGGAACCTGGATTTGAATCCCAGTTCCCCCACTTTCAAGCTGTGTAGACTCTTCAGGCCAGTTACCTCTCCAGCCCTCATGTCCCCTGTCTGTACTGAGGGGATAGGAATGGTACCTGCCTCATAGGCTGGTGGTAAGGATCACATGACTACATTATGCACAATGCTAGAGCAGGGGCAGGCGTAGTCATCCACCAACAAATAAGAATGCTACCTGTCAGGACCATTTTTCTATTATTATTACTAATACCGTCCTTGGGTTTTACAGTCAGGTCTGGGAGGAAATCCCAACTCTGCTGCTCCCTAGCTGTGTGATCTGCTAATTCTTTTGGGCCTCAGTTTCTTCATCTGTAAAATGGGAGAATAACGTCTACTGCATAGGATCGTATATAGTAATAAAGGAAAAAGATACACAGTGCCAAGCACAGTGTCCGGTACAGGGGATTCACCATGTGGAAGATCCTCCCCCCACTCCCTTTCCCTAGGGAGTCTTCTTTCCACTCCCTAGCCTGACCTCTCCCTTTACATGCTGGCCTTGAGGGTCTCACCTTGGAAGATAACAGGTGGTGGAACTGAGGGGTGAGATAGAACTGGATGCCCTTCCAGGCCCCAGGGAGGGTGACTCCACGGACCAGCAGCATGAGCAGGATGAGGTAGGGGAACGTGGCCGTGAAATACACCACCTGAGAGACAGTAAATGGGGACAGAAGGGGGTGACCTTCTCTCTTCTCTCCTCCTCTCAGAAACCCCCATCTTACTGACTCACCTCCCCAACCTTCAGGTAGCCCAAGTTAGAAACAGCCACCATCTGTGATGCTCTCTTTCCTTCCCTCACTCCCACCACACATCGCTGCTTCCCAGGGCTGTTCCTACCCATCCACTCTCTCTCCCTCCCCCCACACAAACCCAGCCTGCATGGTCATCAGACATTGGACATGTCCAAATTCTCCTCTGTCCTGTCTCCACCTGTTCCCAAACCTCCAGCTTCATCCTCAGCAAACACCATCAAGTCCCAAGCCTCTCACTGCCTTGGCTTGCACCACGATGACCTCTCCTGGCTTTCTAATGGTCTCCATGCTTTCTTCTAATGGTTCTTTTCCTCATGGACAACATCTCAGCACTTTGCAGAGAGATAAGTTCTAATTTATAAATGATTGAGTAAACCACTCAGAAGGTTTCCAACTCCTGAAACAGCTCTATGGCCCTTCCTACCCTCCATAAGCTACAGTGGGCTTTGTCTTCCCAGCTTCTAGCTGGTCTTTTTCGCATAACAGTTGCCTGACTTTTCCACCTGGGGCTGTTTCAATTTCCAGCTCCAGGCCCAGCCAAGTAGAGCACTCCACCCTTCTGCCCAGGGTGACTGGTCCAGAGATGAGTCTAAGACCCATCTGTCCAGTGGGACTCAATTCTAGGATTTTTGAAACCTAGGGCAAGGGAGAACACTAAGTAGGAAAGATGTATGCCTGGAGTTGCTAGGGGCAAGCTCATGAAGAATGAAGCCTAAGAAGTCAACCTGGAGGAAAGCATTGCTGAGAGACCAAGAGAACAACATTCCTCATCTGAACCGCTAGATCCAGCTGTGCCTGAAGCAGGCCCTCTGGACTTTCCAGCTGAGTGTGATAACTGGGTTCTAGTCCTTGCATTTCAAAGAGTTGTGACTCTTGCGCACCCTCCAGGCATTCAACAAACACTTGCTGAGCTTCTCCAAAGTGCCAAGCACTAGATTAGGATACAAGCTTGAATAACAGGTCCTGCCCTTGGCATGTTTCTAGTCTAGTGAACCAGCTTGGCCGCCATCCGGCCCCATCTCCACGTCTTTCTTCAGGCAGCGCCTCCCCCTTCCCCAGTCTCAATGTCCTCTCCCTTCCCCTCTTCCCAGCTGAAGTCCATTCGTCCTCTCAGGCTCAGCCTACACCCTGCCTCCTCCAGGAAGCCCTCGCCGTTCCCAGCCTCTCAGGCCTCCAGGGCCTCCCAGCTTCACCTTGCCCGAGGACTTCACACCCTTGAGGATACAGAGGAACACGATGACCCAGGCGAGCAGCAGGCAAAGGCAGAGGTTCCAGCGGATGTACCCGGGACTTCCGATGCCCTGGCTTCCTTGGATGTGGAGGACGTAGCGGCTGTGGGGGACAAGGCCTGAATGTTCTCTGGTCACCTTGCCATGCTCCACAGACATGGAGTGAAGCTGTGACCAGCCCACAAGCCTATCTGGCTATTCTCTGTTTGATTCCTCTCCGTCCTTCTCTGATCAGCTCTGCACCCAGGAGCTGGGCCTCTAGAGACACTATCACCCAGGCTCCTTCCTCTTCAGTTTCCACAGGGGTCTGGCTAATGGGAGGCAACAGCAGGAGACTGGATGATGCGTTCGGGTATTTATGCACATGTGTGTATACATATGTAAGCATGCACGCCACACACCATCAGAGGGTGTGGCTGTGACTCCCGTTTCTACAGCACAGCTCTGGCTAGGGGGCCCTTCCTCTGAGGCTTTCAGTCTCCCCTGATTCTGATAGCACTTGCCTCCTTGCCTCGGGGTGCTATGACTGTCCCTCTTGCTAGTCCCTGGTGCCTCACATTTCCATGTGGATCCCCTCACCCCTGTGAAGTCTCTCCACTCACTCAACTCTCTTCAGTGAAGCCCTGTGACAGTGCCATCTGCTTCCTGCCTGCTCCCCAAGTGATGCAGCAGGCCACGGTGTTGCCATGGAGACCCTAGGCTGCTGCCAGTGACCATGTCATGTTCTTTGGCTTTTAGTTGCAGACCCAAGCCTGTCCTTCCCCACTGGTCAGACATATTCCTCCGCAGGTGCAGACACTTTAGATTCATTTCAAATGGACAAATGAATGAACTATGTAATAAATGCAGGTTGGAGGCTAAAACAATTAAAAACATGGGGCTCATTTGGGAGAAAACCCCTAAGAGTAGCCTTTTGCAAGCAAAGGGTTATGGTTATCTGGTCTGTGTCCTCTGGTCAGCCAATGGTCCCTACCTAGGAACAAGGCAACTCTAGAATGTTCCAGAACAGGATCAAGCATCAGGAGGCCTTGATTCTAGTACTGCCTCTGCCAGTAAGTACTGAGCAAGCCTCCGGGCTTGTTTTCTCAGCTATAAAGTGGGACTTAGGGACAGGCCAATGGGCAGTGATGCCCTTCTGACCCCCACCACTCACAGTGGCTTGCGATGTGGCTGGTTCTGAGTTAACTGTGTCCTTCTCAAGCAACCCTTTACTCTCCTAGAGTTTCCTCTCTCCTTTTAGACTAACCCGAGCTGGTCCTGTTGACCCTGGTCTCTGCTAAGTGTTTTGCCTACTAATATATCCGGCGCTCAATAATCACAGATTGAATAAATAAATGAGTAACTGACTGATTCCATCCTATGAAGCAGGGACTCTTACTACCCCTTGTACAGAGGAGGAAACTGAGGCTCCAGATGTTGACAATGACTTATCATCAGCATCATTACTATCAGCTAGCATTTACTGAGCACTCACTATCCACCAGGCTGAGCGGCACAATTTATATGCCTTCTTTCCTTTAACCCTCACAGTAGCCTTCAGATACTATCACACCTGATTCAAAGATAAAGCATCACAAACCAAATAAATTGTTCAAGGCCACACAGCTGGTCAGGTGAAGAACTGGGGTTAGAACTCAGAGTCCATCCAACACAGCACCTGAACTCAACCTTTGAGGTGCATGTAGAGCCCCATAGGAGCATGGGCACAATCCTGCCCCCTGCCCCTCCCCGACTGCTGCTGGGCCAGCAGGGGCCTGACCTCCAGTACTCCTCGCTGGGGCTGACAGTGCTGGTGAGGTTGAGGGGCAGGGCCCCGTTGCCGTCCTTGGAGCCTCTGTGCTCGAGGCAGAGGTCTGTGTTCCACCAGTTGCCACAGTGTTCCCAGGGCAGGTTGCTGGTGAGGGAGGCGAAGAGGTAGAAGAGGACGTAGGCGATAATCATGTTGTAGTAGATGGCCACTAGGCCCACGATGAGCAGCATGGCCGCGCCGGCACCTGGATGCGGGAGGGGCGGCCTTCAGGCCAAGGAAGCCGTCCCCTTTCTAGATTTCACCTCCCTCTCTGCCTAGAGGGCAGAGAGTAGGGGGCAACCTCCCTGCCTCCCTCAGGCTTTCAACACCGCCCCCCGCCAAGGCCTCACCTTTGAAGAGCGGGCTGATTTTCCAGACGGCCAGGGGTCCCAGACTGGAGAACTGGCCCAGAGAGAGCTCGAGGAAGAAGAGGGGGATGCCGCAGATGGCCAGCATGAGGAAGTAGGGCACGAGGAAGGCGCCTGCAAGGAGGAGGAAGGGTAGGGAAGGTCTAGGGATGGGCGGTCAGCTCCCCTGAAAGCCTAGCTCTAGCCCCACCCCCTCCCATGACTGGCAGGCACCTTCACTTCTCATGTGGGGCTGGGCACTGCGGGACTGTCTTCTTTTCTGCCAGGAGATCACTGAGGGCCAAGTGGACATATGGGGATTTACTTACTTCTGTAGCCCTAGTGCCCAGGCCAGGACTAGGCTCAGATCAGACACGTAGTGAATGAGTGCATTCCCTGCCAGATAAAGTACAAACTCCTCAGTACAGAAATCGATGACCTTTAGAATCTGGCTCCTGTCTACCTGCTCCTCCCCTCCTCCCAATGCCACCTCAGATGCTTGTGGCTGCCACCTGTGGTCGCCTGTGCCCAGCATCCGTCTTCCTTTTCTTCTCATACTAGCAGCTAGCTCCTTTACAGGACTGCCCACCACCATATGGCTCTGGAAGGGCTGCCAGTCACACCAGCCAACCCCTGCCCACCCTTTCTGGGCACATATCCCAAGGCAGGCCAGTTAGAGACCTTCCCTGCAATTCAACATAGATTCATTCAGAGGGAACAGTTCTGAGGAGGAAGTCATTCCATAGTTGTCTTTGGCCACCCCCGGCACACCTGTAGGGAGGAAGTCTGATCCAGGGAAAAATGAGGTCAGCCCACAGAGAGAAAAAGCCTTGGGAACCGGGGAGAGGGAGGACAGACCACTGTGGCCATCCCTGAGTTCTCAGAGCTTCAGAGGCTAGCACTCATCCCATACTTCCCCGTCGTCCCAGTTCATCTTGTCCTCGCTTCATCTAGTTTTCCTTGCATTTCTGTTGCTCTGCCAATATGTGCTTCTTTAAGGAGTTTGGTAGAGATGGGAGGAGACACGCAGTGCTGGCAGGGACAGATTGCTCCGGAGATGATAACCCTGGGGTGGAACGTTGGGTCGCCAGCGTGTGACCTTGGGCAAGGAACCTGGCCTCTCCAAGCACAGTTGCCTCATCAAGACAACAGTGCCCATCCAGGTGGTTGTCATCAGGGTTAAGTGAGGCAGGCCTGGGGCCTGGCAGATGGTGAGTGCTCAACCCCAGCTATTGGTGGTGAGACTTAGAATAGCCACTTGATGAAGAAGCAGGGACAGAGAATTTAAGATGGAAAAGATGTTGTGTTTGCAGCTTGAAAGGAAGGAACCAAGAGGCAAAGCTAGATTGAAGATTTAAGAACCCAGGAGTAACTGATTGATGGAGTGACGTTCCAAGGGAGGTGAGGTGGGAGAGAAAGGAATGTGGAGAATACTGAGAGCGCAGTAACCACTGACAGGCAGATACAGACCTTTATCACAAAGTGGAGGCAGCCCCCTCTGCCCATCACTCAGGGCCCAGGGAGTGCCAAGGCTTAGGGAGAGAACTGAGTGAGTATCCACCCTGGGGATGAGAGAGGAAGGAAGGGACTGGGAGAGGAAAAGGGATGAGGCAGGGTGAGCTCCTACTTCCAGCCCAGGTCACCACTTTCAACTAATTCAGCCCAGGGTCACATAGGAGACCGTGGCCAAGGTCACTTAAAACCTCACTCCACCCTGAGCCTTGGTCCTCTGGCCTCGACACCCCTCATGCAGGCATCAGGCTCATACCTCCTCCATTGGTATAGGCTCGATAGGGAAAACGCCAGACGTTCCCCAGGCCGACACAGTAGCCAATGCAGGACAGCAGGAAGTCCAGCTTGCCTGTCCAGTTCCCCCGGTCTGCGGCAAAGTCCACGTCCAGGTCTACATCGCCCTGGTCGCTTGGGGTCATTAGCAGGTCTGGGGTGACAGGCTGCCAGTAAGAGACACCAAAGAGGTGAGACAGAAAGGTGAGGCCAGGTTGAACTGGGACCCCCACCCCCCACCTCCATCTCGAATAAGAATATGAACTCAAACAGGGCTAATTGCAAAGAACTCTATTGGTTCAGATAATCAACTGCTCTCACTGTTAACCTGGGCTGACACGCTAGCAGGCAGGAGCTCCTCAAGATTTCAGGTGACTACAAACTTTTTAGAGTAGTAGGGTGGCTCTGGCACTAAGAAAGCTACCTTAATCTTAGTTTGGCTAACACAGAGGTCAAATCCAGTGATGGTCCTATTTTGATGATGATCTTAATGACAGTTACCATACGTGAGCACTTATCATGCACTCACTGTGCGAAACGTTTTACTCACATTACCTGGTTTCATTCCCAAAACAATTCTGAGAGCTAGGTACAAACAGAGGTACGTGCATACTCAATTGTGTCCAACTCTTTGCGACACCATGAACTGTAGCCTGCCAGGCTCCTCTGTCTATGGAGATTCTCCAGGCAATAATACTGGAATGGGTTGCCATTTCTTCCTCCAGGGGATCTTCCCCACACAGGGATTGAACCTGTGTCTCCTGCATTGGCAGGCTGATTCTTTACCACTGAGCCACCTGGGAATCTCTGAGAGCTAAGTATTCATCAAAGGGAAACTGAGGCTCAAAGAGGTATCAATGACACATCCAGAGTTTTTACAAGGCTGACTAGTGGGAGAACTAGGTCTCCAGTCCAGACTTCCTAATGCTGAAGCCCAGATCGTCAATCACCCAATGCTGGAGTTCTGCTACTCCATTCTGAGTGCTGTATTTTAAGAACAATACCAGCAGTTTGGAGCATGTGCACAAAGCAGGTGGCTGGACTGGAGCATGTTCAGGAAAAGCAGTTACAGGAGGACAAGAGGAAGAAGTGGGCCCTTAACATAGAAAGGATGGGGAGTGGAGGGAATGTGGGCTCCCTTGGGTTTAGATGTATGCTGTGTGGCTCAAAGAGGCCTGCTGAGGACTATGAATTTTAGTTCCGAAGCAGGAAGAAGCTACTGAAGCCCCAGTCTATCTAAGGAAGTTGTGACCTTCCTGTCTCTGGAGGAGAGATGCTTGCACAGAGGGGAATGGGAACCAACTGTCCCTAAGATCCCCTCCCATAATTTGAGGAGGGTGGAGAAGTTCACTGGGCATCCTCCCTTTAGGCTGGGGCTGGGAGATGGAGGCCTTCCTCAGGGTTCTTGGAATCCTGGCCCAAGGGATGTGAGGTAGCGTGTCCGTGAGTTGTCTGGGCTTTGGACCCGGAAGGAAGCCCAAAGTCCCCAGCATCTAAAATTCACACAGCAGCTCCCAGAAGTGCCTCTGGGAATGGGGCAGGAGAAAAGGGGCAGTTAGATCTTTTCTGCTTGACTCGGAAAGCCATGTCCCATGTAGAGGAGAACAGAGCTGCAAAGAAGGCAGGTTATCAAATAGCGTCATGGTTTTCAGAGAGGAAAAAGGACCTCCTGCTTCCTGCCGAGGAACGACCACGGGAAGCAGTGAGTCCACTAGACTGGACGTCAGGAGATGATGGTTCTCACCCCAGGTCTGTGCCAATTCACTATTCAACCTTAGGAAAGACTCTTCTGAGCCTTAATTTCCCCATATGGACACTGAGGAGATTTCCAAAAACAAATCACTTGAAATGTTTGTAGATGTTTGAGGGAACAAGGGATTTTTTATTCAAAAAAGTTTGGGGAAAGCTGGGTTATCACAAGGTAAAACAGGTTTCTTTGTTGCAGGACTTGTCATATCCTTTAATGGGCCACCATGCATTGTGACTCTCCAAGTAGGGACTAGAACAGACAAGTATCCTCCAATTCTACTTAAGAAAAGGGTTTCAAGGAGCTAGCATGCTGGGATATACTTGGCAGAAATGCAGGTTTAGATAATCTTTAGTTAGTAGTCTTCTGGCTCTGATGATCTGTGAGGCAGGATTCACCAAGGAGACTTCACTGCAGTGGTCACGAATCAGATCAGGTCCAAGCACAGGGATTCAGCAAACAGCTACTACCCGATTTGTTTTATCTCCTAAAATTGCCCTTCCTGGCACCAGCCCAAGGAGGTGTCTACATAAACATCAGGTGACAGAGGAAACTTTGCTGGTGACTTGTCATCTGAGCAGTGCTAGGATGAAGATGGTGAAAGGAGGGTCCAGGTGTCACAGGACTGGAGGTTTCTGGCTGCTGTGGCAGAATGGCAGAAACGTGGTAACAGCATTGGGCCCTCGGTGATAATGACAGCCGTGGTGGTGGTCCTGCCTGAGGCTGGCTATTGGCCAGAGGGGCAGTGGTGATGGGGGCAGCCTAGCATGATTATGGGTGATGGTGACAATGAGGAAGAGCATGAAAAGCTGCTTTTCAAGTAACGGGGCTCTAAGGGTTGAAACCAGTATGTTGCTGGTAATTTCTTAGCTGTGATCTCAAACATGCTGGGGTGAGGGTAGCAGCAGTTCCCTGACCTGTATGAAATCCACCTCTTCCCTCTGATTCCCCTTTCTCTCTCCAGCTGAATGGGTTTCAGCCGTCTGGAGCCACTCCCTCCCAAGTGAGCTCTAAGAGGGGTAGGGTAGCAGCCATTGACACTGGCCCCTGGTATTGGATGGGGAGGAAGGCCTGACACCCTGTGAATCCCCAGTCCTATTCAGGCCAGCTGGCAGGAGGGCCCGATAATGAGGTTCCCCTGATACCTCCTGAGAAGCTGCTGCCCTTTCTGTGTTCACAGAGCGGTCCTGGCTCTCTGTTTCCATGGTGACAAGAGTTTCAAGAGCAGGATGCTGTCAGCTCCTCCCCCAATCAGAGGGAAACCTGCTTCTGCTCCAGGGACAGAGGATGGGGTCCTCCAAAGCTAAGCCAATCCAAAACCCATGTGGTACCTCCATCTCAACCATGGGGTAGATCCCAGGGGGCTGGCACAGCAAGGATGGAACTAATTGAAAGACAGGAAAGCAACCAAATCAATGGGGCAGGCTGGAAGCTTAATGAGTAGCTTCACACTTCTGCCTGAATGTGAGGCTCCCACCCCTGATCTCCCCGCTCCCCACCCAGAGTCACGGAGGAACACAAATCTGAGCTTGCCAGATCCACACCCCTCTTTTGGGGACCAGCAAATGTAGTGACCAGCAGCAGCAGGTCTGGGAGAGGTAGGATTTCCCAAGCCAAGGCTCTCATACCTTCTTCAGGATGAGAGAAACAATAGGAATCTGGAGTCTGACTTCATCATTGTGCAGATGAGGAAATAAGTTTCAGAGGAGAAGGGGTGAGCTCAAGGTCAAATGGTAAGTTAAGGGCAGAGCAAAGCCAGGACCCAGACCCCCGACTCTCAGTAGTATGCTCCTCTCTGAACAACACCATTCCTTTGCCACACTTGGTACTTCCTCACTCCCTGCCCACTTCCCTTAAAGACCAAGAGAAGGGACCCTGAGGCCAAGGGCCCCACCCCTGCCCTGTTGGTTTTAGGTTGCTCAGTTTAACCTTTAGGAAAGCAGTAAGTTGCACCCCTCTGTGCCTCAGTTTCCTTGTCTATAAATGGGGGATAATAAGACCCATCTCCCAGAATTGTTGGAGAATTACTTGAGATAAGGTTTCACACAACATGGGTATTTACATAATGAGTGGCCTTGTGCCAGTGAGGGGCAGGGGCTCTTGTGAGGAGGGAGAGGAAGGAGGAGAGAGTAAGATGGAAAAGAACAGCGGCTGGACTTAAGACCCAAAAGACCCACAAATGACCCTAAGAAGTCACTCATGTCAGTAAATAAAAAGAACCCATTTATCACAGTAGTTCCACACTCAGCTGTCCAAGGGCAGAGAGCTTGAATGAGTACATGTTGGGGGTGAGGGTGTGGCTTGTGGGAGAGGGGACAGTCAACAACACCAGCTGCTGTGAGTTCATGGTGTCCCCCCACCCCAGGACTGGGGGGGGCTGCTTTGGTGCCCCTCACTTGGGACAGAGCAGCAATGGTCCAGGTTAGAGAACATACTTCCCCAAAGTCACGGGGTAAGTGGCATTTGCAGAAACACTATCCAGGAGTTTGGACTCCTTGGTTAATACTGGTACTTTTAAGCCCAAAGCCAGAAACTTCCCCCAAGACTCTCCCTTCTCATGCACTTGCAACTTGGCTGGGAGGTCCAACCCCAAGGACAAGGTGGGGAGAGGCTAAGGTCTGGGCCCAGGAATACAGAGACTTGGCCTCCTCTCTCATGCCAGCTTCCACCCCACCTCCCGAGCTGTGGGGTCTTGCATTTCTTCCCTCCTTGCCTTTGCCTCCCTTGTGTCCTGCTGAGGGGCAGCCTGGGGTCTTAGCAGGGAAGCTAAAGCTGCCAGGAGAACGAAGCCGATGGGGAGGAGGAGGTGGTGGGTGCTGCAGGGCAGGAGCACCTGCAGGAAACCAGAGTGCCCCTGCTGGCTCCCTGAGGCTGCTTCAGTGTAGACTGCACAGATAAGGACCAGGTCCAAGCCCCCCACCCCCATTAACCCAGCTCAAGGCTGTCTCAGCTATTCCAGCATCCCCCACTCCCCTAATTAGCTCCTGGGGGAAAGGGATGCAGGTACTGGGGAGGGGCGAGTGCCTAGCCCCGGCACCCCTACCTCCCGCCTCCTGTGGCTGCAGACACCTGTTCGCAGAACTTAGCCCAATGAACCCTAGCCTCTCCCCGCCTCCCCTCCCCCTCTTCCGCCGTCACACTGCATCCGGACCCCCAGATGGGGAAGGCCACCCCTCCCCACCCCGCGCAGACCGTGACCCCACCCCTCCCTGCAATCCAGCTCAGCCGGCCTCCCCCACAGCCCTGAGCCGAGTGTAGGTGTCCTCGCCAACCCTCCCAGGGGGCTCGAGAGGGGGCGGGCTTCTGCATCCCTCCCTCAGGTGCGTCCCTGACCTCGTGCCCTACCTTGCGAAGGTGAGCTCCCTGGAGCTTCTTCATCTTGGAAGGCAGGTCGCTAGGGCTTCCCAGCTTGGCTTTTCCTGAGCGCAGAGAGCGGGCGAGGGAGCAAGAGATCGTGCCGCTGGCCGGCTGCCGCGCCTTGGCCTCCGCGACTCCCGCACACCGGCTGGGGGGCCGCGGGCGCAGGCGCTGCCGTCTGCTGCCGGCGTGGGCGCGGGCTGGGCGCTGCAAACGCCCTGCCTCTCCCTGCGCAGCGCCCGAGGCTGGGGAGGGGTGCACCGCTGAGCCGGTGTAGACTCCCAGACTGATGGGCTGACTGATGGACCGAGGGAGGAGGGGAGGGCGGAGGGGGGGTGGGGGTGGGGAGGGGATGCGCACCCCCGCAAGCAGAGCTGCGGATTGGAGGGGCCCGAGCGCGTGAGGAGGGGAGTCTAGGAAGGAAGCCCTCGGTGTTGAGGCCTCAGCTGTCGCCCCCTGCGTGACCTTGGGCAAGTACCCTGCCCTCTCTGGGCCTCCCTCTCCCTAGCTGGGCAATGAGGGAGACAGGCCACACATGTGAACGCTAACAGCCCGGTCTTAGGTTCCAGCATCCCTGTGCCTCCTCTTTTCTTTGTGACCCTGTCCACGTTACTTAAACTCGGTGCTGTCGCTTCTTTACCTGGAAAGTGGTAACAACAAACTTACCTTCCTGACAAGAATGTGAGGACTCCAAGCAGTTTGTGCATAGAAAACATTCAGCATAGGGCCTGGCACATTGTAGGGGCTCAGTAAACATTTATGGATTTGTCCATATGGGTTGTCCACTCTTGCCAACAAATGAACAGCCAATAGTCAGGTATTTATTCAGTCACCTAATCAACCAATATTTATTGAACACCTGAAGTGTGCCACATCCTGGGTTAGGTGCTAATATTTTCTCAACACAGTGACCTGGAGAAGAGGTTATTATCCTTATTTAACAGAAAGGGAAACTACAGCACAGAGAGTTTGAGTTACTCAAGTTCACAGAGCTAGTGAGGGACCTTGGTGACAGTCAGGCCTCATGGACCTTCTAGACTAGTAGTGGTCCTGAACATGCCTCTTTCCTTGGGATGAAAGTGAAATAAGAACTTTGGGGTGGGGGGAAAGAATAGGGCAAGTGCCACTGTATGGCGACTTAGATCATGAACACGTGGGTTCCTGTTCCCCAGAAGTATGACCTTGAAAATGTTCTAGTTTCCTATCTGTAAAGTGGGCCATCAGCCAGTTTGGGCTTGGCTGACTTCTCAGAGTGTTGTGAGGGTCCAGTGAGCCCACAGGTAGGATGGGAAATTATTAGCTAGGGCTTCCCAGGCGGTGCAGCGATAAAGAATCTGCCTGCTAATGCAGGAGATGCAAGAGACTCGGGTTCTATCCCTGGGTTGGGAAGATCCCCTGGAGTAGGAAATGGCAGCCAACTGCAGTATTACTGTCTGGAAAATTCCATGGACAGAGGAGCCTGGTGGGCTATAGTCCATGAGGCCGCAAAGACTTGGAAATGACTGAGCAAGCACGATTATATGCATTGGTTTGTGGAACTGAACCCATATTTGGTAGCAGGCCCAGCATATACATTACAAATCATGCTCCTTTCACTCTCCAAAGTGTCCCAGTTCAGGCATTGCCCTACTGGCAGCCAACATGGGGAGGTCTTTGGGGAGAATGAGATTAAGTGTCTGCTGCCTCTCCTCTCCTTGGAGTGGGAGACAGGAAGAGTTTAAAGCACAGCACAGGGTTGGGTAAAGGGCCTGGCAGGCTCCCAGGTCTACCTCTCCTCCCCAGGTCCCACTTGTTGTTCTTCAGTTGCTGAATCATGTTTGACTCTTTGTGACCCCACGGACTGCAGCACACCAGTCTTTGCTGTCCTTCACTGTCTCCTGGAGTTTTCATGTCCATCGAGTCAGTGATGCCATCTAACCATCTCATCCTCTGTCGTCCCCTTCTCCTGCCCTCAATCTTTCCCAGCATCAGGGTCTTTCCTAGTGAGTCAGCTCGTGGACAAAGTATTGAGTTTCATCTTCTGCATCAGTCCTTCTAATGAATATTCAGGGTTGACTTCCTTTAGGATTGACTGGTTTGATCTCCTTGTTGTCCAAGGGACTCTCAAGAATCTTCTCCAGCACCACAATTCAAAAGTATCAATTCTCTGGTGCTCAGCCTTCTTTATGGTCCAGCGCTCACACCCATACATAACTACTTGAAAAACCATAGCTTTGACTATACAGACCCTTGTCAGCAAAGTAATGTCCCTGCTTTTTAATATGCTCTCTAGGTTTGTCATAACTTTTCTTCCAAGGAGCAAGCATCTTTTAGTTTCATGGCTGCAATTACCGTCTGCAGTGATTTTGGAGTGGAGTGATTTTTAGGTCCCACCCAGCTGCTCCTTTCTTTAAGCCTGGCCTCACAGGGTAGGCAGGGCCTCTCCAGACCCAGGAAGGAAGGAGCCCCTTAGCCATGAATGTGAAGTGAAGGGGAATTCATTGAGCCCTACTGTGTGCATTGATGAGCTCATATCCAATATCTAAATTTTAGTTCTTTCCAACAGCCTGGAGAGTCAACTTTGTGCTTCCCTATTTTGCACCTGAGGAAACTGTCTTCAAGGAGTGAAGTTGTATGTCCAGGGTCACAAATCACTGAATCTTGGAGCTTTGAAGATAAAGCCAGGAGGCCCTTAGGCCATGCCTCAGTCAGTTCAGTTTAGTCACTCAGTTGTGTCTGACTCTTTGTGACCCCATGGACTGCAACATGCCAGGCTTCCCTGTTCATCACTGACTCCCGGAGCCTGCTCAAACTCATGTCTGTCTAGTTGGTGATCCCATCCAACCATCTTATCTTCTGTCATCCCCTTCTCCTCCTGCCTTCAATCTTTCTCAGGATCAGGGTCTTTTGCAATGAGTCAGTTCTTCACATCAGGTAGCCAAAGTATTGAAGCTTGTTTCACCATCAATCCTTCCAATGAATATTCAGGACTGATTTCTTTTAGAATTGACTGGTTTGATCTCCTTGCAGTCCAAGGGACTCTCAAGAGTCTTCTTCAACATCACAGTTCAAAAGCATCAATTCTTCAAGGCTCAGCTTTCTTCATAGTCCAGCTCTCTCGTCCATGCATGACTACTGAAAAAACCATAGCTTTGACTAGATGGACCTTTGTCAGCGAAGTGATGTCTCTGCTTTTTAATATGCTCTCTAGGTTGGTCATAGCTTTTCTTCCAAAGAGCAAGCATCTTTTAATTTCATGGCTGCAGTCACCATTTGCAGTGATTTTGGAGCCCAAAAAAATACAGTCTCTTAAGGTTTCCATGGTTTCCTCTTCTATTTGCCATGAAGTGATGGGACTGGATGCCATGATCTTAGTTTTTTGAATGTTGAGTTTTAAGCCAACTTTTTCACTCTCCTCTTTCACTTTCATCAAGAGGCTCTTTAGTTCTTCGCTTTCTGCCATAAGGGTGGTGTCATCTGTGTATCTGAGGTTATTGCTATTTCTCCCATCAATCTTGATTCCAGATTGTGCTTCATCCAGCCTGGCATTTCACATGATGTACTCTGCATTTAAGTTAAATAAGAAGGGTGACATTATACACCCTTAATGTACTCCTTTCCCAATTTGGAACCAGTCTGTTGTTCCATGTCTGGTTCTAACTGTTGCTTCTTGAGCTGTATACAGATTTCTCAGGAGGCAAGTAAAGTGGTCTGGTATTCCCATCTCTTGAAGAATTTTCCACATTTTGTTATGATCCACATAGTCAAAGGCTTTGGCATAGTCAATAAAGTAGATGTTTTTCTGGAACTCTCTTGCTTTTTTGATGATCCAACAGATGTTGGCAATTTGATCTTTGCTTCCAGGCCATGCCTGGGGAGAGGCAAAAGCCAGTGGCTCCTGGATCCAAGGGCCTGTGGCTGCCATCACACCTCTTATAGGGTGGGTGGCAGCTTGACTGAACCACTCCCTCTCATTGGCTTGTAGGTTTCATTAGGCTCTAAGCAAGGCACAGAGAAGCGTGGGAACAGGGAGTAGAGACAAGGCATTGGCTCAGGAGCCCTAAAAGACTCGCCTCCTTGTTGCCACTTCCCAGTAGCACCTGCTCCCCACAGATCCAGGCCTGGAGGGAGCCAGTGCTAGAGGAGGGGAAGGGAACAGGGCTGGGACTTTAGCCATTCTCAAACCCATCATGAGGTGGCCACCAAGCAGCAGCAGCAGTCACTGGGCCTCACCTTTCACATGGGGAAAGGGAGGCCCAGAGGAAGCAGGACCTGGAAAATCATTCAGTGAAGCAAAGGCAGGTGAAGCCTGGAATCAAGGAGTCTGACCCCACCCAGACTCTGCCCAGACTCTCCATATCACAACTTCCTCCATCCTCACCCTCATCACCACAGCCCTTGTTGGCAAAGTCTACTTCATACAACAAACAACCCCCCCTCCCCAACATTTTTTACAAGACATTGTCCACATGAGTCAGTCACCTTCTGAAACCCTGGTTTTATGATCATGCAACTGGCCATGAGTTCTGCCACTGAGCACATTTGACAGTTGTTCTCAACACAACCCCCTTCCCCCTCCAAGGGTAAATTTGGGTACCACTTGGCAAAATAACTAGTTAGGAATCCAAGCCTAATAAATAATCTATTTCCCTTTCCCTCTTCCCTCTCCCTCTCCTTTATTTTTCTTAGTCTCACATCAAACCAGAAAAATGGGGATATGTACTGGACTTAAAGAAAATGTGAGATGAAAATGTACTTCCTTTTATTATATAGGAAGATATTTTTAAGTGCATATAAATAAACATTTTTAGTTTGCTTAAATGTTCAGACTTTATCGCTGAAGATCATGTGTTTTGTTACACCAGCCAGTGGTGACTGTGAAAGATGAGGATCCAGACTGCTAGTCCATCTGGTGAGATTCAGAGAAGGTAGTTCTGGAGCGGCCATACCCTCTGAAGCTGCCCCATCCTACACCTGCTCTGCTCCCAGCTTCTGTGTCCCACTGGTTGGGCATCTCACCCACTTAGAGCCAGGCTGGCTTCCTGGCTAAAGACCTCCTCTTTGTGAATACTCCACTCCCAGCCCCGAGTCCCTCCCTAGTCTTGATCTGTGGCCCTCTCTGCTCAGCCCACACCAGGTTCTTGGCAGTCCGTGAGGAAGTCTCGTCCACAAGCCTCAGGTTCTCAACATGGCGTTAGGGGCCTACAGAAATGTAGTGCTAACACACATGTTTCAGATGTGCTAGAGGCCATGACTAGGCCCTGAGCCTTGCACAGCCAGGCCAGGCCAGATTTCACTTTTGCCTCCACACTTTCCCCATCTCTAATACCAACTCAGAGCCTGCCACCCAGCCAGGGGGGAAGCATAAAGTCACTATATGTAAAGCAGAAGCAGTACCAGGTCATTCCTGATAGGAAATCCCGAACACCTCTTAGCACTGGGGTGACTGCAGGGTCTGACAGTACTTGAGGGGTCCTTTTCCTGAGCCATTACAACACCCAGATCTGGTTGAATTCTCTGTGTGGCAGGCAATGTATTATCTCACATGGCAGCTCAAGACACTGCTTGGAGGTTGTCTTAGATCAAAGTTTCCTTTTCCATGAAGCTCAAACAGCAGTTGACAGGTGATGGCCAGCCCAACCTGTGGGTCCCACCCAACCCCTTGACTTCCCAGTAGACAGCAGCTGCAACTCCTCAAGCCTGCCAGGCCTGGTGACTGACCTCCAGCCCCACAGAGGTCTTCCTGTGGCTGGGGACAGGCTTGTCCTGCCTCAGATCCTCCCAGCCACCATCTGTCCTCAGCCCTGGGGGCAGGGGTTGTTAGAGCATCAGTTAGGCTTGCCAGTATCTCACCCTAGGATATAGCAGCCCTGGGAGCAGATGGCTAAAACACAGGACTTATTGCATGCCAGGCCCTGTGCTAAACACAATTCTGAGGCAGCTTAGAGTATTTTATTTCCATTTGACACATGGGGACGCTGAGGTTCAGAGATGCTAAGTAACTTGTCTGAAATCTCACAGCTTGGAAGTGGCCAAGCTGGAGTCTAGGCCTTGTGACAACAAACTTGCTAATTAAACACTGAATCACAGCTGAAGCATGGCCCTCCAGCCCCACACTCCAGAGCCCACAGTGTTCTGTGGGGTGCTGGTAGGTGCTGGTAGGGGTCTCCTCGATAGTGAAGCATGAGAAATGCTGGATTAAAGAAAATTCAGGGGGTTTCTTTGCTGTGGGACTTGTCAGTCTTTGATGTGTTAATACACCACTGTGACTATCCCAGAAGGGTTGAGTCTGCAGGACTTCCCAAACTTACTTGACCAGAGCCATTTTTTTTCCTTGATAAACAAGCTCCTTTGTCTTACAGATGGGGAAATGAGTAGGGAAGCAATTACCCGAGGGTCACACAGCAAACATTTCTGAAGATCAGAAAACTATATTCAATCACTGCTAGCCACACTGCCACCAATCTTCTTCCTCTGCTCCTGGAAGCCTGGTCCTTTCCCCTGGTTCCACCAGGTCCCCATGCCTTAGACGTCCACCATCCTCAGTTAAGCTGTGCTGCCTCCCAGGCCACCAGGAGGAGGAGGAGAGAGAAGAGCCTCTGCTCCTCAGGGACGCATGCGGGGACTAGATCCACCTCGCGCATTGTCGTCATGTGCCTCAGGAGCAAAGGGCAGGCAGGCAGACTGCACACAGTTTTTATGGCTGGGCCACCTCCCAGAACAGTAAACAGAGGGGCAGGCAGCTGGCACTGGATCCCTCTAGGGAGTGAAGGCCCCAGGCAACAGACTCCTCCCCACCTCTGAAAGGGAGCTGACAATATCAGGAGTTTCTAAAAAGTAGACTTTCAAGCTTATGTTGCTCATAATCTTTTTTTTTTTTTAACCATTCCTCCGTCTTGGCTTGACAACACCCACTAGTCCTATAGGCCTCACTTCAAACATCCCCTTCTCCAGGAAGCCTTCCAGATCCTCCAAGATAAGCTGGGAGCTCTTTCTGGACTCCCTGGATGCTCTGCTCCCCTGATACCTAAAGCATAGCTCAGACTGGGAATTCTGGGGGCAAGGACTGTGCATTCCCCAGGTCCAGCCATGCCTGGCACGTGGGAGTACCCAACGAATGTCATCTGTTAAAAGAAATCCCTGAGTATTTTAAAAATTCAAAAGACTGAAAGATTGAATCTGATGATTCTGCTTACAAAATGGACTTAAAATTTGACATAGTCTCATAGACTTACTCTAATGATGTAGTGTTTTGATCTTTCAAATGTGTTTTAAAGGTGACCTTGTTGTATGCCTGCAGAGACTAGGAGGGACTATGCAGTTGCTGTTTCCTTTCATGCTATTTATAATGATTTTTATACATTTTTAAAAAGAGAAAAAAAAGTTTATTCTTGAAGCTGCATCCAAGAGATTCCATTCTCTGTGCAACACACTTGCCCAGTTGTGAGGTCTGTTTGGTTCAGAGAAAGTCCTCTGGGGGCTCTCTGAGGCGTGGTCCCCAAGGGACAGCCTGGTGGGGTGGTAGAAACTTGGTAGGGTAGACTCTGCCCCTGTGTCCCCTGCAGGGGCCTCCCCACAATCTGGAAACCCCACTGAGAATGGGTGTGAGGGGATATGCTGTGTAGCTCAGACAGGATGGTCATCTCTTGCCCAGGCTCAATCCTGAGGGCTTTGTACTTTGCATCCCGCAAGGAGAGGGTTCGAGGCATGTGATGATGGGGGCAGGTAGACGTGAGCCTGCAGGAAAAGGCAGGCTGGCACCCTTCCCTTGGACCCCCTCAGGTCATGGTCTGCAAGCCATCTTCCCTGGATTCCATCTCCTTTCTCCAGGAGTCTGGTCCCTACAACAGCCTCCCACCTTTGAGCCTATGGAGGAGGAGCTAGATCCTCCTCACCTTGCCTCCTGGGAATTAAGACTTCCCACCCCAGGCACCCTTATCCCCCTGAGGCCTAGAACACCAAAGTGGGAAAAGGTCCTATTCAACAGGTTCACTGCACGGTTGGGCCCAGGGGATGCAGGGAATAGGTGGGTGATTTGTCCAGGGTTACTCAGAAGGTCAGTGGTATGGCTTGGGACTCAGACTCCTGGGCCCCCACAGGAGCCACATTTCCAGCACCTGAGTCCTCAAGGCCCCCAGCCCACAAGGCTGGTCAGGGGGCTATGGCAGATATTCCTCCTTGACAGGCACTGGGGAGGAGGCACCCAGGAGGCTAGCAGAGCTGGGGCACAGGCCCGCCAGGGGTGGCCCTGCTGGGGTGGAGGTGATGTCATGGGCTGGTGGGGGTGGCTGTGGAGGCTGCTGCTGCTGCTTCTTCTTATTCACTTTGCGCTCCTTGGCCCGCCGGTTTTGGAACCAGATCTTCACCTGTGGGGTCAGAGAACAGAGATGGGGCAGAAGGTGTGGAGACTGAATGACAGAGCAAGAGGAAGAGAGAGGGCAGTGGAGCTCTTGTTTCTTGATGTGGCATTTGGGGCTTCCCTCCGGCTCCAGCTACCCCAACTGTTCATGTACCGTGAACATGTTCTCCCTTTCTGGAACCTGTTACCCTGCCTTTTATTTTTTTTTGAAGTACCTGTAATATTTTTTTTATTCTGCCCAGCAAAATATAGGAGTTGCAGCTGTTCCTCCATCCTTTTACTTTTTTAATTTTTATTTATTTTTAATTAGAAGATATTGGTTTACAATGTTGTGTTGGTTTCTGCTGTGCAACAACATGAGTCAGTCATAAGTATACATATATCCCCTCCCTTTTGAGCCTCCCTCCCACCCCCACACCCACCCCTCCACCCCCGCTCCTTTACTCTTAAGACAACTTTTTCTGTAACCCTCTTCCTCTCCATCTTCCAAAGCCATACTCTAACACGCTTCCTCCAGGAAGCCCTCCCTGTCCTCCCTGTGACTGCTCCCTCCTCTGGATTTAAACAGCACTGATCAAAGCCTGCTGTAGCCTAGAATTAATCAGACCCCCTATCCCCGTATTGGTGCCCAGGGATATTGGGTTTTATTGGCCAGGGGATTCATGGCAGCAGCTCTGTTTCTGTTGTGTTGTATGACCATGGCCAGGAGAAAACCTCTCTGTTCTCCCTTGACTGAGCTCCATAATCTGCCTGGTAGCCTGGAGGTCAGACTCGCAGTACTGCTGTGGCTGAAGTAGGGGCCCTACACACCTGCCGTTCAGTGAGCCCCAGGTTGGCGGCCAGCTCTGATTTCCGCCGGATGGTGATGTAACGGCTGTAGTGGAACTCCTTCTCCAGCTCCAGGCGCTGGTGGTCGGTATAGACCACCCGGTATTTGTCCTTGGTCCGAGTCTTACCTGAGAAGCAGAAGTGCCAAGAGGAGAGATGAGTGGGGAGAGGAGCCTGCAGAAGGCCAAGGCAGGGCTCCCAGGAGGAGGAGCAATCCAGGACCCCCGAAGAAGAACACTGAGAGAGTAACAATCAGGCTTGGAGACTTCCAACCTGGGAGTCAAGCACTGTTCTTATGCCCATCTGGGGCCCCTAACACTGAGAGAGAGGCTTCCTCAATGGTTCAGCAGGCAAAGTATCTGCCTGTAATGCAGGAGATGCAGGGAATGTGGGTTCAATCCCTGGGTCAGAAAGATCCCCTGGAGGAGAGCATGGTAACCCACTCCAGTAGTCTTGCCTGGAGAATCCCATGGACAGAGGAGCCTGACAGGCTACAGTCCATGGGATCGCAGAGTTGGACACGACTGAGCGACTGAGCACAAGGCTCAGAGACAGGATACAACTTGCCCGGGGGTACCCAGCAAGCTGCAGGTGGAGTTGGGGTTTCCGCCAGGTCTGCTGACCCAGAGCCCTACTCTGACTGCCAGGCCCACCAGCTTTTATGCACCAGTTCCCAGGTGTGGCTGCACAACAGACACATGGGGAACTTGGGAAAAGCACAGCTTCCAGAGCGTCACTGAGCATGTCAACTCGAAAGCCTTGGGTGGAGTCTGCATTTTTCACAAGCTCCCCAGGTGGTTCTAATTCGGGGATCCTTGGAGGAACACCTGGCAGCAGGGGTAGGTTGAGATAGAGACATCAGCTGCTCTTCTCTCCTGTGGTGGAGAGAGCAGGAAGGGCCGCCACAGCCAGAGGCTGGAAGCAGGAAGCTTTCAGGAACTGCCCTGGGGTATATGCTCCTCACTTCCTGTTGAATGCCTGTTGGTTGCTGGCCAAACAATCAGACAGAAAGTATTGGGACTGCTGGTTGTTCCCCAGGACTTGTCAGGTTCCTCAAAAGACCCTGGTTCTAGACACGAAGCCCTGAGCTGGGGCTGCACCCAGGGGGCTGGTCTGCTTGGAGCCATTCGCGCTCCAGCCTGAGCCCAGACACACAGCAGGAGTGCTCAGGCCAGCCCACAGATATTTACCGAGTTCCTGCTGTGGGCCAAGTCCCGGGTACAGCAGGGAGCAGAATTAAAAGTCCCTGCCCTCCTGAAGCTTAGGTTCTAGTGGAGGGAGATGAGTAAAAATAAAAAAATATGAAAATTATTTGATATGTTAATTGATGAAAAGTATTTCAGAGAAAAAAGAAGGACTGGGAACTTAGGGAGGAGAGAGGCTATGATTTTGAACAGAGTGGTCCATGAAGGCCTTACCTTGAAGGGGAGCTTGAGCAAAGATCTAAAGGAAGTGAGGGAAAGAGCAATGCAGCTGTCTGGGGAAGAGGTGCCCAAGCAGAGGGAACAGTAGGTGCAGAGGCCCTGAGTAGGGGACGTGCCTGCTGTCTGAAGAGGGAAGAACACTGAGAAGGCTGGTGCGCCCAGGATGCAGTGAGCAGGGGGGTGGGCAGGTCATGCGAGGCCCACAGGCCATGGAAAGGACTCTGGGTTTTGCTCTGTCTGGGACAGGAGCCATTACAGGGTTTTGAGCAGAGGAGACATGAGATTTGATATAGGTTTTAAGATGCCTCTTAAGATGCCTCTGGCTGCTGCATAGAGAACAGACTGGTGAGAAAGGGGAAGTGTGGGGACACCTGCCATAACTCAGGAGAAAGAAGGTGGTAGCTTGGCTTCCACATAAGACTCAGCCTTGGACCAGGAACTGCATGGGTTAATGTCAGGGATCTCTTTCAGGCTGGGATCAGAGGTCTGTCTGGAGAGACTATTAAAGAGTCATGCTTGGCCTGGGCTGCTGTGAGGGCCTGACTCAATACCAGTGTCCTTTTGTAAGAAACTGAGCACGTGGCTATGACCAGGAGGCACATGTAAGCATTTCCAGATTCGCCCCTGCATCCCACCAGGGCATGGCCAGTCTGCATAACCATCGACCTCTCCCACTTCACCCAGATGCCCCCCCAACAACCTGACCTTCATCTCCGTGGTCCCAGCTCTGGGCCTAACTGTCCCTCAGCACCCCTGTGCTAACCACCCCCCAACACTGTTCCAGCCTCCGCCTTCCCCACCCAGCCCACACAGCTTGGCAGGACAGTGCTGGGCTCCCCAAGAGCCAAGTGGTTTGTGGAGAACAGGAGACAGCAGATGTTCCTGGGCTCTTTCCCTTGAGTTTCCTGCCAGAGCAGCAGAACCACACTGGACTCTTCCACAATCACTGACCTCAGCCCATTGCCCGACACAGCACGAGACAGCCTCGGCCCTCAGCCAGGCCTAACCCAGGAAAGGGACCAGGGAGTGGCTGCCGAGGCCTTGGCTCCAGATGGGGCCCCTTCTTGACCTAGAAAATTCAATGCCAGCTCAAAAACAATTCTGCCTAATGCCACCACCACTGGAACCCAGCAGATCTCTGAACCCACAGCCCCGCTGGGTTCACTGGGCCAAAGCCAGAAAGGGTCACGGAAATTCAGTCTCCTCCCACGCTATAGATGAAGATACTGACGTTCAGAATGGTTATACAGCAGCCAGAGGTCCAAATAAGAGAGGCCTTGTGAGTTCTTTTAGTTCAAACTCCCTGTACATTCAGGGTTACTGAAGCCCCAGGCAGTTACCAGGCCTGCAGCTCCTGTTGTGGTGCGTAACTCCTCACCCCACCAGATTTGGGGTCCACAGAGCCTGCTATATGGCCCTCTAAGCATTGGCAATAGAAGCTCAAACGGCAGGCCCATCGTCCACTTGTATTTCTGGAAGAGAGGGTCCAGACCATGGTGAGGGCAGATCCCCAAAGTCCTGGCTGGGCCTGGATGGCCCTCAGGTTGAAAATGCCAAAAAGATTGACTTTTGGGAGTTGGGGGGAGGAGGCTTCCTGCCCACCCAGACCTCAGCCTGAGAGACTATAAAGACACCCTTTTCCTCAGGCATCCAACCCTTACTCCTATCCTCCCTGATGAGCAAGTGGGGATCCATTACACCCATTTCATATATGGGGGAAATCAAAGCTCAGAGAAGGGCACTTGCTGAGGGTCATCCTGCCTGGTAGTGGTATCAATCTGGGCTCAGGTTTCCTGACCTCCAGCCTGGGCTCTTTCCCCCAACTCTGGGGGCATCAGGAACTAGACAAGAGATGGGGTTCTGGCTGCATAGTTACTTCTCTCTGTGTAGCTGCACCTCTAGCAAGGCTGCCAGTGAAGACCCAGGACCTGTTACAGCCTCCTGGATCCAAGAGAGGGGCTGGTGGGCTCAGGAACACACAGACCAACTTCTATCTGGGGAAGTTGCTCAAAGCACAAAATTTATTGCTGAGAAAATGGCTCTGCCAAAGAACCAAATGTTTGAAATCATACTGTGTGGTCCAGGAACCAGAAAGTCCCATCTGCTGGCCAGAGGGTGATAATGGGAATGTCCTCCTTGGAGCCCAACTTGGTGATCTCAGCCTCATTTAACATGCACATGCCCTTTGACTCCCGAATCCCTCTTCCAGGGAGTGATCCCACAGAAAACTGCCCAGAGAGGTACTGTTTCAGATAGTACAAAAGTTAAGAACCATGTACATGTCTATGAGTCAGGACTAGTTAATAAGAGAGGGTACATCCATGGAGAGGATCATTAGGCAGTCATTAAGAAGAAATTATAAAGCTCTATATGTGCCAACGTGGAGCAATTTCTAAAAACATTACGTTTTTTAAATGGCAAAATGGTGTGAAAAGTATGTTACTATTTTCGTATAAAAATGGAATACACACACACACACACACACACACACGCACTCGAACATGTTTGTGCACCCACGGAGTTCTTTCTGTAAGAATACACAGGAAGCCAGTATCGGGGCTGCCTGGAGAAGGGACTGAAGCCTGGGGAGCCACAGGGAAGAGGGAGTCTTTGGGGTATTTGCATTTTTACCCTCTGAAGATGTGAATTTGTATTTTTAATGACAATCAGGCGCCCTGGGCTCCAGTCCCAACTCTGGGCCAGAAGTCCCCACTGCTGTGAGCAACCCTCCTTTCCCCTCCTGTTATCACCAGTGCCACCCTGGGGGCCCAGAAGGGAGGGAGCAGGGAGGTGCGTGACAGCGGTGGGGCAGGGAGAGCGCCCAGGATGAATGATTTACAGGCCTTTGGGACACTGGGCCTAAGAGGGAAGTCCGGACTCCTGTAACAGGTGTCTGATGGGGGCCAGGCCACTCCCAGTCACCTAATGAATAACCCTCTGGGCCAGATGCCAGGGCACGTAGGTGGGAGAGAGGGTGGGAGTCCCCCCACCAGCTCTTAGGGGTGAAGCATGAGAGGAGAAGAGGCTTGGATAACTCTCCAAATGAGAGTCTTTCTCTCTTCTCTGGTTGTAGGATGCTACGAACGGTCCATCCATATGCATCAGGCTGCCATAGAGGTTAGCAAGCTCCCCACCCCTAAAGCGTGCACAGCAGAGGCCCTGGGAAGTTCCAGGCTAAATGTCCTGACTCCTGACCAGCAGCCTCAAATGCCTGAGGAACCTTTTAAAAGCACAGATTCTGGCCCAGAAGTTCAGACTCAGGGGCACTAAAATTGGGCTTGGGGATTTGATACTTGAATAGCTCTCCAGGTGACCGTGACATGTGGTTGTTTGAGCAGGTAGACCTCTAGGGCTTGCTGTCCAGCTTCTCACTGGCTGGGTTCTGAGTCTCATGTTCTGTATCTACAAAATGGCAATAATTATTCTAATAACAGCCAATATGTCCATGTGTCAAGAACTTTGTATACATCTCTCAACAACCTATGAAGCTGTGCAGGTGTTAGCCCCAGTTTACAGATGAGAACACTGAGGCCCAGCAAGGTCTGCACATCTGAGGGTGGGACCTGGCCCAGGTCTGTCTGGTTTTAGAAACAGCACTAGAACCTATCACCCAGTGTAAGGTCTCCCATAATTAACTCCCACCCTGAGTATTTAGGGGATCACTTGAGATGGACGGATGAATGATGCCTAGCATATACCGAACACATGCAGGGAAAGGTAGATCCTAATGATTTCCATGGTGGGATAACCACATGGCAGGGATGCTGGGAAATGGATCTAAGCAATGGATTGTATGTTGGATGAGACCATTTATTTATAAGGTCCCTTCCAACTTGGAAACATGAAGTTCCCAATGTTTGTTGATGCTCTGATTATATTTGTTATTATTGCTGAAAGAATTCTAAGACTGATTTCCCTGAGAGTCTAGAAACAAAGTCTGCCCAGCTGGAGGGTGCGGGCAGGAGCCTGGCGGTCTGCAGTGGGGCCTCCTCATCCAGCCTGGGCCAGGCAAGGACAGAGTTCAGCCTCTGCCCCCAGGGCGGGGTTGGTGGCTCCCAGAAAATCAAGTGGCCTCTGGGTCAGCACTTCCTTTGACCTCTTCCTGCTGGGACTGTGGCCCTGAGGGATGACACTGCCAGCTCTGGCCCTCAGAGCTTGGAACACAAATCCATGACCCCTCTCTGTGTGGTCCAATCCCACTGGCCATACATCAAAATCCCCCACACCCAACAGACATACACAGACACAGAGAAATGCACACAGGCAGGCATGGATGCTTGTTAAAAATACGTATTCACAAGCTCTCAGGCCTGTTGTGTCCTGGTCTCTCTGCCATCTTTAACAAGCTTACCAGAGGGGATTCTGAATCACCAGCTGAATTAAGTATGTCCCGGTGCTGTGCCACCTGTGTGGCCATAAGTAAGTCCCTTCTCCCCTCTGGGCCCGTTTCTCCTATGCAGCAGAAGGTTGGGTGTCAGCTCCCAGGGCCCTGTAGATTCTGAACTTCTCTGTAGCTCTGAGCCCATGGGCCCAGGTTTGCATCCTTAGCTAATGGATTTAACAAGTGGTTGAACTTCTTTGGGCTTCCCTTCCCCCTGGGGAGCAGAATGGATATGAAAGCAGTTTGCAAAGGGCAAAGAGCTATGGAGACAACAAGCTGAACTGAGCTATTTGTAGAAGCGGATGTTGGAGGGATCCCTTGGGAGAAGGAGGAATGCCGCCTGATGGGGGCCCTCAGGGCAAACAACATTGCCTGGGGGTGGGGAGGTCTGGCTGGGCCACCAGCTGGACATGTGAGGTTCTGCTTGGAACCATTCCCCCATGTGTATGACCAGTGGGTGGACTTCTGTTGCCCAGTTCCATGATGGATAGATATCCTCCCCGGGGCCATGAGGCTCTCTATTGGGCCCATGATTAGTTCTTGTTTTGGCTGGTTTGCCAGTCCTAGCTGCTCTAGCACGAGTCCTCATTCACTCCTGCTCATTCCTGGAGCAGGAGTGAGGCTAGCATGGCTGTGGGAGTGAGATGAGAGGATGGCCAGACCAGCCACACTCTGGGGCCCTGCAGGTTTAGGCGGCTTCTCCACCCCACTGTCACCCCCCTTCCTAGGCACCAAGCTCAGTCAGCACCGCCCTTCCTCCTCCCCAGCTGCCTCTGCATCTTCCCCTCACCTATCTTCTTCAATGAGGTCCCCAATCTGACTCGGCTACGGGAGGCAGTAAAGAGGACAGAAAGTTCATAGTCAAATAGACCTGATGGTTCTAACCCGGCCTGGCCATGGGCTAGCAGTGGGAACCCAGGCAAGTCACGGAACATTTCTGAATCCCATTACTCATCTGTGAAATGAGGACAGGAATGCCTCCTTCAGACATGGAAGCTGTGGAGAGTAGATGTGCTCATGTATTTAACAAGATATTAAAAAAGCTATCTGTGACAGTGGAGAAAAAGAAAGAGGGGAAGGGAGGAGGGGGGATAAGAGGGAAAGGACGAGGAGGAGCAGGGGGAAGAAGATGATGATGCAGAGACAAAAAGATGATGACTGCAGGGACAAAAGAGGCCAGAGAATCCTCAGTGGAGAATAAGTGGCACATCAGGAATGGATTACCGTGCTAGGAACTCTGGAGAGGAATTTTCCTGTGCTGTCCCATATGATAGCTACTAGCCACATCTGGCTGCCTAAATTAAAATTAATTAAATAGAATTAAAAATTCAATGTTTTAGTCATGCTAGCCATATAGCAAGTGCTCAGTGGACACATGTAGCTAATGGCTACCACACTGGACAGTATAGATACAGAGCCGTCATTACAGGAAGTTCTATTGGACAACACAGCTAGACCAAACTCCCAGCAAAGTCCAGATGCCCACACCCTCGTAGCATATACCTAACCCGACTGCTTGGACTATCTGCAAAGCAGCCTGTCCTTGCGCTCATCACCCAGTTATATTCTTCCTAGGATTTTCCACAAGGGGCACCAGAAATAGGGGGCACCTTTGGCCTAGAACAGCCCTTCTGAGAGTTACCAGCAGCAACTGCATCCCTCTGTCTTCTGGGCTGAACAACCTGCAGCCTCTCAACCGTCTCCTGGTGGAGTTTCCAGGCCTCTGCCCTACCCTGGCCATCCTTCTCTGGTCTGGAGGTGAGGTCCCTGCCTAATTGTCCGCAGGTGTGGGTCCTAAAGAATCATATCTGGGGCAGAGGTGCAGGGAGGGAGGGGCTGTGGACCCCAGCCCTTTTCATGCTCACCGAGGGGCCTTAGCAAATCCCTTCCCTTGGTTCCTGGCTGCCTACATGCTCCACGATGGCAGAGACCATGCATCTTGCTCATTTGGTTCTACAACTGTTCCAGACACACACACAGTGAGTACTTGATGAATCCTTGTTAAACTTAACACAGACTCACTGCTTCCTGGCCTTCTCCTCACAGTAAATGGCCCCTCTCCTCCAGCCACTCAGGCCAAAAGCCTAGGTGGCAATTTCCCCGCTCCCCACATCCCATCCATCAGCTGGTTGGCTTAACCTCCAAAGGACATCCTTCTGTCTAACTCCACTGTCTGCATAGCCTTAGTCACAGCCACTACTCTAATAGAGAAATGTGTTGTTCTGGGGTCAAAAACACTTGCATTTGAAAAATAGTGAGTACTCAATGGATGGTAGTGCATATTATTATTACTATGGGAAGTGCTTGGTACTTATTTGTTAAATGGTTCATTCCCACTTTCAAGAGTGGGGGGTAGATTAAAAACAAACCAGCATAAGAAATAGTTACAAACTGTGATTAGTGTGAAGGAAAGGAAGCGTTGAGCTCAGAGCATAACCTCACACCTCTTACAGTTATTATGATTAAGATGTGGGGGCGGGTGGCAGGGGGTAGAGAGCCTACTTTATTTAGCTTGAGGAAAGTGTCCTGGAGAGGATGACATCTAAGCCAAGATCTGATGGTTGAGAAGGAGGTCTCTACGTCACCAATGGGGAAGAATATCCCAGGAAGACAGAAGAGCATGTGCAAAGGCCCTAAAGCAGAGAGAGTAGCAACAGAGGGCCAGACCCCCAAGGGACCCCTTGTGCCTTGCCCTGGCAGGAATCCCCAGCACCTAGCAGAAGAGAAGAAATACTCAGAAACTAGCACCACCCGCCTGCCTCATGAATGAATGAGAAAAGGCACAAGAGGAGGCTGAAAAGGCTAGCAGGGTTTTGAGCCCTAGGGTAAGGGGCTTGGATTTGACTTTGAGAGCAATGGGAAGACATGGGAGCCTGGAGGGTCAGTCTTGGCGTCCAATGTTGCCTGTTCCCTCTCTCTGTTGATGCTGAGGGGTCTTTGTGGGGGCACCCCTATAAGGCTGAGGGGCAAGTATGGCAGGGGAGGGCTTAGCCTCTTAACATGGTGATGGACCTGACTCCAGACATATATGTTGTTTCCAGGTCCCAAAAACTCTGGGACAGAAACTTGAGAGGCATCTCATTAAGATAATTCCCACCAATAAGAGAGGCTTGCTGCTAATAAAGCTGTTTTGGTCCTTCAGAACAACTCCCCAAACTCTCAGCAGCAATATCTGCAAAGTGGGGGGAAAACACCCAACCAAAAAAAGCCTTCTGCCACCTTCTAACTGGGTCATTCCCCCCTTCCCAGCTACATCTGAAAGACGAGGTGGCGAATGGAGCTTCTGCCTGGAGAACCGGTTTTAAACAGCCTGCTGTGCCCATCCTCCCACTTCAGTCTCTTACAGCTCATCACTGACTGGCCTCCTTTTCCCCACCTGGACTGGAATGCACATGGGGAGGGGGGCTTGGGCTCCCATTCTGAGTGTGTTGCTTCATCTGATAGATGGTCATCGGGCTGCAGAGGCTAGGTTTGAACCCTGGGCAGCAGCAAACGTGGCCATGTGAGCTTTGGCAAGTCACTTTACCTTCTCTGAGCCTCATTAACTCTATCTGTAAAAATGAAGCTAATAATAGATCCTCACACCTCTTACAGCTATTATGAGACTTACATGAGATCACCCATGCAGAGTTTTTGACACAGTGCCTGGCACGTGGTAGAGACTCAGCTGATGTCACAGTTATTAGCTTTATCATGAGCTCCTATTATGTGCAAGGCATGATGAGAAGGATGAGACTGACTAGGACAGTTCCTTGAGGGGATAACAGATGGCAGATGGCAAAGATCAACAAGACAGTCAGTGATAAATGTTCAAAAAGGATCTGATACCGTGCTTGGAGGGGAGGGAACCAAGGAGGGCTTCCTAGAGGAGGTGGCCTTGGAGAAGCATTTGACCTGGTAAAGATACAGGAGGGCAGTTCAGGTCAAGAAACCCACACTAGAGAGGCAGGGAGTATGAGGTGTGTGCTCTCATGTACCTGCTAATGACAGGTGGAGATGGTCACAGGCACCAGTACACTGAGTACCTACTGTATGCCAGGCTCAGGGCTGTGTTTTACAGGAACCATTGCCTCAAGGTGTAATCCTGCTATAATCTTGATATCACAGTGGAAGAAGCTGAGGCTTACAGAAATGATCCACATCAATTTGACTGCAGCTGATGCAGCTTCTAACAGAAACACAATTTCAGGCTTGAGGCGCTGAAGCTGGACTCTTGACCATCCCAGGTAAGCATTTCTGTATCTCAACAAACTAATGGGAAAGTGGCTTCAAGAGTGGGTTGGGGCTGGTTCTCAAAAGGACTCTGAAATGGGGCTGGATTTTCATTACAGCAATCGAATGGTATAAAACAAAAGGGCAATTCCATGGCAGTGGGGAGCCATGGGATGCTCTTGAGCAGGGGATGAGCTTTGAGAAGGTAAATCCAGTAGTGGTTTAGAACAGTGGCCCCCCAACCTTTTTGGCACCAGGGACTGGTTTTATGGAAGACAGTTTTTCCAAGTATGGGGGTGGGGGATAGTTCAGGTGGTAATGTGAACAATGGGGAATGGCAGATGAAGCTTTGCTTGCTCACCCACCGCTCACTTCCTGCTGTGCCACCCATTCCTAACAGGCCACACACCAGTACCAGGGGGTTGGAGACCCCTGGTTTAGAGGACATCAAGGTCAGAGCTGACTCATTTGAAAAGACCCTGATGCTGGGAAAGATTGAGGGCGGGAGGAGAAGGAGACGACAGAGGATGAGATGGTTGGATGGCATCACCGACTCAATGGACATGGGTTTGGGTGGACTCCGGGAGTTGGTGACAGACAGGGAGGCCTGGCATCCTGCAGTTCATGGGGTCGCAAAGATTTGGACATGACTGAGTGACTGAACTGAACTGAGGGCAGTAGGGGGGCTTCCCAGGTGGCTCAGTGGTAAAGCATCTGCCTGCCAATGCAGGAGACACTGGCAATGCAGATTCGATCCATGGGTCAGGAAGATCCCCTGGAGGAGGAAATGGCAATCCATTCCAGTATGTTTTCCTGGAAAATCCCATGGACAGGGGAGCCTGGTGGGCTACAGCCCATGGAATTGCAAAGAGTTGGATACAACTTAGCGACTAAACAGCAGGAGCAGCAGCAGCAGCAGGGTATTGGGGAGAGGCTGAAGGTAAGAGGCCAGGTTGGTGGCTGTGGCAATGGGCCAAGGGAGAAGGCCTGGAACATAGTTGGGGGAGGAGGGTTCATCCCCTCCATGGGCCTCAGTTTCTCCATCTGATAGCTGAAGAGGTTGGACCAAGATCCAAACCCTGCTACAAAAGTCTTATCATCTGAGTGGGCATTACCCTACTTGTGTGGGACTTTAGCCACGCCAATGGGCCATTAACCTGTGAAAAACTATTTATTGATACTGCATCAGAGACTGAACCTTTGACAGAGGATGATTCCTAAATAAAATATTTATAGTTAAAAGGGGAAGACAAAAAAGAACAGAGCCACTTGCAGTCATTTCCCATCCTGGCCTCAGTCAAGTGACAGTCATCACTCAGAACTGGCTAATATTTTGTTTATGGACAACATAATAGCCTCTCTTGCACCTTCCCAAGCTTTGTTGCCCTCTCCTTAGGTACAACTGGCATCTTAGTCCCAGCCTCAGCTCCGCCAATTCCCCAGGTAAGAATAGAGTACTGACCATCCGTGGAACAGGGAGAAAGGGGCAACCAGGCTTCCACCACTGGCACGAGCGGCTCAGCTGGACAGTCGTGGGTCCCATCTCCAGGTTGAGATCTTATCTCTCCCCGCTTCTCCCAGAGCTCTCTTACTGTCCCTCACACACTTGCCCTGTTCATTCATTCATCAGAAAATATTGAGCACCTACTAAATGCCACACACGGAGCTGGGTGCCTGGAATGCAGTGAAGTGAAAGTCACTCAGTCGTGTCTGACTCTTTGCAAGCCCATGGAATTCACCAGGCCAGAACTGTGGAGTGGTAGTCTTTCCCTTCTCCAGGGAATCTTCTCAACCCAGGGATTGAACCCAGGTCACCCACATTGTAGGCATATTCTTTACCAGCTGAGCCACAAGGGAAGCCCATCCCTTCTCCAGCAGATCTTCCTGACCCAGGAATTGAACCGGGGTCTCCTGCATTGCAGGCAGATTCTTTACCACCTGAGCTATCAGGGAAACACAGTCATGGGTCAAATAAACATGGTTCTGGACTTCATGGGAGTTTACCTTGGTGGGTTGGTGTGGGAATAGACACCACACAAACACAAAGTAAGTTAACGTTCTGAAGGAAACAAGGCAAAGATTATCAACGGGTATGTGGGGGAGGCACTGACTTCAGAACATCATGGAAGACCTCTCTGAGGAAGTGGCCATGAAGCTAAGTAAGACCTGAAAGGTAAGACAGCTTGCAAAGAGTTTTCCTGGAAGAGGGAATACAGCAAATGTATAAGACCTGCCTGTAGCAGCACATATAGCCAGATCTCAGGAAGAAGTGTAAATTTTGCCCTAAATATAATGGGAAGCCATCAGAAAATTTTTAACTGACTCATCCAACATATACCCCAGCCCAGCCTCCACCTGTGTGAAACTAGAACATTCCCTTACAATCTCCAGCCTTCAGTTTCCCATCTGTATGTCTAGTCTCTAACTGTCCAGTCAGATATTCTAGAATGCTAGAAGCACAGAAGGCAAGGAAGGGGCAGGAAGGATACCATCAGATCGGGGGCCAGCAGCACTGGGGTGGGGGGGTGGGGGGGATGGCATGCACTGACCTTCCCTCTGCTGTCCCAGACAACAGCGTAACCCAGGAAACACCCCTGGAGACCCCACATCTTCATTCCCCAGAGGGACGAACTGAGGCCAAAGAGGAGAGGGGCTTGGCCTCTCTCTCAGGGAGGGTCTGTAACCTCAATTCAGTTCTGCCCCCGCCTCAAGAACACTGGTCAGATTCAGACTCCACCTGAGTGGACAGGCAGCAGCTTCTAGCTTCCAAAAGGCAGAGTGGTTCTTGCCTGGCTCCAGGGGTGGCCACTTTCCTTGGGAACCCCCAAACCTCCCTTGGCCCGCCTTTCTACTTTCTGGGAGTGAGGGTGAAAGAATGTTTGCCTTTGGGCAGAGTTACTCCTAGGCCTCCAATGTGCCCAGGGCAACAGTTTGCAGATGACTTTCGAGACCCGAGCCAAACTGGGTTTGGCAGCTCCAGTGCCCAGAGAGCCAGGATTTGCCTGACATCACACAGCCTGGAAGCTCCTCAGGGCTCCTGCCAGTCCTCTGACCGCCACAGGCCCCTGGAGAACCTCCCCGTCCATCTCCATAGTCGGCTGATGAGCAGGAAGTAGCAACTGGAATAAAGGAGCAGGACAAGTGGACTTTCTTCTTCAGAGAACAGACACAGAACCTCAGGACCCCAAGTGTCAGTGGCCCCAGACACTTTGTCTCATATAATCTAAGGTAAAATTCTCAACTGAGGTTTATGGATAAAGCTTCTAGGGGCCTTTGGAACCCCTGAAATTGTCTGCCCAGTTAGGAAACACTTTTTCTTTTTTCCTAGGGAGAACATTTATGCTTTCCACCACATTTTTCAAAGGAGTTCTTTTGTAACTCAAACAAATGTATAAGACCCTTCTCGCTCATGTCACAGGTGGTAAAACTGAGACCTAGAAAAGATGGCTGATTCAAGGGACTCTGTTGAGAGCATTAGAGCACAGGCTTGGTCACATCCCAGCCTCACCATGTACTGGTTACACCAGTATAACTATATTTGCCCTACTTTGTCATCTCTCTATGCCATAGTTTCTTCATCTCGAAAATGGGGGTGATAATAGTCCCCACGATAAAGTTATAAGGATGAAAAGATCTTAGGTCAGCGCCTGCTGCGTTAGTAGGTGCTCTGTAAGAATTAACTGTTATTATTTAGCCACAGAGACAAGTGGTACAGCTGCAGCAGAAACCTCAGTCTTCTGAGGCCTCTGGAGGCAGGTAGGAGCTTCTGTGTTCTGGGGACTCTCAAGGAGGTGGTACAGTTGCAGCCAGACCTGTAGCTGCTGATCACCCCCTCCGCAGCATCTGCCCCAGGATGAGCTGTCCGTGTAGGGGGGACGTGGGGGTGAAGAGGAGGGGGGAGGTGGGGAAGGCCCAGGCTCACTCCCAGCTGGGGGAAGGGGAGGAGGGGCTGGACATCAAAGGGTGGGCAGGCCAACTTCCCGCCCCTAAGGCCAGGTGGCCTTTGTCAGGACAGGCCAAACATAGTCAGGACAATGGGGTATCATGTTCACTTTCCGGCCGACAGGAGTCACTACCGAGCCAAGGCCCAGCCTGTTACATGACAAAGGGGGGACCTATAAAGAGGTCAGGCCGCCCCTTATTAAAGCCGAGCCTTTGTCCTGCCCTCTCCCCAGCCTTTGAAGAGGGTGGATCGGAGAGGCCTGCCTGGGGGCAGGAGGTTCACAGGCTCAGGAGCCAAACAGCAGCCACCTTCCCAACTGCTGCTGCTGTCCCCTCCCCCAGGGTCAAGAGTTCAGGGAGAGCCCTGGGATGGTAAGGTAGGGACCCTCAACCACCACCAATCTAACCAAAGAAGGCTCTTTTTTAGCCCAACAGATATGACCCACCAATCTCTTCATTATATGGATCGGGGACTGAGACCTGGAACGTGACTCGTGTGTGTGCACACATACTGCATGTCCCGAGGCTGGGATAGGGGTGCAAGGAACAGATGGCCACCTGGACCAGTGCTGCCGAAGTTACCCAGGGATAAAGGTCTGGGGACCTGTGTTTAGTTCCTACAGGGCGTCTTTCTTCATTGCTTGGGTCTCAGTTTCCCTACCTACAGGGAAAGACAGGTTGTGCTTTCCAGTGCTCTGGCAGGCCGGGATTCGGAAGGGGGAAACTGAGAGAACAGCCTCCAGGGAGAGTGGACGGGGGCCGCGTTCTGGAACCCAAGCAGGGCCACGGCAGAGGTCAGGCAGCACCTGCTGGCGCCCAAGGGAACCATTCGGAGGCCCAGAGCGAGAGAGGGATCCTTACCGCTGCCACCGCCGCCTCCAGCCGCCACACTGCGCCGCATCCACTCGTAGGGTGTCCGCCTTTGCGCTCCGGGTGAGGGAGGAGTGCCTGGGCCGCCGAGGGGCTGCGCCAGGAGACCCGGGCCAGGCCCCGGGGGCGTGGGCACCGCGCCAAAGTCCGGAGGGGGCCCGAATGCCAGCGGGGCCGGGCTGGCGGTGGGAGCCGTGGGGCCCGGGCCGTAGGCGGCAGCCCATTCGTCCTTGGGCGCAGAGAAGGGCGCACTCCAGG
>NW_011494863.1:11479270-11482824 GCF_000754665.1 Bison bison bison | reverse complement strand
GGGCGGAGGGCGCATCCCGGCGAGCATCGAGGCATCACTAGGTATGGGAGCCTCCTGCAAGGCCCCGGCCTAGCGGCCTTGGGGGCTAGTCCTCCCCGCGGCCTTGTCCTCCCTGCCGCCACACCGACCTCTCCGCAACCCCATTGTACAGGTGAAGAAAAGGGATCTGAGTGGTGGTAGTGGGGCGAATGCGGGTTAGCGCCACACAACCGCACCCGGCCTGTGGCGCAGTCGGTAGGGACCAGTTTGAGGTGAAAGGGAGGAACCGCTGACTTCAAACAGGGTTCTCGTCTTTAAGGTAGCGGGTCCTTAATCTTTTTTTTTGGGGGGGGGGAGGGGTCACGACCCCTCTTAGTCTCTCCTGAAAGCTGTGGATGTTTTTCCCCTGGGGGAAAATGCACATATGCACATACACGAGTCTGCAAACAGTTGGGGAGTTCACCTGAGTTGGCTCTCCAGAGGAAGTTCTTAGAGAAGTCGGGTAGGAGCATTCTTTTACAGATATTCTAGGGAACCTTTCACAATTCTCTTGACAACCCCCTCCCTCCTCCCCATCCCTGCCTTCATTTTAATGAGAAGTTTCCAATATACACAGAAGTAGAATTGTAGAGTGACTCACTATAGACCCATCATGAGCTTCAACCATTATCAAGATTCTGCCACACTTATTTAACTGACTCGCCTCCCTTTTCTTGCTAAAGTATTTTAAAACAAATTTCAAACATCGTGTCATTTTATCCCTACATACTTTAGCAGGCATCTCTAAAACACATGGACATTTTCTTACATAATATGCCATTATCAAACCTAACAAAATTAACGCAAATTTCTGTGTATTATCTAATACCCATTCACATTCAGAGTATTTCAGTTGATTTTAAAAATGTCTTTTTAATAGTTGGTTTATCCTAAAGCCCTAATCCATTTATTATTAGAGCTAGGGACCTCTTGGATTTTAAATGTTTCATGCATCTCCCCCCATCCTATCCAATTAAAGACTGTCAAACATTTCAGAGATATGATGAGGGGGACGGGGTGAGGGTAAAGAGTTGAGAGGCCATTAGTGAACTGAGAGTGGGAAGTGAAACTGAGGGTTTGGGGGAAGGATTCATGAAGAACAGGGCTCTGGATCAGAAGGCCTGTAAAAACCTCTTATGGGGTTTGATCCTCCAGTGTTTCCTGGGAGCCCCCTAAATGTGCAGGGACCTGTGGCCCCGAAGGTGGAATCAGAGTCTTATCTATCCAGCCTGTCCCTCCCTTGAGTTGCCACACTAGCCAGGGCAGGTCAGCATCATTTCAGGACTAGATAGATATGTCAGGATGAGGATATAGTTCACAGGGCCCAGTGCAAAATGATAATGTGAGATCCCTTGTTCAAAACTCATTTTAAATTTCAAGATGGTGGCCGCAGAGCGCACAAGCAAGCACGGCACCCTTCTAAACACTGGGCCCTGAGTGACTGCACGGGTCTCAGCCATGAAGCTGTCTTGGTCAGAATCTTGTTCTTCTGAGACTCTGATGGATACCATACCGAGTGAGCGACAGTAAGCCCAGGATGCCCTTTCCTGCTTGGAGGAGCTCTTTTCATTGTACAGTGGGAAGCACCAACACCCAGAAAGGAAAGGGGTTGTGCCCAAGTCTATGCAGCAAAATGAATGCTGTTCATGGAAGAGAGGAAAGAGGGCTTCCTGGTTTGTGGCTGACATGGATGAGCTCACTACAGCCTCAGCAGGGAAGGTCAGGAAGTGGACATGTGGGGATGGTTTGATCAGAAGCCATCTGAACCCAGGACCCAGTCTTTCAAGGGGTTGGACCCAATCTTTCAAGGGGTTGGTGAGATACCGGGGGGTACACAGAGAAGGGAGAAGAGACCCAAGAGGACTGGGCTCTGTTCTCTGAACTGGTGTAACCAGCGCTGCTTAGACTGGACTGGAGGAAGAAAAGACCTGGAGGGTGGCCTGAAGGTCTGAGTTTGAGGAAGGAAACAGGGCAGACCTAAGGCCTGAGAGAGAAAGCTGCAGGCACAGACGTAGATTTCAACCCACCCATAGTAAAGTGCTCTCTAAAGGGCCATCTGTCATGAAAGGGCTGTTGTGAGACAGAGAGTGAGTTCACCGCCACAGAAGGTAGCACAAGTGATTGTTGGAGGTCCCCAGTCAGGGATGCTGCTTACAGGATGCCTATCCTGGAAAGTAAGAAAGTTGATGCCCTCTAGGTACCCTCTGATTCCAAGAATATGTTACCTCAGAGCTAGATGGAAGGCTTAAAATTTGGGAGTAGGTATAGGAATTCATCGGAGAAGGCAATGGCATCCCACTCCAGTACTTTGCCTGGAAAATACCATGGATGGAGGAGCCTGTTAGGCTGCAGTCCATGGGGTCGCTAAGAGTCAGACACGACTGAGCGACTTCACTTTCACTTTTCAGTTTCATGCATTGGAGAAGGAAATGGCAACCCACTCCAGTGTTCTTGCCTGGAGAATCCCAGGGACGGGGGAGCCTGGTGGGCTGCCGTCTATGGGATCGCACAGAGTCGGACACAACTGAAGTGACTTAGCAGCAGCAGCAGCATAGGAATTCATTTGTTCCTGTATTCCTATGTTTGGTGTTAGTTGCTAAGCTGTATCCAACTCTTGTGACCTCATGGACTGAGCCTGCCAGGCTTCTCTGTCCATACAATTTCCCAAGCAAAAATACTGGAGTGGATTGCCATTTCCTTCTTCAGGGGATCTTCCCTATCCAGGGATTGAACCTGGGTCTCCTGTATTGCAGGCAATCTCCTGCGTTGCAGGCAGTTCATATGTTCGGAAAATGTGTATTAACACTCCTCCTTTATGCCGACATTGTGTTAGGTACTAGGTGAGGCTCTGTCCCTGGGGTGCTTACAGAATGGGAAGGGAGAGAAGCAGGTATGAATCAAATGATCACAAATAAGGGTAAAATTACATTTTGGAGAGGGCCAGGAATCCAGAGAGTACTCCCAAGGGAAGGAGACTTGGAAGTCTTGCAAGAGGATGTGACATATGAGTCAGGGCCCTGGGGAGCAGGAAAGGGCACTGTGGGCAGAGGGACAGTGTGAGCAGAGGGGTTGATGCTGGGGATACGTAGTCTTCCAGAACTGAAAGACTGATTTGGAGTTCAGCGATGGTGGTGGGGGCAAGAGATGAGTGTGGGGAGAGACAGAGCAAGGCTTGGCAGAACAAGCTTGATGAGGGATATGGGAGGTTGTTATCAAGGGTTTTGCATGGTGGGAAGGGGGCTATGGCTGGTGTGTGGAGAATGAGCCAGAGCAGAGGCGGGAAGCCCAAGAGCTACAAGGAAGCTGGGCAGGGGTCCAGGAGTGATGAAGTGTTCAGGACTTGGGTGGTGGCTGAGGGAGGGGGGACTTGCCAGGCAAAGCAGGGACTATTTCTCTAGCCAGGGAGAGAGCAGAGTCAGGGAGACCTGAGGCCTGGGGTTGGGAGTGGGTGGGGATGAGGGGAGGGCTCCGTGGCCCCCTTCATTGCCATCCTCTCCCAGGGTGGAGGCAGGAGGTGCCTACCCCTCCACAGACAT
>NW_011494863.1:11474584-11479170 GCF_000754665.1 Bison bison bison | reverse complement strand
CACAGACATCTCCTGGAGAGGCCTCTACCCATCTTTCTGTCACCCCTTCTTGGACCTGTTCTTTCCTGAGCCCTGGGGACTGGTGGGACAAACTGGCCTCATTTGCTGGATGAGGAAAGGAAGCAGAAAGCATGGAGAGGTCTAGGTGTCTGGCCAAAGTTACACATGGCTGGGCACAAAAGCTGGCTGCCTTTCTTGCTGCCCAGCCCAAGTACCCAAGGGCTTCTCAGCCAGCCCGGCGGATCCTCCAACTCACTCCTTTTACAGATAGAGAAACTGAGGCCCAGAAGCCTAAAGAAAGAAAGGATTTTTTTCCAGGTTCCCTCAGCAAGTCAGCGCTGTACTGGAATCAGACCCAGGTCTTCTGATGCCCAGCTCAGCACCCTTTTCTTAATCTTTCTGAGGTTGCAGTGTTTACTCTTTCACCTGTGCTGAAATAATAATAACAATAGATCATTGTTTATTGAGCATTAATAAATAATGCATAATAAATATAAATAAGTAAATAATCAGTAAATAATAATATAAAGTATCATTATTTACTGAGTGCCAGGCATCATGCCAAGTTGTTTGCATGTATTAATCTCATTTCATCCTCACACAACCCAGTAAGGTAGGGTCATTGTTATCCCCAGTTTGATTTGCAGATGAAGCAGCTAGAGCTCAGAGAAGTGAAGTTACCTGCCTGAGCCCACACAGCAGGTCAGGGGCTTGTCTGGAAGTTTCTCTTTCCTCTCCAGCTGAGCTGCCTGGAAGGATAGTGAGCCTGTATGTGCCTCTCCTTCCCACCCAGGATTTTGCCTAAACAAATACCTAGTTCTTCTTCCTCCTCTGGCTTCCTCATGCAAAAGAGCCTCAGCTACCCCCCACCCTCACCCCTATGTGGACCCCTGAATCAGAGACCTAAACTACCCGTCATGTTACATGTTAAGAGGACACTATAACCTTGTCTAAAACTTTCAAGCTGGGCGTCTGAAATCACAGGTCTTCCCCCTGCCTTGGCCTCTGACTCACCATGTGACCTTGAACCCTTGCCTCCCTGGGCTTTGGTGTCCCCAAGGCGCCCACTGCGGGCTGGTTGCTTTGGATAGCCATATAGCTGTGGCACTGAGACCCTGTGTAGCAGGAGAGCCCCCACACCCTTGTCACAGCCTCTTCCTCTGTGACAGCCCCTTATCTCTGGGAGTGGCTGTTTACTGGGCCCCTCTTCCCTCTGGAAGCCCTCCCTCTGGGCTGCTCTCACACACCCAACCAGGGCCTTCTGGGGTGGGGTGCAGAGACAATGGCCTCATAAAGATCTTGGTGATAACTTGGTTTTTAAATCAGGTTTATGGCCCTGAAAGAGAAGAGGTTCTGGGCTCAGCTTCCTGTTGGAAGTGATTTGCCTAAAGAGAAACTGGTGGGCACCAGGGCCAGCAGGAGGCTTACCTGGATTGCTCCCCAGTCCCAGCCCAGCCTCAACCTCACTCTGTGACCTTGGGCAAGGAACGCTCTCTTTCAGAGCTGTTCCTGAGCTGTGGGGAAAGTGGGGATGGCAACCTCTGCCCACCTCCAGGGGACAGGTGTGAGTCTCATGGGCGTGTGCTGGGGCTCCTGGGAGCCCCTCCCCATTCCTGTCTCCCCTCTCATCATGGTCCTCTCCACCTCCTGCCCCCTCCAGAGGCTGGGGGTGCCACCTGCTGGCTCTGTGAGGTACTACTCAAAGGCTCCCTGGGGGCTTAGTCTCAATCGTGACACAGGATGTGCTGATTCCTTTCTTCCTCTCAGCGCAGAAACGAGAGGCGTAGGGGAGGGAGGCAGTCTCCAGCACACAGCTACTTAGGGAGCAGGGGGACACTCGAGCCAGAGGTCCAGGGGCAGAATGTGCTCATCCGAAGGAGCACTGTGTTGATCCGTTGTTCAGAGGAGATACAGAGGCCGGGAAAGGAAGGTCACCCTGTGAGTCGGAGGTCAAGCACGGACTTGTACCCAAAGCGAGCACACACCCATAAGCCTCACTCCCAGTTGGAACATCCTCCAGCCTCTGGGCTGGACAGAGTCAGGGTGGGGACAGTCAGCCTGTAGTTGACGACCACAGCCTCCCCGCTAGTCCCCTGCCTCGCCTCACCTCTTGCCCCTGTTAGCCCATCCTCCTTAAGGTACCACCATAATCCCATCGATCTCCTATTTAAAATCCTGCCCTGGCCCCTGCTGACCCTCAGGACAAAGGCCATACTTTACTACCTCTCCAACCTTACACCCCACTATGTCCCCTCTCTGTGCCTCAACCACTCTTTTCTTCCTGTTCATACACACCAGGCTCTTTCTGGCCTCCAAGCTTTTGCACATGCTGTTTCTTCTGTCTAGAACACTGTTCCTGCCTCTGCATTATATGTAGCCCTTTAACCTCAGATGTCAGTTGAAATATGTCTTCCGCAGAGAAGTCTCAGCCTACCTAAACAAGAACTCCTATATCCCCCCTGTTATTCTCTGTTCCTTTCATCACTTTTTTTTTTTTCTATTGGTGTGGCATGTGAGATCCTTGACATTAGTTCCTTGATCAGGGATCAAACCTGTGCCCCCTGCAGTGGAAGCACGGAGTCTTAACAACTGGACTGCCAGGGAAGTCCTTGTCATAATTTTTGTATTATTAATTTATGGTTTCCTTAGTGTTTGTTTATGAGCTCTATGAAGGTAGGGCTCAGAGTAGGTGTTCCACTAACTTGCATCGCATGCGAGAAACAGCCTGAGAGGCAGAGGTCCCACTCCAGACCTGCTGTGTGCCCTTAAGAGGGTTCTGGCCTTCTCTGGGCCTCAGTAGATCCAGTGAGAGGGAGGTATGTGGCCTCTGTGGGCCCTGTTGGTCTGATGATCTGTGAGCCATCTGTGTACCAGAAGGACACACCCTTGTTCCCAGGGGCCCTAAGACCAAGGTCAGCTGGAGGCTGGGGAGAGGCTGAGATGGCAAGGTCTTGGAGCCCTTATCTCTGGGAACCCTGTCGAGCCTTGGTGGTGACAGCCTGGCCCAGCAAGAGCAGTTCTAGGAATCTAGGGTGGGAATGTGGCCCGAAGTCCCCACTGGCCCCTCTGCCCCACCAGATAGCCCCTATGCTGAGTGTCCAGGAGGGGGAGGGGCCGTGTCCTCTGTGTGCCTCTTTTGGTTCCCTCGCTTTTAGGTACAAGGAGCTACCTGCTCAGGGTGTGCAGGATGGAAAGATAACGCACTGGGAGTCAGGGGTCCTGCCTTCCAGCCCCTTCGGTCTCTGCTGACCTCAGGCAAGTCGCCTCCACTCTCTGGGCCTCAGTTTCTGCGCCTGTCTGATGGAAGCACTCTTAGGGCTCTTCAGGCCCTGGCATCCAAGATGACTGTGCCAGTGTGTGGCACATGCGTGCTGCGTCCTGACCCCAGGCCTGGGGAGCGGGAGGAGGGGCAGTGCTGGGAGTGTGGGAGAGCCAGATGTGGGGGCTGCTGGCGCTGCCTGAGTGAGTGCTGAACTGGCCTACTGGGAATTCTCCCACTCAGGCGCCCTTTCTGCCCCCCACTCCTTCACCCTACGGAGAGCTTCGGCTTCCGGCTCTAAGGAGCGTGGGTGGGGGCTGAGGAGGGGGGGGTCAGTTCATCCTGATTCCCTCCTTTAGAGAAGAACACGGTCCTGAGAGTCTAGACGGAACCTGGGTGCCTGTCCTGGACTCATATCCCAGTCACACTCCATCCCTGGGCCTCAGACATCCTGGGTGTCAAATTGGCCGTTGCACAGGCTTCCCTCCAACCCTGGTGGTGGACTTCTGGGACAGCAGCTCCCGGTGACACCGGAGAATCAGGCATCTTTTGTGAGAGCTTTCTCACTCTGCCCTAGTCCTTGAATAAAATGCCTTTGGTGCATCACTTACTCAGGCCTCTCAACAACCCCACGTTACAGCTCAAAACACTGAGGCTCTTTGAGCTCAGTTCATGTAATTTGTCCACAGCCACACAGCTAGGAAGTGGCAGAGTTGGATTGGAACTACATGCATCAGAGCCTTGGTTCTTAATCCTCGAGCATGACTGTGCAGTGGGAAGGGGATGTACTGAACCCCAAGGCCTGCCTTGCACCTTTGCCTCTGCGCCCTCTGCCTCAGGCAGGGCTCCCCACACCTCAGGCTCTGCCCACTCACCCTCACCCTAGCCTCTCCCAAGACAGGATGGTCAGAGGACGGACCATAGCATCTGGACATGTGGGAGACTGCTTGCGGCTCCTCCTGTCCACAGTGGGGCTGGGGGCCATGCTGACCACCCCAGGGTGATGGGACTGCTCTGGCCACTGCTCACCCCTTCAGAGTACACAGGGGAAACTGAGGCCCAGGAAGTGGAGCGCTCAGCTGAGGGATACACAGTGGTGGGCTGCAGCTGGAATGAGGGAAAACACTATTTCAAGAACAATTCAGACAGTGTACTAAGCCCTTGGGGTACAATATAAATGACAACAGTCTTTTGAGTCATCCCTTGAATTATCTCTGTTTTTTCAGAGGAGGAAACTGAGGCTCAGGAGTTTAAATGACTTCCCCAAGATCCTGTAGCTTCGAACTGCTAAAGCTGGGATTTGAACCAAGCTCTGTCCATCTCTGAA
>NW_011494863.1:11451814-11474484 GCF_000754665.1 Bison bison bison | reverse complement strand
TCAATCATGACCCTTCTTCCTCAACTGTCCAGCCCTCGGGGAGTGCCCTGTGTGTTCAGTGTGATTCTGCACCCCCCAACCCCATCTCAGCTGTGAGGAGGCGTAACAGCCCTGGTGCCTGCCAAGGGTTAATGGTGGTAGGGGCTAAGTGATTCCAGATGGGCCAGCCGGATGGCCGGGCTGGCCGGAAACCGGCGGCCGCCAGCTTCCCAGGGGAGCCACCAGCAGCCGCCCCCTCCCCTCTGTGCTGCATCTCTGGCCCCCAGCTGTCCCCTTGCCCTGGGGCCCACCCGCCTCCTCTCCCTAGCTAGAGTCCAGATCTAAGAAACTTGTAGACAGAGCATCCCAAGTGCCCTCCAGCACAGTGAGCCCATCCTTGCTATGAACAGATGGGGAAACTGAGGCTCAGAGAGGACGAAGTACCTATCCAAGGCCACACAAGAAGTGCATAGCTGGGTCTCAGGACTCCCAGACTATCTGTTTTGGGTATTGGGATTTGAAATGCCTCCTTGTTCTCCCCCACCAGCCCTACTGACCTGGTCCTAGCAGCTGAACTAAGGCTTCAGAGGTGAATGGCCAAGGCAGATGCTAGGAGGGGAGTTGTAAAGACTGATGAAATCTTTGGACAGAAAGGCCTGACCCTGTGGTCTTTGGAGTCCCCGGACTTTCCCTATGACTCCCTTGCCACTGAGCTGGACTAAGCCCCCTCCCTTGGGAGACTCTCATAGCTCCCACCCCATCATGTGGACGTAGTCTGAAAAACCCTTCTCCCTCTGTGTGGTCTAACCCAAATGTTCTGCTGGGCAGTCCCCAGTGGGCCAAGACCAAGAAATGAGCACAAGATTGGTGACTGTGGTTGGTATGAAATCCCAACCTCCTTCCTTTATGAACAGACGCCTGGGGTGAGGTGCTAGAGGAAAAGGTTGTAGATAGAGGGCAGGATGGAAGGAGCTCTGGGCAGAGTCAGGTAGGGCTCCACCTGGGACACCTCTCTTTCCCTCTCTGGGACTCAGTTTCCCCATGTATTACAGTGGTAGGGGTAGGGTGACACAACCCAACTCTCATTAAAAATGATGCCTTTGGTCAGGAATCTGTTGATTAGAGACTTGTTCTGATCGGAGGAAATGAGGGTTGAAGAAATGAAAGGATGGGACTTCCCTGGAGGTCCAATGGTTAAGACTCCATGCTTCCACTGCAGAGCACGTGGGTTCAATCCCTGGTCAGGAAATTTCTGCATGCTATGGGATGCAGGCAGGAAAAAAAAAAAAGGAGAGGGTGAGAAGTCCAGGGGCTCCCAGAGAAGGCTTGGCAGACCTTGGTGAGAGGTTGGAAATGGAACACAACAGTACTGGAAGAGAAATGAGAGTTGGGGAAGGGATAACAAGGAAGAGGGTAGGACAGGAGGGCCAGTCAGCACTGCGGTGCGGTCTTCGTTGGGGTCAGAGCACCTGAATCTGTTCTGGTATGTACAGACCTGACCCTGCCCCAGCTCTGCTGTAGCTGTGTGAGCTTGGGAAGCCCATCTGACTCCTCTGGGCTTCAGTTCCTTGTCCACACAATAAGGAAATAATTCTTTCCTGGTCCTCTGGGGATTTTGAGATGATAGGGGAAGATGTCTGGAAATCTGAAGTTTGCTGGGTGACCTTGGGCATGTCTCTTTCCCTTTCTGTGCTAATTCACCCCGGACCTTGATTTCTTCTTATGAGAAGTGATTGATAACCTCAGAAGGGCTTTTTCTCTCTTCTAAGTCACCTTTTTTCAGAAGGCCTTCCTGATTCCCTCAAGCCTCAGGGAGTGCCCCCCTCTGCGGGCACTGTATCTCCCACTAGCTGGGTACCCTGAGGTCGGAGACTGTAACTTACCACTGCAACCCCAACACCTGGCACAGTGTCTGGCACGTGGTAGGTGCTCAGCAAGCGTGTTTAATGAATGAGTGTCGACTGAGTCACCAGATGGGTTATCAGAGCTCCCTCTGCAGATGGGAAAGCTGAGGCCCAGAGAGGGGACCCACCCCCGGGTGCAACAGCCAGAGGAGGCTACCACCCGAGACAGGCATCAGGCTAGTGGGCCAGGCCACTCTTTAATAAAAGTGACTCAGCGGCTGGCTGGCGTGGGCTGTGGAATTTCTAAACATCCCCTCACATCCTGAGTGAGCAGGCTACGGGAGGGAGCAAGCAGAGGGAAACGAGGAAGAAAAACAAGAAACTTGGGGGAAAAGAAAGAGGGAGGGGGAAACTAAAATTGAAAACAGACACACGCGTCTGCCCTCCCCGCCCCCAGCCCCCCTTCCCCCAGCTGGGCCAATCAGAGGCTGTTCTGCAGCCTTTCCCCCAAAGCAGGGGGGTGGGGGCAGGGAAGCCCACAGTGGGGTGAGCTCCTGGGGCCGCCAGCGGCCCGCAGTCCCTGCCCGCCCTGTCTGGAGCCAGAGGGAAGGAGGGACTGGGAGGAGAGAGCCGGGCCCCTCTGACCAGCGCCACCAGGCAGCAGCCTGCGCTGAGCGACCCGGGCAGCCAGACCCAGGGCGGCCCCTCCTGGCAGCCCTTCTCCTCCACAAGGATGCTTTGGGAGTGAGGCCACTCCTCACCCCGTAGCCCTTCACTCCCTCCATTCTCCTGAGGCTCTGCGAGCCTACAACGCTCCTCACTGTCCTCCCGCTCTGCCACTGCCCCACTTCAGGTCCAGCAGAATCCTTGTGATGCCAGGGGAGAGTAGGCAGTGAGGAGGTCTTCCTGGAGGGGGTGACAGCCCAGAGCCCAGGACTTTGCCCACACCTCAGAAGGCATCAGCAGCAAGGTAAGCGCTGGGAAGAGGAGGGAACCCCAGCCTCTTGTCCTGTCCCCTTGTCCCAGACTGCGCCTTCTTGGGTAGGTCAAAAAATGGAAAATATTTTTAACAAAACCAGATGGGAGAAGGCTCCAAGATTGTGGGCGACATCTGGGCTGGAGGAACCAGCTCTCTCCTGCTCAGGCTGCTTCTGGGGTGGGTGCCCCTTGCCCTCATCAAACAAATCCCAGGGGTTTCTGGCAGTGAGCGGGGAGGGGGGCCTTCCAAAGCAAAGCGCTGCCGGTAGGGGGCCGCGAGGAGAGCTGGAAGGAGTATGAAAGGGGATTTGGGAGATGGATCCGGAGATATATCCATGTATCCTGCCGGATATATAGAAAGGGAACCTAGCAGGGAACTGGGGACCTCAGACGCACAGCCTCTGTCCCTGGGCCCAAGCCTTGTCCCTAAGAATCTGTCTGGCTCTAGGCCAGTCGGCCGCCAGGCAACCTCTCGGGATTTAAATGGATTTGCAAATTTTCCGGATTCCTAAGATGTCCTTCCAAACCCCCAGCGGCTGGGAAAGTGCGAAGGCGAGGGGGCAGAGGCAGGCCCGTCCTCACGCAGGCTGGGCTGGGGGTCTGGGATTCAGCCGTCCGATCTGGGGGCCCCTCTGTGAAGAAGGGGGGTTGGCTATTGGGCCCTTTCCTCTGGTCACAGGCAGCTTCTCAGGCCTTCTCATCTTCCTCTTTCTCCGTGCCATCCTAAAACATGCATCTGATCACCATTCCTTCCGTGAGTCTCCCCAGTAGAAGGTACCTATGGAAAGCCTAAACTCCTAACAGCAGCTGCCACTCATAGACACATTGCATGATGCTAGGACCATTCGGCAGAGAAGGCAATGATACCCCACTCCAGTACTCTTGCCTGGAAAATCCCATGGACGGAGGAGCCTGGAAGGCTGCAGTCCATGGGGTTGCTGAGGGTCGGACATGACTGAGCGACTTCACTTTCACTTTTCACTTTTCATGCACTGGGGAAGGAAATGGCAACCCACTCCAGTGTTCTTGCCTGGAGAATCCCAGGGACGGGGGAGCCTGGTGGGCTGCCGTCTATGGGGTCACACAGAGTCGGACATGACTAAAGTGATGCAGCAGCAGCAGCAGGACCATTAGGGGTGTTTTCTATGCTTGATTTCATGTGCGTTCAAATCCAACGGAAGGGACTGATTTTATACCAAATTTATGGGTGAGGAAACAGAGGCTCAGGACAGCCACACAGCTGGTAGGTGGCAGAGCTCAGGAGATAGTAGGCTCCCTGCCCCATCACACCAGACTTGGGCTTTGTGTTCCTGCCAGTCAGATCCCAGGCTTCCCAGAGGAATTTTCATGCTCCTGCCGGTAGGCACGCCCTTCCTCACTACCTTGCCTTTTCCTTTAAGGACCCTCCCTCCTCTACCTCCTCCAGGCAACCTTCCTTGGTTCCTCCGGTCTTCCAAGAGCTTGCCATGCCCATCATCCTGGAGCCTTGTTGCTTGACCCTCTGTTTGTGTTCTGTTTACATATCAGAGATTGTTTGGGTCCCAGGCTTCCCCATCCTGTGTTCTGACCCCAGTTCCCCTGGGAAGACAGTGGGACTGAGCAAATGTGGTTCTGAAGGGGAGGAGGGACCTACTGAAGACCTTGTGTTCCCAAGGGTGAGCCCAGAACCCAGGCCTCTTATCTTCCTTTCTCTCTTCCTTATCACCCTCTGGGTGCCTTTCCAGAACCTTACATGGTCCTCCCGACATTTTTCTATGTCAAGGGGGGAGTGTTCCTGTCTCTGTGATCCCAAAGTACACAGACGCCTCTAGTGAGGTCTTCTGAAGTCAGGCCATCTTCCCTTGCCTCCAAGCAGCAGAGCCTTGAATCCACAGCTTTGGGAACATGCAGACTATGTTGGTCACCATCCTGGAGTGCTGACTCTGTGCTGGAACCTCTCGGGCCTTATAATCCCCATCGCAGGTCTTTAGAATCAGTATTATGATTACCCCTTGAAGACAAGGAAAACAAAGCTCAGAGAAGCTAAGTGACTTTCCCAGGGTCACACAGTTGGTAGAGTTGGTATGTAGGCTGAGGTCTGCCTGAAACCAAAGACTTAACCTCCTTGCTCCCAGGGAGGCTCTGGTCAGAGGAGAGAGTCTCCATCTTCCCTCAGAGCCTGCTCCTGGGTCCAGCACCTTCTCCAGCAGAAAGTTTAGCTCCTGGGTCCACCCAGCCCCGGCTTGGTCCTGAGTGAGGAGGGAGACCATCTGGTGAGCCCTCTCCCTTCAGTGGTGATCAGGCAGCCCTCCCTCCTCTGTGGGAAGAAGAGCTGAGACTTCTAATTGCCCACAGATGTGGGGCAGCGGAAAGCACCGTGGATTCAGAGTCAGAAAACCCAGCGCTTGTCCTGGCTCCTCTCAAATCCTGTGTGGCCAACCTCAGGCCCCCACGTCCTCTTTCTTGCTTCGTCTGCATCTGGAAGGCAGTGGGCATGGTGGGTAAACAACACCAGTTTCCGGCATCTGATGACGCCCCCTTGGCTCTAGCTAACTGTGTGACCCTGGGCCAATGCTCTGCCTCTCCGGGCAATAGGCCCCTCCTTTGTGAGCAGTAGGGTGGGACACAGAGTCGACAAGGTAATAATATAGATAAGGCACTTAGCATGGTTCCTGCATCTCGTGCAGCTGGACCTAACACCTAAGAGAGCAAAGAGAGCGCCTCTGCTCTCCCCGCCTCCTGTACAGGATGACATGGTTGTGACATTGGTCTGCACATCGTGAAGGGCTGTAGCCATGGAAGGGAAGGAACCTGGGCATCATGGCTGTGCTGAAGGCTCACTTCCATCCTCCAGGCACAGTCTGGCTCCGAGACCAGCTGCCTTCCGGGCTGAAGGAGGGAATTCTGGGCCTTTTGCTCAGATTGGGCTACTGAATGGTGAGGAGGGAGAAAGGAATGAGAGGGCCTCAGGCACTCCTGAAACACCCCCATGCCCTATTTTTGGCAGACGGTTCAGAACCCACAGACAGTGGACCCTTGGAAGGGGGAGATCTTCCCCCCTATTTTCCACATCTCCCCCCGCAACCTGCCCATTGGCCATGTCTTCCCAGCATCAGAGCTTGAAGCACCTCCACTGGGAAGCCATGTGTGAGAGAGGACAGAACTGGGAGCAGCCTTCTCTGAGCACTTTCATTGTGCTTTTTACATCCATTGCCATCAAGGTCATGGCTATATTCCTCAGCACTTAGAACAGGCCTGGCCTTCAGTGACTGCTTAATAAATATTTGCGGAACTAATTTAATCATCGCAGACTACCTCAAGGAGGGGACATAAACTCTCCAATTTATAGAAAAAGAAATGCCCAGAGAGGTTAAGAGGTTAAGTCAGTTGCTCTAAGTCCCACAGCTAGGATATGATGGAGTCGGGACATAAACCTGGTGTTCTTGACTCCAGAGTCCATGACTGAGAGACGGGGTGGGGACTGGGCTTCAGTTGTGGGGGCCCCTCAGAGCTCTAGAGGTGGTCATCAGACCCTGGAACCCATCCTGTATGACTGTGGGTGAGTCAGTCCCTCTCTGGGCCTCAGTTTTCCCATCAGTAAAATAAGGATTTTTGAACGAGATGATCTCTGAGTTCCTTCCAGCTGTAAAACAATTCCAGGATTCCAAGCTGCGCCAGTCCAGATTGGCAGCCACACAAGCCCTGTTGTGTACTCAGGGATCATGCATATTTAACTTCACAATGAAAGGGTTTTTTCTTACCCCTTTTCTGCACGTTACAGAGAGCGGTCAGGATCGATGACCACTAATGGAAAATGGTGCCCTATGATCAAGAGGAAGAACTTTCTGACAATCAGAGCAGCCTGGAAATGCACTCTGTTTCTTGGGGGAGCTCTGAGTGTGTGTTTCCCCAGCAGCCACAGGCCCATTTTTCTTGGATACTGAGGAGGGAGGGTCAGGACTGCCTGTGAAGGGGTGTGTGTGGATGCTGTGACCCTTTGCTGATTTTTGAACTTCATATGCTCTGATTTCAAAGTAGGCTTTGGCCCATGGTAGATGGACAAATGGTGGGGTCCACAGGCAAGGGAATGGATGCAGAGACCCACCTCTAATGGGAGGAGTGTGGAATTCACATACTGTTGCTCCCAGTGTAGAAGCCAAACCTAAGCCCCTCCCAAGACTTCAGGCCCAGAACCCTCAGGCCAAAGAGCTTCCTGAACCCCCAGGCCATGGCCCCAGGACCCCTCTTCCTAACCCCAGCCTAGTACAGGAGGTTGAAAATCAAAGTGTATCGTTTTAGCTGTATTAGCACCCTCTCTTTTCCTCGCTTCAGATCAGAGCTCTTTAATGTCTCAAGTGCGCAAAGCCTTTCATCTGCCAGAGGTACCAGCTTCTCTACCCTGTGATGGAAAGGGTCGTCACTTGGGACGTGGGGGCAGCAGGGCCAGGGGGTCAGACAGTTCCTGAAGGTCAGAGATGAAAAGGACTATGGGGATCACTCTGCTCAACTTCCTTATTGTATGCAGGGGACACTGAGGTCCAGAGAAGAGGAGGGATGTGCCTCAGCTGTAGCACTGAGCCCAGGATCCAGCCTGCTGGCCTGGACTTTCCTCTGCTCCAGCGCACATGTTGGATCTTCTCCACCCATCTCTGTGGCTCAGGGCTCAGGGCTCAGGCTCCAGCTCTCACTAGATTGAGGTCACAGGGCAGAGTTTGGGCTAGAATGGAGCAATGCCACCCCAGTGAGGGATGGGAGCCCCTCTGGGTAGTCTTGTGGACCATGGAGCCTTTGATTATATCACTTCTCCATCCCAGCCATAATTTCCTTTTATGTAAAACAAGGGGGCAAGGGGACAGTTCGGTGACCTCAAAGGTTACATCCAGCTCCACCCTTAGCCCCTGAGAGCTCCTGTCAGGCTTTGTGTGGCTGTGTCACATCTTACTGCTGTCCTGGTTACCTTCTGTCTTGGAAGTGGAGCCATAAGGGCTGTGACACCCTCCTTTTCCTCCTTTTTTAGCTTCTCTACTCCTGAAGCTGAGCCTAAGTGGTGGATAGTGGGAGGAGGTTCCAGCATCAGCCCCAGAGGGCAGGGCTCAGATTTACAAACCTGTCGCTGAAGGCCCGGCTTCTCCTAGCCCAGGGTTTTGGGAATGAAGGTAAGGGCTCAGGGGTGACTCAATGGACTGTGGGCTATTCTACTCTTACCCATATTTCTGTTCTTATCATAATAATCTTATCTTATTATGTTCTTATCAGGCTGGGGCCTTTCTGTTGAATGGATAGTAAAAGTGATAAGTACACGGAGAGATGGATAAACAGGTTGGTCGATGGCTGGATGGACGAATAGATGGCCTCCCCTTTAGTCCAGGGAGCAGGGATGACTTCATAAGCATTCAACATGTGCAGGCACAGAGGATTTCATGCTTAGAAGGGCCTTGCCTTGAAATGCTTAATAGTATTTTTTAACAAGGGTCCCGACACTTGCATTTTGCCCTCAGCACAGCAAACTATATAGTTGGTCCTGCCAGGGAATTCAGGCTGGGTTTGAGACAGCTTCATCCTGAAAGCTGGTCTTGCTGCCTCTACTGTCCCCATCTAATCCATACCCTCCCACAAACTGCCAGGCTACTCCTGTCGCCCACCCTGTGGAGGCCCTCCCCATAAGTGCTTAGAGTTGCCCTGTTGTCACCCTAGGCAGCAGCCAGCCCCCCACCCTCACTGCCAATACCCTGGCAAGTTGGCTCCCCAGTGCCTCCAGGGCAGAGCCCAAGTCCTTACTCAGCACCCCAGTCTTTTCCCAAAGTGACCCCTGCCCTCCTTCTCTGCCCATCACCTGCCTCTTTGCTGAAAAAGCCCCAGTTTCCAGCCTCACAGTCCTTTGTTTGCCATCACCCGATGCCTCACAGTCTCCCACTTCCTTAACTGCTCATACAGAGCTTCTGTGGAATAGCCTTCCCTGGCGTCATCCCCCAGGGAGCCCAACTCACAGCCACTCCTCCCCCTCAAACCATCCTATAATCATAACAGTTACCACTGACTGAGCGCCTGTCATACGTCAGGAGCCTTTCAGCATCATCTCTACCTCTCATGGCAATGGAAAAGGGTGTCTCTTTTGCTGTTTCCCAGGAAAATGGGACTCAGGGAAGTTAAACTCAGAGAAGTCGCGTGGTTATGAGGCAGTGGATTAAGTGGCTGGGATTGCTGCTCCTGGCCTGACCGAGCCCCTCTGGGTACTTTCATTTCCCTGGGAGGCATCAGGCACTGTCCCCTGGCATCAGAGTCCCATATGTCTGTTCAGCCCCCTCATCACTCTGAACCATCACCTCCCTAGATGGAAAGGGTCACCATTGCCTGCTATCCTGAGGATCAGAGAGTTGACCTTCCATAGCCATTTGAGCTCTCATGCTGAGTAAGCATCTATTGAGCGCCGGTATGCGTGCTAAGTCACTTCAGTCGTGTCCGACTCTTTGTGACCCTATGGACCATAGCCCGCCAGGCTCCTCTGTCCATGGGATTCTCCAGGCAAGAATGCCAGAATGGGTTGCCATGCCCTCCTCCAGGGGATCTTCCTGACCCAGGGATCGAACCCGCATCTCTTATGTCTCCTGCATTGGCGGGCAGGTCCTTTACCACTAGCGCCATCTGGAAAACCCATATTGGGCACCTACTGTAAGCCTGGAGAATCCCAGGGATGGGGGAGCCTGGTGGGCTGCCATCTCTGGGGTCGCACAGAGTCGGACATGACTGAAGCAACTTAGCAGCAGCAGCAGCAGCAGGAAGCCTAATCCTATATGAGGAACTTAAAGATATCCCCCAGGTTGTTAGGTGGGCTTTCTCATTTGTGAGAAGTTGAACTAAGGGACTAAGACAAAGAGCAGGTTGGCAGACAGTGGACTGTTAGCCTTGGGTTCTGGTTCTGGAGGAGGGGCCCCCACCCCTGCCCAAGCTGAGCCTGCTGACACCGCCAGTAACAACAGCAGCGACAGTAACAATAGCAGCAACCCTTCTTGGCTTTCTCACCACCCCGTTTCCCACACGGACCCCTTTGCTGACAAGCCTAGCCTAGCCGGGTCTCAAGGCCAAGTGAGTGAATGAGTGAGTGACTTATTCTCCCGTGAGTGAATGAAGAAGAGTCACGTGGCCACTGACTTGGCCGAGGGCTGTGCGCCAGGCCCTGCTCTGTGCATTTTACTTGTATTAACTCATTCGAAGGCCTCGACAACTCAATGACGAGCCCGGACTTAGAGAGAGGAGACCCGAGGCACAGGGAGGCTGAGTAACAGCGAGTGGGAGACTCAGGGTGAGCTCCTGGAGGAAGGGGTCAGAGAACAGATGTGGAGAAAATAAGGGGACTAAAACGTGGGAGTTTTCTCCCCTCTGGCTCTGGCGCGCAGGAGGGCTATGAGGGGAATCTCAATGCTCTGTAATTGGCATCAATTAATGGCAGATTCTTGTTAGCTAGCTGCCCCACCCGATGTGTGGACTCTGGGCTGCTGGGGGAAGGCCGCGTGCTGGTGGGTCAGTCCACACGGCCGAGGCCCGCCTGCCCCCTGCCCACTTGGCTCTGAGAACCCATTCTGTGTTCGGCCCCCACCCCAGCCCGGGGCTGATCCCGGGCTGGCAGCAGCCAGGGGAACAGAAGGTTTGCTTGTCTGCGCCTGCCGCACCCCCCTCCCCAGTCTGAGCCTGGGACCCCTCTCGGGGGCTCCTTTGGCTGCCAGGGCCTGGCTCTCTCTGTTGCCATGGCACCGGCCGGAGATGAGGCTCTGGGGGGCGGTGGGGGGCGGGGTTGCAGGGAGGACAGCCGAAGGATGGTGGAGGCCTAGAACTCTGCAGCTGCAGGGGCCCCTGGGCCCTCTGAACAGTGGAAAGGGGGTGCTGGGGCCCCAGCAGGGGTAGGTCTGGAGCATGAATGCAGCATAGCATTGCACCTAGCCTGACTGCCGGGATGCTCTGTCTACAGCCTTTGGGACAGGGCTTGTGGTAGACCAGAGCCCTGCTGTCCTCAGCAAGGACTCCTCTCCTCAGTGTAGATGCTGACCCTCAGGCTCTGCAGTGATGTCCCAGAAAGGTTCTGAGATCCTGCCTTGCTTAACTTCCAAATTCCTGGGTGAGCTGGGGTAGATCCCCTGCTCAGGACTCTGACCTCTGAGGACCTCGAATACCTGAGGGCTTGAGCCCGTTAGGGTGAACCCATGTGGTAGTGCTTCTCTGGGAACAGACCTGTTTCTGGGCAGAAGCTAGGCAGTCCAACATAGTGGTTAAGAATACATGTTTGGGATCAGTCAGATGGGCCTGAGTTTGAATCCCAGCTTATCATTGGCTTTTATTAATTTGTTGTGTGACCTTGAGCAAGTTGCCACACCTCTCTGAGACTTAATTTCTTCCTCTATGAATAGAAATAATGATTGTACCCTCCTCACAGGATTGTTGTGAGGATGAAACCAAATTCCCAGGTCATGTCATTTAGCAGAGTGCTTGGCTCTGAATTAGTAAGGGCTTTTGTTTCCACATTGTGGAGCATCAGAAAAATGAACGGGAAAAAAGATGCCCTGCTTGTGGGGACAGCGAGTCATTGATGGTGGCAAATGGAAGCAGGACTAGTGGGCAGAGGGTATAAAGAGACAGACGGAGCACATGTAATAAAAGTTTCCAAACAGCCTGACCCCTGAGGAACCTGAGCTGTTCAAGAATAGAATGGGCCATGGTGAGGTGGCGAGATCCCTATCGTGGGAGGTGTGCAGTTGGGAGGCTTGACAATTGCAGAGAGGCTGGGGGAGAGGTGAAGTAGGAGGACTTACAACCCATCTCACACCTAAGAATATAGAGTTCTGTGAAAGATGATGTGACTGTCTGCCTCTTTGTTCTGCCAACTTCAGTTTCACCTGGCTGAAGAGGGGAGAGGTTGGAAAATAGAGGGTGAACAAACAAGCCTGTTGACTCCTTTATTGAGCTCATACTGTGTGTCAGGCACAAGCTTGACATCTTTGCCTCCTGTCTTAGAAAGGCTGTCACATGGCTGTTGAGCCTGTGTGCTCTGGGATCAGTCCACCCGGGATAGAAAAGGGGCTCCACCACTGGCGAACTCTGTGACCTTGGGCAAACGATTTGCCCTCTCTGTGCCTTGTTCTCCTTATCTATAAAATGCAGAAGCAACACCGATATCATGGATTGTTCTGAGACCATTCACATTAAGGGCTTGGCCCAGGCATTGGGTGATAAGAACTAAATCAGAGTTGGCTATTCTTCTTATTTTCAAGGTCTTCTAAGTCTTTGTTCCTTTTGGAAGGGGGCATTGAGGCCCAGCTGGGATCCAGAGGACTCTAATCCAGGGATCCACTGGGCCTGGGCAGAGCCAGGCCACAATGGCCCAGGGGGTGGCCGTGGGGACGAGCAGGGAGGCCAGTGAGGCGCCGGAGGAGGCAGGAAGCGTTTGCTTGGCGGGCGGGTGGACAAGGGTATGTGGCGGGCCTCCCTCCCTCTCTGACCTCCTTCTCAGGCCGGTTCCCAGCCTGTGTGGGGACCCAGACCCCCTCCCCTGGGCCCCCAGTGGCCGCGAGGCACACACTGAGCGCTTTCCCACGAACTGTTCCAAGTAACTAGGGCTGCTCCCCCTACCTCCAAGCGCCTGCTGCTACTCTGCGGCGGGTGAGGGGTGTGTGGCAGGAGAGAGGGCTCGGACTGGGAGGGATCAGTCCATGTTTTATCAGCCTGGCTCCAATCCAGACAGATGTTTCGTTTTATTTTGAACTTCCAGAAAAGAGGTCATTTCTTTCCATTGTGTCCCTGGGGAGGCCTCCTGGGGAGAGAAGAACAGAGTGAGTGACAAGAGCATGGGGGCCTCACTTGGGCCCCTAGGGAGCTGGAAGGACAGCATCCTGCCCCCTCCGTGGTGATGAGCTGTCTGTCAGCAGGGCAGGGAGTGAAGGTTCTTACAGGCTGGGCTAAGAAGCCAGCTTTTATGTAGGGTGGATGGAGAGCCGTGGAGGCACCAGGGAAGGACATGGTTGGGTGGGGATTTCAGGAAGGTTGCTCTGGTCAGGGGATGAGAACAGGCAGGAAGGCTCAGACTAGAGGCGATGTGGTACCATGGGGTAGCCAGAGGTCACCGAGCTTGTGCTGGAGGGGGTGGGGTAGGGCCATCAGAGTGATGTTCCATGGAACTGGCACTGTCCTTTCATCCCACACGGACTTCCAGAACAGCTGGACCCCATTCCAGGCCCCAACTTAGCTGATTTCTGCTGCTTTGTTTGGAGGACCTCGTAGATACCTGGAAAACAGAAAGGTCCTCTGGATCTAGAAGCAGCATGGCAGGGAACTGGGCCTGGGTGATTGGCATCACTGTGACTCAGGTCAGGTTGCTCACCCTCTCTGGTCTCCACATGATCCTGAGGTTTGTGGGGAGGTTCAGTGTGTAGGGTGGAATGCTGACCTTCAGCAGCAGAAGGGGCATTGGATCGACATGCCCTCAACCTCAGGTGAAAGCTCCACAACCTCAGCTGAGTTCTAGCTTTCTAACCCCTGCCCGTAACTATCTCCCAACCCAACGGACCCTGCTCTCCTTCCTGGCTCCCAGGATGGGGTTCCCTACCCATGCTTCAAGATGGCACCTACAGCTCAGCCCACTTGGAGTGAGCCCACAGAGCCACACCCTCTGCCATCACTCTCATACTCCCCCAGCTGCTGGCGGGAGGACTCAGGCTTTGGCTCCAGATCCCTCTTGCCCCCACACACTCCCAGGCCTGGAGCTGGCTGCCTTCTTTGAGCTGAGTCATGACATCCTGGCCAGGGCCACTCCCCAGCACCCTACCCCCATCCCAGCATTTCAACTCAGCACGGCTACTTCCAGAGTAGGGTCCTGAGAGTCACCCGTGTCAGCCCCAGCAGTGTTCTCAGGACAGCCCTGCCCACCCCATGTACAGATGGGGAAACTGAGGCTCAGAGAGGCGCAGGACTGTACAAGCAGGTGACAGAGCTGGGCTAGGACCCATATCCCCTCCTCTCAGCCGGGGATCTGTCCCTGAAGTTTGTGTCTGGGGCTGTGAAGTGTCCGTGGTGTAGGAGGGAGGACCAGAACACCAGGCAGGAGACTGGAGTCTGCATCCCACTTCTGACAGCAACTTAGCAAGTCGCCTCCTCTGAGTCTGTTTCTAATCCCTGTCTGACTGGGACAAGGCCGGGAAAGTGATATAAAGGTCTGTGTGTGGTGGGCGGGGGCAGTATCCTGTCGGGAGGGAGTGGACAGCAACTGTTGTTCAAACCCTGGGCCTTGAACCACCAGCCTCACATCAAAACCAGGGCTGGAGGCAGGGGCTGCCCAGGCAGATGAACTACAGCACCCCACTAGCCCCCTGAACCCGGCCTGCTAGGTCAAAACCCTGACACTGGTCCCTGTCCTTCTCCAAGCCTCAGTTTTCCCGTCTGCACAGTGGTGCACAGGAAGAGGGTTGGATCAGATAGATGGTCCCTGAGGGCCTCAGAGCTCTGACATTCCAAGACTCTAACCCCGTGACCCCAAGGCCAGGCCTCCCCCTCCCTCTGGCATCTTGTTTATTCAGAGCATCCCTGGCCCGAGACTGCGGGCCTCAAGCACCTCTCCTCTGTGAAGCAGGGCTTCCTCCCATCCCCACCTCACTGCTATTTCTGCCCAGCCTGATCCTTGCCTCCAGACTGGGTGTCCCCCTGCCCCCTCAGGTACCCACATCCCCTCCAAATCCTAAAACCAGCTCAGGGCCAGCTCCCACTCCTTCTGTTCTGCCTCATTCTCATCTCAGAAAAAGATATTGTGCCTCCAGCACAGACACATTCCTGCCCCCTAAGTGCTCCAAGCCAGAAATAGGAGTGGGGCTCATTTAGGACACCTCTTTCTCCAGCCCCTCTACATCCAGTCACCACGTCCTGTCATTCTGGGCTGGCTAAATCTCAGTCCTGTCTGTTTCCACCAGTCCCCACTGACGTTGGAACAGCCAAGCCCAGTAAACACAGTAGTGGTGGCAGAGCCATCTACCTCGGCTCAGTCTCTGCTCTGTGCTCTTAGGCAAGTAAATAAGCACTCCCTGCCTCAGTTTCCCCATCTAAAACAGGGTGATCCTTGTATCTATCTACCTCATAGTGTTGTCTGAGGAGCAAGTGAGTCAGTCTATGTCAAGTGCTCAGGATAGTACCTGGCACAGTAAGTGCACAGCACACGCTGACTTTGTGTCTTGTCTGTGCCCACGTGTGCATGTGTGTTCAGGTGAGTTTGGGGTCCCATGGGCACATGCTCTATGTGTGTTGTATGTGCATAGCTTTGCTTGTGCTAAGTACACGTGTGATTTAACCTGCATGTGTGCACCTCACATGGGCACGTGGGAGAGCCCCGAGGTGGTGCTGCAGGCGCGGTGGAGCTGCATGCATGCACGTGTGGGCTTGCGCATGTCTGATGCCGGCGTGCGGGCTGGGCACACACAGGGCCCGCTGCCCTGTATTTCAGAGCAGTGTGTGAGCGAGCGCGTAGGCAGGAGCCTGTGCTGTGTGCACGTGCTCTCCGTGTGAGCCTCCCCCACTGGCAGCAGTGCAGGCCCCCCTCCCCAGCCTGCCTGTGTCGTGGGAGCCTTGGGACCCCGAGGGAGGGAAGCTGCTGCTAGCGGATGTGGCCAAGATGGACTGGATTTATTTAGATTAAGGCGGTGGGAAAGGAGTGGAGGCTTGTATGAGCAGGGCTGAGGCTCTGAGGAGGAATCCTCAAGCACACTTGTTCCTCTGGACTTGAGGTCATACCCTGGACTGAGGGGGTACCTCTGACTCACTGTGAGGAGCTGGGCAATTATCCCATCTGTGGATCTCTGTACCCCCAACCGAGCCAAAATAGGAAGACTCATGAGAACGTCCCACACAGCACTCGCCTCACAAACAAAGGGGAGATCTCTGAGGGTCCCCTCCCTCTCTGTGCTCCAAGGGCCTTCTGAGGCAGGAGAGTGTGGTAGGAAGGGGATTCCTCCTCCCTATGACATCCACTTTGTCCCAGGTGGCTCCTCCCTGGAAAGCAGTCTTGCCCCTGAAGAAGAGAAGTGGTCACAGGCAAGCCCTCTTCCCCTATTTTAGCCACCTGGGCCTTTCTGGGGTTGGCTGCAAATATACAACCTCTGGGAAGCACAGAAGTCTGTAGGCATTGGGTAGACAACTGGAGGTGTCAAGGAGTCATCCAAGACGGCCCAGGAGGTTGGGTCCCAGTCCCCATTCTGGTTCTTCCCAATCCACCAGCTTGTTGCCCGTGCCACACTTCCACTGTCACCTCCAGGGGGCCATATTACCTGTGTATTTGTCTGGAAGTCACCTGAAAAACAGAAGCCCAGAGAGGGAAAGAATTTGTCAAAGTACACACAGCAAATCTGGGACCAAATGGTTAGGGAAGTGAATCCATGGAATGAAAATGGGTTATGGATGCTCATTTTGCTCCAGCCTCAGGAATGTTGCCTTTCCTCTCATCAACAACCCCATGTCCCCAGGCCACCCCGGCAAGAATAATAGTGACTAGAACCTTCTCTCTGGCAGTGTTAGAGCAAGGCTGGCTCTCTGAGATGATCCATCCAAACCTCTCCCTGTATGGAAGAGGAAACTGACTCCCAGAGAGGGCTGGAGGCTCAGTCTCATGGTAGGTCTGAAGTCCCATGTGAAATGCTCATTTCATGGAGGGAGAAGCCAGTTCAAGATCCCTGGTTATCTATACTCTCCCTAAGGTGTCTCCACTTTCCCTGAGCTCCTTTGCCTATCCCATCCTCTCTCTGCAGCCTGATTCTGCCTTTTTGATGTGACTGGGCCATGACAGTCTGACTGTAGGTCTCTGCTGCCTGTTCAAGAAGGCCCCTCCCAGCTCAGAGCCTCAGGGACTCTAATCCCCCTGAGCCCCAGGTCTAGCAGAGAGGAGCCAGGGTCGAGGTCTGCTCACCCAGGGGCCTAGTACACAGCCTTCCAGAGCCAGGCCAGTCCTAGTTGTCATGACCTCCCATCTCCAGGCCAGCCGACCAAATTCCTCCTTTAGAATAATAAACAGTGTGGCCAGCCAGAGAGGTGGGGAGGGGATGGGCAAGGAGGCTGAAATGACCCCTTCCCCCAGCCTCCACTGCTAATGATTTTCTTTGGCTGAGATCTCTAGCAGGAAGGGGGGATCCAGAGAGGCACCCACTAAGGGGCAGATAGGCCTCTGTGGGGGCTGCTGGCTCCACTGTGGCGCTGCTTCGTCCTGCCGGAAGAGGTCTGGCAACCAGCTGGAGGGCTGCGGCAGGAGGGGTGGGTGGGGGGCGCTGGGGATGCGGCCTCAGCATGGCTGGGCTTTGAGTCTAAGGCATTTGGCAGAGGGGAGGGGGCTCTCAGGAAGGCTGGTCTGAAGAGGAGAGCAGATTTATTCAGGGAGTTCTTAGGGTGCTGAGCAGACAGCTGAGACCAGTGGTCCCCAGACCAGGCCCTTGCCTGTGTCTCATGCTGAATGTGTAAACACAGCCCTGCAAGTGAGCCACTTGCCATCGTCCTGTGTTTTGAGAGCTGGAGACAGAGGCCACTGAAATGTGATGGTGCAGGAGGTAGCCCTGCTGGAGCTTAGACTCACATCCTAGCCCTGGATTGCAAACTAAAAGGGATGAGATGAGGGTGGAGTGGAGCAATCTGGCATGGGCTTAGGAGCCAGGCCAGGCTGGGCAGCCACTCAGGGAAGGCACCAGGCTTTCTTGTCTCCTTATCACCTGGTCTCTCCCACATTTCTTGCCCTAGGACCCCCACCCACTTCTGGCCTCCTTCCTGTTGATACTGCGGTCAGAACTTTGCAAACCTGGGTATTGCTGGTTATTTTGGATCCTCGGATGGGGCTGCCAAGGGCAGGGAGAGGGTGAAGACCCATATAGTCCGATCTGTCTCCCTCTGTGTCCCTGCTTCTCTTTCTGCCTCCATCACTGGGTGATTCCTGTCTGTATCTCTGAGTCTTTGTCTTTCTACCCCTATCGTTCCGGTCACTTTGTCTCCCTCCAGAACAAGCTCTGCCATGTAACCCTGGGTAAACTTCTTCCCCTCTTAAAGCCTCATTCTCCCCATCTGGATACTGAAGGTGGGGGTGAGGGGCTTGGATTCAGTAGTTTGCAAGGATGCTGTGCTGTGTGGTGAGGCCTCCTCTGGGTCCAGCCCCTGGCCCCTCCCCCTGGGCCTCCCTGTGCAGCCTGGGGCTGAGTTAAGGGGGCCAGGCGTGGGGGGTGCCCCCCACATTCCACAGCCCCACTCCCCTGCTTCCCTTCCCATAGCCGCCTCCATTTCCTGTTGTGCTTGTGGAACTGTGGGAGTTCTCTGGGTTCTGGCTCACCCCCTCCCTCTCCCTCAGGCCTTTCATCACACTTTCCTAAATATTTGTCCTGGCAGATAAGAGCCTGGTATTGGAACTGTCACCCGGAGGATAGGCTGTTAGAGCCGGTGGGCCCCTGAACACCATCCAGGCCAAGACCCCACCCCCACCATACGTACCCAAGGAGAAGCGGGGGGTTCAGTCAAGACCATCAAAGAAGTAGAGGCAGAGTCAAAGCAAGGTCCAGGCACCCCGAGACTTGGCCCAATTCAGGGGAAGGAGCCCCTTGGGCATGAGTGCCCTCTTGGTGTGGAGTATGGGTAGTCTTTGACTTTAGCCTAATGGATCCAGGGGCTGGGTGGCTCAAGCTGGGGCTTACTCTACAGGACCCAGGGCAAAGATGGGCTGTGGCACTGCCTCTGGCTACTCTGAGCCCTGACTCCTGTTTACCTTTGCAGGATACCATGTGGCTTCCGAGCGCCATGCAAGCTGTTGTCCTCAAAGGTAGGTAGGCTTGGGCAGGGATAGGGGGCCCTGGGGAACCTCTAGGTAGGACTCTGAAGCTGGCAGGGTGGCTTATGCTAGCACCAGGACCTGGGAGCCCAGGGGCGCTGCTCTGCTCTTGAGCTTCAGTTCCCTGCCTTTCTACTGGGTCTCAGTGGAGGCCTCCTTCCACTGTCCACCCCTCAGCTCAGAAACTTCAGTGGACCTCTGCCTGTCCAGAGCCATCAGCTCAAATTCTTGGTTTGGCCCTCCATACTCTATGTCCCCTCACCAACTGTCCCCACCCTCTTCCCTAACAGTCACTCTGGTCTCCCATCTCTTATCAGCACTTACTGATATCAGTCTGGCCTGTCTGGTTCTGGTGAGGGACTCCCCTCCTATTCACGGACCCCTCATTGGCTGTGAGCTCCCAAGTCTGGGTGGGCTTTTTCAAGCAATCAATGCTGACTAGGCAATCAGTGGCCAGCCAAAGGTTCACCCAAGGATGACTGACCCACTGGCTGAGCACCCATCCATCTAAATGGGTGCTTATTTTCACCTCCAGGGTTTTCAGCTGCTGAGGCTGGGCACAAGGCCTACAGCATCCTTCCCCAGGGCATCAGCAAGCAGAGGGAAAACCAATCACTCGACATCCCCAGCACCCTTCAGCCTCCAGGGGCCTCAGTCTCTTTCCTGACCTGATCTGCCCCACTCTGGACTATGTTGGCCAACACCTCCCCAAGCAGGGCCATCTCTGGGCTTTGGGTACAACCTGGGCAACTGGGGCAGCTGCAGGGAAGAGGCTCAGAAAGTGACCTGGGAAGTAATGCAGGAACTGGGGGCCTGGGAATTGCTTCCCAAGGATTTCCTGATGTCTTTGAGAGAACATGCCTGCAGCCTGAATGCCGCACTGCAGAAGGACTGCAAGGCTGGGGGTCTCTAGGCACTGAGAGCAGGAGGCCAGGAGTCCCTGGGGACTAGACCCTGGGCAAACAGGTCTCAGAGCCATGGCTTCCAGTCTCTGTTTTCTGTGGATTAGGGAGGTGTGTTCCTCAGGGTCAGCTATGGAAAGAGGTGCTATTGCTCTTGTGCCCTGACGTCTGATGCCTCCTCTCCCAAAGGCCGGGTGCTATTGCTGCCCCTGCTGTTTCTGCTGGGACCACAGGCCTCCTGGGGCCTGGCCATCATACCCCCGGGGCCAGAACTTGTCCTCAACCTCTCCAGCACCTTTGTTCTGACCTGCTCGGGCCCAGCTCCAGTGGTGTGGGAACGGATGTCCCAGAAACCCCCCCAGGAAATGACCGAGACCCAGGATGGCACATTCTCCAGCGTGCTGACACTGGTCAACGTCACTGGACTAGACACAGGAGAATACTTCTGTGGCTACAAACGCTCCCATGGGCTGGAGGCCAGTGAGCGAAAACGGCTCTACATCTTTGTACCAGGTGAGGACCCCTGGCCAGTGCACTTCTCCTCTCCTGCCCTTCTCAGCTGCAGGCATCTGGGGGAAGCTCAGAGAGCGCTTTACTGAGATGGTGAAACATAGCCATCTCAGAAATGCAGATGAATCAGGGAATCCAGCCTGGCTCAGTCCAGGAGTATGTCCACTCCCACCCCTGGGTCTAGATATTCGTCTGCTGTCTGCCAGCCTACCCCATTCCTGGTTCCCAAGGATGCTGCATTCTCTGCTGGTTCCAATATGCACCCCCTTGGCCTCCACATCCCATCTTCCCATTTTCCAAGCTCCAGGTACCAGCTGTCCTTCAGCTTGTGACTTATCTTCTTTCTCAGGCTGATGCTGTCTATATCAAATGCTAAAGCTAGAAGGGACCCTGAGAGCATGCTTCTTCTGTAGAAGGTAGACTGAGGGGCAGAGAGGGAAGAGACTTGTTCAAGGTGACAGAGCAAATCAGGGAAGAGCCAGAAACCCAGCTCCTCTGACTCACATTCTTGGCCCTGCCTCTGGCAGATCCTTCTGTGGGCTTCCTCCCTGTCGACCCTGAGGAGCTATTCATCTTTCTCACGGAAATAACTGAGACCACAATTCCATGCCGAGTGACGGATCCGAGGCTGGTGGTGATGCTGCACGAGAAGAAGGTGGATGTCCCCCTGCCCATAGCCTATGACCCTCAGCGTGGCTTCTCTGGTACCTTTGAGGACAAGACCTACATCTGCAAAACCACCATCGGGGACAGGGAGGTGGATTCCGATGCCTACCATGTCTACAGCCTCCAGGGTGAGCCCCCTTTCTGGCCTGGTGCTCAGCCGAGGCAAGTATGACCCTCCACAGAGGGAAAGACCTTTTCAGATTATGAAGTGTGCAATTCCATTTTCACTGGATTCTCACTACAGCTATGGAAGGCAGGTGTGTTTCCCTATTTTACAGATGAGAAAACTGAGGCTCAGAAAGAGGATGAAGTATGCCGAAGGTCATGGGAAGCATTAGTGGTGGAGCTGGGCTGTATATACTGTGGTAGGCAAAGGCACAGGCTTTCAGCCAGTGGGATTTGAATCCCAGCTCTGCCACTTCCCATCTGAGTGACTTTGCACAAGACAAATAATCTCTCAGAGTCTGCTTCTTCCTCTGTAAAATAGGGATAATACAGACCATTCACCTAGGGTGATTATTATGAAGATTAAATAAAAGATGGCGAGTACCTGGTTGTGCTCAGTAAGTTTCTTTTGTACTTAGGTGCCCAGAGAGTACTTTGATTTCAAAACATTCTAGAATGCCAGTTTCATGAGGACAGGAATTTTGTCTGTTGTATTTCCTGCTAAAGCCCTAGTGCCTAGAATAGTACTTGGCATATAGTAGGTATTTAATAAATATTTGTCAAAACAATGAATCTTCCACACACCAGTCATGCCCTCCTTCTGTGGACCCTGACCCCATCCCTAAGCTGATGTTGGTGGTGACTTCTTCAGCCCTAAGCCAATCTCTTTCCACCAGTGTCATCCATCAATGTCTCAGTGAATGCAGTGCAGACTGTGGTCCGCCAAGGGGAGAATATCACCATCATGTGCATTGTGACCGGGAATGAGGTGGTCAACTTCGAGTGGACATACCCACGCATGGAGGTAATGCCAGGCCACAGGTTAGAGGAAGGGTCAGGCAGGGATGGATATTTCAGCTTATAGCCTGACTTCCTGGACCTTTTCTAATGTGGGGGGCTTGCCCCAACTGTCTCTACAGAGTGGGCGCCTGGTGGAGCCAGTGACTGACTTCCTCTTTGAAATGCCCCACATACGTTCTATCCTGCACATCCCCAGTGCTGAGCTAGGAGACTCAGGGACCTACATCTGCAATGTATCAGAAAGCGTGAGCGACCATCGTGATGAAAAGGCTATCAATGTCACCGTGGTCGGTGAGTGCCTTGAGCTTAGCCCCAGCCTTCATTCTGAACTGGACCCAGACCTTGTCACAGCCCTGGGGTACTGTCAGCCATGTTCTAATCCAGCTCAAGCCTCAGTGCCAACCAAAGCCCCATTTCCAGGATCAACCCAACCAAAGCACAGTATCAGCTCCAAATCCAGTCCTAATCCCAACCTAGACTTCCCAGCTAGCCAGAACCCTAGCATCAACCCGATTTCTAAATCCCTACTGCCGTTCCAGCCCCAGGCCGCCCCATCCCCAAATTGAAGCAGGCTATAACTCATCTCAGCCACAATCATGAGACAGAACACACCTAAAGAGCACTGCAACTGTAGTCCCAATCTTGAACCCTGCCCCCAAACCAATATCAGACTCAAATTTGGTTCCTGCTCCAGTCCATCCCAGTCCCAACCTAAATCCCCAGGCTCAGGTTCAGTTCCTAAAGCCTGAAGCCCGCCTCCAGTATGCTGGGCTCCTTGGGTGTACAGCTGATGCCCCGCCCCAGGAGCCCCGCCCCAAGGAGGTGCTGCCCCATTGGCTCAGGGCACAGCCCCACCCTAGACGGCTGCCCCTTGCAGAGAACGGCTATGTGCGCCTGCTGGGAGAGCTGGACCCTGTACAATTCGCCGAGCTCCACCGCAGCCGGACACTGCAGGTGGTGTTTGAGGCCTACCCGCCACCCACTGTCATGTGGTTCAAAGACAACCGAACCCTGGGTGACTCCAGCGCC
>NW_011494863.1:11445150-11451714 GCF_000754665.1 Bison bison bison | reverse complement strand
CCCCAGCGCCGGCGAGATCGTGCTGTCCACACGCAATGTGTCTGAGACTCGGTGAGCAGCCACCTGTCCACTCTATTATAGCTATTGTTCTCTGCAGCCGCCAGGCAGCCCACAGCCTTAAGACCTATCGAGGCCCATCTTTCCTGAGAACCTACTACGTGACAGGCACCCTGCCAGGCCACGTTGCCAGGCACTGGGGGCACTGCCTAGAATAGAACCAGACAGTTCATCCTTCCTAGAGTTTCCTCTCTAGAAGGGAAAACAGATGCTGGTCAGATGACCACCCAGATGTTTAGTTGTCCTTGTGATGGGTGGAGCCAGCAGGAAGCAGCCCTGGAGAAAAAGACAGGATGGCTAGGGAAGAGGGCCAGGCAGGCCACTGCCACCTATGCAAGAATGTGGCCCTGAGGCCGACCTGAGGTGCTGTATGTTAGAATAAGGCAGTTCAGGCCTTTCTGAAAGGGATGAAATGCGGAGGAACAGACATAGTGCTTCCCCTTCACCATGCCCTCCACCCCAATCCTCCTAACCCTCCCTCTTGGCTCACTGGAGCTGCCTATGGGTGGGGATCCAAAAGTCCTGGCACGGCTACTGACAGCCATGTGACCTTGGCAATCCCCTTCTACTCCCTGGGCCTTGTTTTTCTTATCTTTACAAGAAAGGTGGGGGCTTGTAAGAGTTCTCCCAGCTCTGACAGCTGGTCCCCTGGCCTGTCCTCCTCAGGTATGTGTCAGAGCTGACACTGGTGCGGGTGAAGGTGGCTGAGGCTGGCTACTACACCATGCGGGCCTTCCATGAGGATGCTGAAGCCCAGCTCTCCTTCCAGCTGCAGGTCAATGGTGAGGAGCCTTCCCCCTGCTTTCCTTCCCCTGACCCTCCGACCTCTATTCTCTCTCCATTCCTACACTGGCCATCCACCCAGAGGAGGAGCAGAAGAGGGAGTCCAGGACTCAGAGGGCTGGATTCTAGACCAGGCTCCAACACTGACCACTGCTGTATGCACATCCCCTCTTTGGGCTTCAGTTTCCCCAGCTTTAAAAGAAAGTCATTGCACTAGACTGGTGTTTGCAAAACCCCCGGCATTCATGTCCCAGTGGCATGATGTTTCCTTCTCACACACCACTTACACTATACTACTAATTAGATATTTATTGAGCAGCTACACTATGCCAGTCCATTCAAGGTTCTTGAGGCCCTGCCATTATATAGCTTGCATCTTAGTGGGAGGAAGAAAAACATTCAGTAGTGGGGGAAAAACCCAGCAAGCCAGGTGCAAACAAGTGCTGTGAAAGAAAACAATAAAAGCTAGGTAAGGAGGATAGAGAGTCCTGCAGACTAGGGAGTGAGGAAAGCTACAGTTTCAATAGCATAATCAGGGTTGACTGCATGGAAATGACATTTGCGTGAAGACTTGGAGAAGGTGAGGGCATTAGCCAAGTGGCTATTTGGGAAAAGGGCACACCAGGCAGTATGAAGGCAACATTGAAAGGCTTGTGTGGCCAGAATAGAGTGAGAGATAAGCGGTGCAGATGAGGTCAGAGATGACCTTGAATGGTGGGAGATGAGATCAGAGCTGAGGTTGGCAGTTGGAGGCCCATGGGAGGATAGATAGTCTAGGCCCTCATGGACTACACTATGGAGTTTGGCTTTTACTGTGACTGAAATGAAAAGCCACTGCAGGGTTTTGAGCAGAGAAATGACACGATAATGACTTAATGTTTTGTGGACTAACTTCCTAAAAATAAATTTATTTTGACTGAAAATTGAACCTCTCCATTGTAGATGGAAAATCAGCATCACATGTCATAAATATAAAGCAACCACTAAAATAAACTCTGAGAAAACAACAAAAAAAAATGCTATTAAATCTTGGCTCCATGTTCTTGCTGGTCCAGGACTCTGATCCGAGGCTTGCCCTCTCTTTGTTAAAAGGGAAGATTAGAAAATCTTAGGTGTTAAAGACAGACTAGCACCCTACAGGCATTGCCTTTGAAGTACCCAGAAGGGGAATCTGTCAGTTTTCACACGGTGAGTCCTGGTATTTAATGCTCACCTGCAGTCTGCAGTTCCCCTCCCCCTCCCCCAGGGGAGACTCTGGAACAAGCCTTCCCTGAGGGCCTTGCTCACTGACTGTCTATTCTGACCTCTCCACCTCTGTGCCTGCTCCCTTTCCACGCAGTGCCTGTCCGTGTGCTGGAGCTGAGCGAGAGCCACCCTGCCAATGGGGAGCAGACAGTTCGTTGTCGCGGCCGGGGCATGCCCCAGCCACACCTCACCTGGTCTACCTGCAGTGACCTCAAAAGGTGAGCAGACCCCCAAGCCTCCGTTTCCCAAGGTACCCACAGCTAACTAGATGGACTCAGTGAAAGTCATCTAGTCTGGAACCTTCCTCTGGGAACACTGTTCCAGGCTAGAGCCATAGTCTAGAAGACGTGGCTTCTTGGAGATGCTCTGCATGACCTAAACTGTCGCTTTTCCTTACCTTGACCCTGAGGGTCAAACGAAGGGAGCGGATTTTGCAATCCGGGGTTCCCAATTCTAGGGTAGGAGCGCCCCTGCTGGTCAGTCGAGAGATCACATGAGGAACCCACTAAGGAGCAGGCAGTGGGAAAAAGAACTAGACAGGCCCGGCTTCCTTCCAGCACCACACAGTGGCGCTGCCTGCTTATGGCCTCAGTTTTCTCGCCCGCATAGGGTGGGAAGGGACTGGAAGTCGACCTGGCCGGTTCTCGGCAGGTGTCCGCGGGAGCTGCCGCCCACGCCGCTGGGGAACAGTTCCGAGGAGGAGAGCCAGCTAGAGACGAATGTGACGTACTGGGCGGAGGAGCAGGAGTTCGAGGTGGTGAGCACACTGCGCCTGCGCCATGTGGATCAGCCGCTGTCCGTGCGCTGCACGCTGCACAACCTGCTGGGCTACGACGTGCAGGAGGTCACCGTGGTGCCACATTGTGAGTCCTCTGTCCTCTGTGGCCCCTTGACGACCCCTCACCTCCACTTCCACCCTGCTATACTTGGGTCTGTGTCTGTATGCCCATGGCAGGCCAGAGTTGGCAGGGTCAGGGCACTCAGGAGCGCTGCGAGTGTATGTTCCTATGCGCTTACACAACAGCACAATATTGGCACACGTGTGTACATCCACGAGTGTACGTGTGTAAACCATGACTACGAACAACTGTATCTCCTTATGTATGTACATTGTATATATGTGTACTTGAGCATGCCTGATCCATGGACACGGGTGTAAACCCTCCAGGTGTAGATTTGTAAAGCAGGTAGTGAAGAATGTCTCATCCTCACATACATGCATAAAGCTTGAGCATGTGTCTGTAAGCATGCACACAAGCATATTTGTGGGTGTAAACCCAGTAAGTATATGTTTGTAAACCACATACATGAGCATCCCAATCCCTGGGCAGATATGTAAACCCACAAGTGTATGTCTGTAGGTGTGTATATGTGGTACACAATCCCCATATAAGTGGCAAACAGTGCATGTACAACCCCTGTGCAGCGTGCACATATGGCATAATGCATGTCTGTAAGCATGGAGATGCAGCACACCTTTCAGTGAAAGTGTGCAACCCAATCCCCCACATATATGCTTGCTGTGCCTTGCATGTCTGGTAGTAGGTACACATCCATGCATAATTCTCACCCATGTGAACAGTCACTATGGTGCCCAGATGCTTTTGCTACCTGCCAGTCCCAGTGCGTACATGGACCTGTATGCATAAACTTCATTTATGCACCCGTTTCCTCATCCAGTAAATAGTCACAGGGTCTCAGCTTCTCTCTGGAGAAAGCCCAGCCCTGCCTGTCCTCCTAGTGCCCATGGTCCAGAAAGAATGCAGACAAGGAACTAGGCAGCCTCACTGTGAGGGTCAGCTTCTGGGGGGAAAGCCTGGAGGGAGAAGGAGCTCCATCCCCATCTATGGGATTCAGAAAAGTATCCTGGTGAAATGAAGCTTTAGGCCAATAACTGAAAGATAATTAGGAGTTAGCCTAGTGAGGAATGGTGCTCCAGTCAGAGGGAATAGCCTGTTTAAAAGCCCAGAGGCAAAGTGAATTCAGAGCAATTAAAGAAATCAACGTGGTTGGAGAACAGAGTTTGTGTGTATTTAGGGGTTGGGGGAGGAGGTAAAGGGGAGGGGACTACAAGAGAAGCCAGAAGCCAGTGTGAGCAGAGCTATGAAGGTTGTACAAGGTGTTTTGGACATACTTACGCCGGCACTTAGGTAGGTATTTGGGCTTGTATAAGCAGATACTTCTTTACACAGACCTGCCTTCCCCTGCCCTGTGGTGGGATGGGTGGAGGTTTTAATGCCTTACCTCATCCATACTCCTACACACATTCATATTCCTGAGCAAGTGGGCACCTACTGACCAACTCTGAGCAAGGCAGAAGTAAAGCTTTTGTGTGCCATCTGAGGGGGAAACTGTCATGGCTGGGTGAAGTCCTCTCTTTTTGCTCAAAGATAGCTCCCTAGAAGATGTAGGCTCCCTAGAGCTCTCTAGGGAGCAGAAAAGGGCCTGTGGGGGACAGGGGAGGAGGGAGGGAGTTCCCAAGGAACTTCATGGGTGGCCAGAGGGGCAGGACAAGGGTGATGAGGGTCTGGCTGAATGAGGAGGGAGTGGGAAGAAGTGGGTATGTGCAGCAAAGAGGCTGAGGCTTTGAGGGTAGAGGAGACTCAGAGCTTGGGGGGCCCAGAGTTGGCCCTGTATGGTTACCTGTTGCCTGGCCCCTTCCTCAGTCTGCTTTACGATTGCCATCACTGTGGGTGGGGGTGGGGGAGGGGAAACAGGCTCCTTTCTGGCGTCTGTATGCCTCGGGCTATGGGAGTTCAGTTATTGTATCCATTGGTGTCTGTCCTAGCTGTGACAAGCCCCCATGAGGGCCTAGATTCAGAAGAAAGGTGAACCACAGCCCTGCTCTCAGGAGTTTGTATTCAATCTGGACCTGTGGCAGACAGGCCAGACTGATCCTGGAAAGAGCTGAGGGGATATGGAGGCCAGTGGTGATCCAGGGGGAGTTACTGTAGGGCAGGGAATATTTAGGGTGAGGCTGGAGGTGTGGCCCAGAAGGGAAAGGCTAAAGGTCTGACATCATAGGCCAAAGCGGGGATGGGGCTGGTTCCATTCTGGGCAGGACGGGCAGAGAGGTTTTTGTGGTACCAGAGGTAGAGTGCAGGGAGGGGAGCTGCCAAATGTCCTGTTTGTTCATAAGCATCTCTCATCTCTGCGTCCAGCCCTGCCCTTCAAGGTGGTGGTGATCTCGGCCATCCTGGCCTTGGTGGTCCTCACGATCATCTCCCTCATTATCCTCATCATGCTCTGGCAGAAGGTAAGCCCCGCCTTTGCCTAATGGGTTCAGAGTGGCACACCATTTTTTCGCATGGACCTCTGCCATCCTCTAGTGCTGCAGGATCTGGCCATGTCTGGGGCCCAGCATGGAGCTCAGGTGATAAAATGATGTAAAGTGATGCGGGGTGTCTGAGCTACCTCCAACCCCAGCTGCCTAGAGTCACATGGGCCTGGTCCAGACCATCTGGAGTGCTCTGACTCTGCAGTGCACCCCACTCCCCACTCAGCATCTTGCTCAGGCATCAGGTCTGTCCAGCCTAGCCACAGGGCCCGAGACCTTCAAAGTGGACTGCCTGGGTTCCAGCATTCTTCCAACTGTCACCCACACTCCTAGGATTCTACTGAAAGGCATTCTAATCCCGCTAATCTGTCATTTCGATGGTCTGTACTGTGGTTTCCCCATTCCATGATTCTTCCATAGGATTGCTGCACTCGATTCTGTCATTCTAAGATTCCAATCCTGTGATTCCAGCATCCTGTGATTTCAACATTCTAAGGTTATATCTTTCTGAGATTCCCACTGTGACTGACCCGGCATGGGGAGGGGCCATCCACATCCAGTAGAGTGTCCCTGCCTCGTGTCACTTTCCAAGGCTACGTGCTCCTCTACTCGCATCTGAGGAGCAACTGGGGTTTGGGGAGAAGCTGGTGAGGAGGTTCTGATGAGCCTGCTGCTCAGCTGTCAGCTGCTTCTCTGCCACCTCCTCCTTATATCTGTTCCCATGGAGCCCATAAAGGCCTTGGCTCTATTGATAACTTGCTGTATGACTTCAGATCTACTGTATGACTTCAGATAATCTTTTCTGGGCTTCAGTTTTTCTTGCCTCATCTGTTTCATAAGGAGCTGGACCTAGTGGTCCCCCTCTGATGATCCATCCCTGATCTTGATCCTGCAGAAGCCACGCTATGAAATCCGATGGAAAGTGATCGAATCTGTGAGCTCTGATGGCCATGAGTACATCTATGTGGACCCTATGCAGCTGCCCTACGACTCCACCTGGGAGCTGCCACGGGACCAGCTTGTGCTTGGTCAGTCCAAGGAGGCCTCATTGGCAGTCTGGGGACTTGAGGCTGGTGGGAACATTGTCTGACATCTGGGCCCAGCCTTGCCATGATTGGCTTGAGACCTAGGGCTGATGTCTTGCCTTCTCTGGCCCTCAGGCCCTACCCTCTGTACAATGGGGGGGGGGGGGGGGGGGGGGG
>NW_011494863.1:11439891-11445050 GCF_000754665.1 Bison bison bison | reverse complement strand
GATGATCCCCTTGAGACCCTCTAGCCTTTATGTTCTATGATCCAGAGATGCTGTGAGATGAAACCCCTTTGTGGAGAGAGAGGAAGTATTAATGAGTGCGAGGCCTGTGCTTAGTGCAGCTGGAGAGGCTGAGAGGGTACGGAGAACCTGTGCTCCCCTCTGGGGGAGAGGTTTTCCAGGGACTAAAGAGGGACCAGAAAGTAGGCAGGACTTAGGTGAGACCAGGAAGGACTGCAAAGCACTGTGATTTTAGGAGCCTTCATGGGAGAAACACCTTAAGTCCAGGGTAGCTTGAGGGATGTCTAACCTGGCCTCAGAAAGCATACATGTTGAGATTCTTCGTGGGTCAGCAGCTGAGAGATTATCTCTTTCCTAGGACGCACCCTGGGCTCCGGGGCCTTTGGGCAGGTGGTGGAGGCCACGGCTCACGGCCTGAGCCATTCTCAGGCTACCATGAAAGTGGCTGTGAAGATGCTGAAATGTGAGTCCTGGGACCCCGCCTGTCTCTCCCCTCACCCCCACCTCCCCCGCACATTCAGGCACTCCCAGAGCAGGCCTTGTGCTGATTCTCTGGGCACAGAAGTACAGGCATACCACAGCCAGCAGCACTCCCGATTCTACTTTGGGAAAGAGGCTTCCTCACCCTGCCCCCTCCTCCAGGAGCCTCCCCGCCCACCCTTTTTCCTTCCTCCTGCCTGTGGGTCCTCACCACCCTTGACCACCTGGGTCTAACAGCACAGACTGGGGCAGAGGAGCCAGAATAGGCTCCAGGGAGGCCTCCGTGACTGGGCCAGGCCTGAGGTCCTCTCTCTCCCTCAGCCACAGCCCGCAGCAGTGAGAAGCAAGCCCTCATGTCGGAGCTGAAGATCATGAGTCACCTTGGGCCCCACCTGAACGTGGTCAACCTGCTGGGCGCCTGCACTAAAGGAGGTACAACCCACTGCCAGAGGATTCTGGGAAGTGCCAGTGGCCAAGGCCTGGCCCCTCCCTACCCCCTCCTCAGTCCAAGGACAACAGGACACTCTCACTGGAGGGTCCGTGCCTACCCAGTCCAGTGCCCTCACTTCACAGAGCCAGATGTGTGTCAGATTAGCAAGTCACAAAATCACATCACCTCCAAGACCAAAGCACTCTTCAGGTTACCATTCCTAGCAGTTTCCAAATCAAGGAGTCCTCTGATGTTTAAAACTTGTCACAGTCGATTTTAAAAAGGGTAATAAGTAACAGCTCATGAGACACTGAAATGAGCCCTTTCTCTGGAGACCACCAACCGGCTTGCTCATTCAGAGCTGCTTTCACTCGGAACGTAGAATAAGTAAGGTCTCTCCAGCTGAGTGTGTTTATTTGGAACTCTGATTACAAGTTAGGCTGCAAAAAAAAAAAAAAAAAAGTTATCACTATTTGCAGCTGCTTGTTGTGAGATTTGGGATTTTCCTCAGTATTGTGCAACCAAAACAAAATACAGAAGTACACTGTGTGCGTAGACCAATTTTTGTCTGCAGTGGTCACACATTTCAAAATGTTTAATTCCACCAGTATCTTCAAACTGCCAAGTCAATGCATTGTGCTTGAATTTAAACAGTAACCTGGTAATAATCAGTTGCCTTGGTTTGCTTTATATCCTGGGCTCAAATTTCAGCTTCATCAACAACAGCTAACCCTGTGCTTGCAGTTTGCCAAGCACTGAGCTGAGCTAACCAAAGGCATTATGTCATGAATACTCATGAGATTCTTTGGGGTGGGCATTACTAGCCCCATTTGATAGATGAGGATAGTAAGGCTCAGGGAGACTGCCTTGCTCACAGCCAGGAAAATCCAGGTTTGCCTGGGGCCTGAGCCTGTCTGCTGTTCCACATGCAGCCTGTCGTTAGCCTCAGGGCTCTGACCGGAAGCCTGACCCTGCCCCACCCCCTGCCCTGGGACTGTCCCTGAGCCTGTCCTTCTGCAGGGCCCATCTACATCATTACCGAGTACTGCCGTTATGGCGACCTGGTGGACTACCTGCACCGCAACAAGCACACCTTCCTGCAGCGCTGCTCGGACAAGCGCCGCCCGCCCAGCGCCGAGCTCTACAGCAACGCCCTGCCTGTTGGGCTCCCTCTGCCTAGGTACCGCAGGGAGGCTGGGGCCTGAGTCGGTGGGGAGCCCTGAGGAGCACCTGCTCACCCCTCCTTGTCCAGGACAGGAAGTTGAGGCCAGGGTGGGCAGAGCTGCTCCTAGAGCCAGCCTGCAGCCTGGCCCCCTCGGCCACCCTAGAGGTGGGCATGACAATAACAGTGGTGATGATGGTAGCTGCCACCTGCTGATTGTAGGAGGTGTGGCAGGCCCTGCACTGAGCACTCCGAGGATGTGACCCCCTTCGACCTCTCACCAAACACACATCATTGTCTCTCCATCAATGGGGAGCACCTGGGGTCCTCCTGATCCAGGTTGACCCTCACTGTAGCGCTCTCCACTCTACTCCTCCCTTGCTGCAGCCTTCCCCCTCCTCCACACAGCAGTCTCTCCAGTGCCTCCAGGGTAGCTATCCTCTTTCTTCTTCTTGTCCAAAAATAACATTTCTTTTCTCTCTTGCTGATTGCAAAAGCAATACTTGTCTATTTCAGAGGCAAGAGTCAGTTAAGAATAGCATTAAAAGACGTTAAAATTCATCCATGTTCTCTTCAACATTTTGATTGGTTTCCTTCCAGTCTTTTTTCTCCCCCTAGAGACACATGTGTACTTGGTCCCACAGCTCTCTGGAGAGCTGATCTGCGGGCAGAGGCATTAAGGTGATTCACTGCCCACTTGCAGGGCCTCATGGCTGGACAGTGTCCTTCCTGTGACCCTTTCTTTGGGTACTGGAATTGCCCTAGGCATGAGTTCTCTGAGGACACAACCTAGGTCTTATCATCATCTTGGCAGCCCCAGTGCCCAGCTCAGGATGGGTCTGAGGTTGGCTGGAAGGGCTCACTACATGGTCGTTCGTATTGTGACAGATTGTGAGTAGAGGATGCTTGAGTGAGGGAGAGAAGAAACGCATAAGTGACGGGGCCTTTCTGGCCCCAGTGGTGAGCAGAGGGGCAGGAGGGGGATAAGCGGGGAGAGCCTGTGCTACTGCCTCTGTGATGCTCCTCTGCCCCCAGCCACGTGTCACTGCCTGGGGAGAGCGATGGTGGCTACATGGACATGAGCAAGGACGAGTCGGTGGACTATGTGCCCATGCTGGACATGAAAGGAGATGTCAAATACGCAGACATCGAGTCCTCGAACTACATGGCTCCTTATGATAACTACGTCCCCTCTGGTGGGTGCACGCAGGGTCCTCACACCAGTGTTGTCATGCATTCTTTCCAAACCCTTTCCTCCACCCAGTCTGGCAATAACCCTGCCAGGAAGGTGGCCCTGTGCCCATTTCATAGATGCAGAAACTGAGGCCTGCCACCTGCCCAAAGCTGCTGTGTGGTGGAACCCCAATATCAACCCCTGTTTTTGGGTCAAGAAATGTGCACACAGCCTTCAGGGAGGAGAGGAGCTTGGGTTGGAGGGGATGCCTGACCTGCTGGGGCCTCAGGAAAGAGTGATCTGCTCAGAGCAGGCCCCAGGCTGACTAGTGCCCTGAGGAGCAGGCAGGCCAGGCTGAATAAAAGTGGCCCAGGGCTAATGCCAAAAGTTTTTTCTGGAAGTCGGAAAATTTAAGAGATATTTGGAAATTGTTTTCCTTTTGGGGAAGCCTTAGAGGATCAGGAGACTCCTCTCTGGGCCATCCAGCCTCTACGAGCCAGAGGCCAGGGTTCTGTGGCCCTGGGGAGACTCAAGATGTCCTTCTGCTCTTCTCTAGCTCCTGAGAGGACTTGCCGGGTGACTTTGATCAACGAGTCCCCAGTGCTTAGCTACACGGATCTTGTGGGCTTCAGCTACCAGGTGGCCAATGGCATGGAGTTCCTGGCGTCCAAGAATGTATGTGTAGTCACAGTGAGCAGAGTGGGGTCCTGGGGAGGGGGGTCCCCCGACCAGCCAGGGTCCTCCAAGTATGTGACCCATACAGCATCCCTCTGGTGGCTGAGGATGGCCAATGCCCTCACACCTGGTGGCCCCTCACACCTGACCAGCCATGTATTTTTTATAAAGCCCTCGACCTAGAGAGCCTTTCCCCACAATTGCCCCACAGTCTCAGCTCCCATCCCCTGTCCCCAGTGTGTCCACCGAGACCTGGCAGCCAGGAACGTGCTCATCTGTGAGGGCAAGCTGGTCAAGATCTGCGACTTTGGCCTGGCTCGTGACATCATGCGGGACTCGAACTACATCTCCAAGGGCAGCGTGAGTGCCTTCACCGTCATCATGGTTCATGTGGCTTTGACTCATGGGAAATCAGGACAGAGTCCTCGTGAACTCTGCCTGCCTGGCCCTGTGTGTAGGGACAGGAAGGGGAGCCACCAACTGTGCATGGGGAGGGGATGGGGGTGAGATGCCCAGGCCTGGGGGGTGGGCCAAGGGCTCAGATTTGCTGGGCATGGCAGGGGCCAAGGGGCCAGCTATAAAGCTGGAATGGATAGGGAGCAGGCCAAATGCGCTTCTCAGCAGTGATGGCAGGCAGAGGAAGAAGCCCAGATGAGTGAGTGGCAGGTGGTACTCGGATAAAAGGTGACCATCCTGCCTCGCACTCATGTCCCCACTTTCCACACAGGGACAGAACTGGAGGGACACTAGGCTCCAGAGATGGAAGGCAGCTAGGATGAGAGCTGGGGGACACCTGAGCACATCCCTGCCTCCGCCCACAGGGGCCTCTACTGCGGTCAGGAAAGGGATCCTGCTCCCCGAGGAGTCTCAGACCCTGGGGCTCTTCCTCACAGACAGGGGTTGCCGTGTCCCCAGCCTGTGAGAAGAGAAACTCAGCCTCCTGATCCTCTGACTAACCAGCATTGGGATGGGTGTGGGAACCGTGTATCGGCAGTGATGGGCCTTGGGGGCCGGGAAGTGAGAAACAGCTGAGGTGGGGACCGCCGGGCCTCCTCCTGCCCCCCAGGTGCAGAGTGGGGCTCAGCCCCTCCTCTCACTCAGCAGCCTCTGCCCTCCCACAGACCTTCCTGCCTCTGAAGTGGATGGCCCCCGAGAGCATCTTCAACAGCCTCTACACTACCCTGAGCGACGTGTGGTCCTTCGGCATCTTGCTCTGGGAG
>NW_011494863.1:11432299-11439791 GCF_000754665.1 Bison bison bison | reverse complement strand
TGGTCCTTCGGGGTCCTGCTCTGGGAGATCTTCACGCTGGGTATGCTTCCTTCATCCTCCAGTGCTCACCCTTACACAGCACAGCGTCCACCCTGAGCGCCCACACCTCCATCCTAGGGGGGTGGTGGGACAAGGTTCAGAAGCTCTGCTCTGTTCTTGTTACTGTGTGACCTCGGCAAAGTGTCTTGCCGTCTGGATCTCCTTACCTCTGCATCTCAGTATAGATGGACTTGGACAGTGACGTCAAGAAGCCTGGCTCTGGTGTTCTCTGGTTCTGATTCCGGGGAGGGATTCAGTCTGTGTCCAGAGCCTGTGAAGGAGCCCACATTTCCCAGTGCCAAAGCCAAGATACCCTCACCAGTGCCTGGGCTGGTGTGCCTCTCCCTGTCCTGTAGGAGAGGATTCCTGCTGCTTTCCCAGCACCCCTGAGCCTGTGTCTCTTGTCTCTGCTCCCTAACAGGTGGCACCCCATACCCAGAGCTGCCCATGAACGAGCAGTTCTACAACGCCATCAAGAGGGGCTACCGCATGGCCCAGCCTGCCCACGCCTCTGACGAGATGTGAGTGGAGCATCTGGGAAGATATTTGGGGGTGCAGATAATACATATCCAACTTTACCAGCTTAAGATAAAAATAGATTAGTTCAGAGATGTAGAAAAATTAGGTTTAGCCGGATCCCATTGTTCACAGACATTAGCCACAGCCTCTTGTTCTACCCTGGGACTCTGTTCTCCTTCATGTTAACCTTACTTTCAGGCTGGCACCATCCAAATGGCTTCAGCCTGGCTGCTTTCACCATAGTTCCAGCAAAAGGCCCAGAGGTGGCTGTCAAGGGCTCTGCTAGGGTCACAGGCCCATCCAGACCCAGCCACTGGGCTGAGGGGATGAACCCCTACTGGCCAGACCCAGTCATGTGCTCACCATGCGGCCAACCCCATGGAAGCACTGAACTGAAGGTGAAGGAGGGGCTTCTCAAGGGAACATGCCGGAGCAGTAAAGGGGAGACCCTCCCCACCTCCCCTCCCACCTCTTTTTATTTATTCCTCACTTTGTCCTGGGAGGTGGCAGGCCCTGGGCCGGAGGCCCTGACCCCTCTGCCCCTTTCCTCAGCTACGAGATCATGCAGAAGTGCTGGGAAGAGAAGTTCGAGATCCGGCCCCCCTTCTCCCAGCTGGTGCTGCTTCTCGAGAGACTGCTGGGTGAGGGCTACAAAAAGGTACGCTGAGGCAGGGTGGGGGTGGGGACTGGAGAGCACCAGTGCAGAAATAGACACAGGGTACAAGGCTCACTGTGACACACTGGTGTTTGGGGACAATCCTTTCCCCTCTCTGGCCCTGTTTCCCTATTGGTGCTAATAAGGGATGTGAGTGTAGTTTATTTTAGCAGTACCGAATTTCTTAAAGTGAAATCCTACTTGGAAGCTGATTAATTTAAACTGAAGGCAGGGAGCCTATTGCCCCCTCATCCTGCATCCTTCCACTTGCCTTTGCAACCAGACCAAACCCTGGGCCTCCGTCCCAAGTCTGAACAACCCCAGGCGCAATGGCTACTAAGGGCCTGACTGCCTAGACCCTGTCGCAGGCTCGTACACGGCAGATGTTGCCAGCGGGGCATTAAAACCGTCCCCTGCCCCACCGCAAAGCTAGTGCGAGGGGGATGCATGTATCCTTTGTCTAGACACAGCCCTTTCCCTCAGTCCATTCCTCAGCCCACTCCCAGCCACATCAGGTTATGGGTCCAGGACCAGGAGTGAGGGAAACAGGCCCCAGCGAAGGAGGCCATGGCAGGCAGAGAGCCCACGCCTGTCTCCCCTGAAGCAGGGGAGAGTTAGGGTCACGGGTGCTGGTCTGAGTACTGACCCCTCCCCAGGTGACCCTCAGCTCACCTTGTCTGGTAGAAGGCCAGGGAGGAGGGTAACTTAGTGGCTTTGGGCAATTCTCCTTCCTCTCTGAGCACCAGGGACCTTATTTACATAATGCTGGAAGGGCTAGCTCAGAATCTACCTGTTAGATGATCCCTGAAGTCATTTCTGGTCTGACCCTCCCTCTGTCTTGGATTCTTCCTGCCCGCTGAGCAGAAGTACCAGCAGGTGGATGAGGAGTTTCTGAGGAGCGACCACCCAGCCATCCTTCGGTCCCAAGCCCGCTTGCCTGGCTTCAATGGCCTCCGATCTCCTCTGGACTCCAGCTCCGTCCTCTATACTGCTGTGCAGCCCAACGAGGGGGACAATGACTACATCATCCCCCTGCCTGACCCCAAACCTGAGGTTGCTGATGAGGGCCCACTGGAGGGTTCCCCCAGCCTTGCCAGGTAGCTATTCCTACCTGCAGCCCAAAGCAGTAGTGTACATAGTGTGTGTGTGCACACGTGCGTGTGTGTCTTTGTATGTGTGTGTGTCAGTCTGTATCTTCATGCCATCAGACTTGGCTTAGAAGTGAGTTACCTCAGCTGAGTACTTATTCCTGCCAATGAGTAGAAAAAAGAATGGAACTCATTTGACCTTTGATGACCTCAGGTGGAAATGGCAGGCTGGTAAGAGAAAGAATGGCCTGGGACATATATGCAAAGTATCTGTTTCCTTTAAAGGAACCCCCACAGCCATCTACTCTGTCCCCTCTCTCGGCTGTGACTTAGCCCTAAGGAGGGAAAAGGAAAATCTAATTTGCATCCCTAGCACCACATGTATTACTCTGTGGTCATCCCCAAGCCTGTGATCTGGCCTTCAGCACCGTGCCCTGAGGACCCCAGGGAGCATGGAACCGGGAGGCAGAGGTGTCTACAGAAGTTCAGGCCAAAATTCACACTGGGGAGAAGATTCATGCTTTTCTTTGGCCTTGGGATGTGAAGTTACAGCACGAGGGGAGGGTTTTGGAGGAAGGCCAGCTATCGCCTGGACTAGATGTTCCGCATGTGGCCAGACCTACACCCAAAACAAGATCCACCCTGTGGCGAAATGGCTGGGGCTGCAAACTGAGTTCCAGCTGTATTTCTGCCACTCGCTGCAGTGAGACCCGGCCAGGTCCCTTTGCTGTGAGCCCATCTCTGTACATGCACTAGGAGCGCACACGGGACTTAGAAGTCCCTCCCCACCCTGTTTGAGAAGCTAATATTCCAAGGCTCCAAGCAGCCAGTGTACAGAGGAGTTCAGCTGAGTTCAGACAGCTTGGGGTGTGAATGCTGGGGCTGCTCTGAGCCTTCAGACCAGCTGCTTCTCCTCTCTGAACCTCAGTTGCTTCGTCTGCAAAATGAAAACAGTCGGAGTACTTCAATTTGGAGGTTGTTATAGGGATTGAATGAGGTCATTATGCGTTCAGGCATGTGGGAGATGGAGACTGATGAGTGAGCAATGGACTCTGGAGTCAACTAGATCTGCTCTAAGTCCCCATCCTATACTTAGCCACTGTGCGATGCAGGGCAGTGACATAACCTCTCTGAGCTGCACTTTCCTCACGACGCGTGCCTCATGTAATCTCTACAAGGATTTTAGTGAGCTAAAGTGTGTAAGGCACATGCAGCCAGCTCAGGTAGATAGAGGGCTCTATGTTAATGCTGTTCTTTCACTGAGGTTCCCTCCAGCCTCTCACTCACTTGCCCTCCCCGCCTCTAGCTCCACCCTGAATGAAGTCAACACCTCCTCCACCATCTCCTGTGACAGCCCTCTGGAACCCCAAGAGGAGCCAGAGCCAGAGCCGCAGCCTGCCTCCCAGGTGGAGCCAGAGCCCAAGTGGCCGCCGGATTCCAGCTGCCCCGGGCCTCGGGCCGAGGCGGAGGACAGCTTCCTGTAGGGGCTGGCCCCCACCCTGCCCTGCCCTACCCGAAGCTCCCCTCTACCTCCCAGCACCCTGCACCGCCTGGCCGGGCCTGGCCTCCCGTCAGCCAGGCTGCTCCTGTCGGCTGTCCCTTTCCGGAAGGCTTCTGCCCTTGGCACATCATACCCAACCCCTCGGCCTGGCTTAGGAGGCAAGAGAGCTGGAGGAGCCGTGACCAGTCCTCTGCCTCTGGAGCACCCCTGTGACTCTGAGCCAGGGCTCTCCCAGGGGACTCAGTTTCCCCATCTGTAAGATGGAAACGATGGGCTTGGCAACCCACAGTCTGGGATTCTTACCCTGCCTGACAGATGTGGAGGATGGAACCCTCAAGTTTCGTGAAGTGGTGGATTAACTCTTCTGTTCAGCCAGCTGCCCCTCAAGGAGCTGCAGCTCTCTCCTTGCACTTTTTTCTCCAAGAGCTGGGAAAGGGACCCTAGCATCTCCAGCTCCTGGCCGAGCTAGGGCCTGGCCTTGGACAATGTTGCCTCATCCAGAAGCCGCCTGCCCTCAGTGCCAGTCTTTGCTTTCCCAGGCCCAAGCTGGTCTGGGGCCTTCTGTGCTTAATTAATGCTGGGGCTGAGCCAAGTACAGGATACCCTGGCCTGTAGCCCCAGGCCCAGGCACTTGGGGTGCACATCCCCATAATATGCCGTGTCCATGTCTTCCTGGCCCCATGGGTCCAGGGATCCTCTTTCTTATCACTGCCAGTCTTACTCCACTCACCAGAGTCTCCAGGGCCAGATGAGCCCCCCATCTCTGATGCGTGTGTTGACATGCTTGCAACAGGTGCCTGCATGTGTGGACCAGTATGGCATTGGACCTGCTAAGAGAACTTGGAGAATTCCTTCACCCTCTCTGGGGCTGTTTTCCTTGTTGAAAAATGAGCAATTGGACTCACTGACTTCTGGTACCCTGCCAGCACTAACATTCTAGAGTATTCCAGGGGTTGTACACTTGCCCAGATGAAGCAAAGATAAACACTCCACACCTCTATCCTGGGATCAGCTGGGACCTGGGGAGCCTCCAATCACACATCACACACTTCCGGGCATTCAGGAACTGGGCCCCTTCCCCAGGCCCCCGGCAGGTCCCCAAAGGCCAGCTGCCCAGGCCTTGGCTCTGAGTGATAGCCAGTGTCCTGGAAAACCCCCAGAAGGGACGGGGGGAGACCATGGGATCCCTTTCAGCACCCACATGGCCTCTGGCTGGAGCTGTCCTGGGCAAAGGAAGCAGGCAGCAAATCGAAGCGCCTGGCGCAGCCCACCACTCCAGCACCTGCTGTCCAGGGCTGTGCCGCAGACCTGACGGGCAGTAAGAGAACAAGACGCCTTGGAGGGGGGACCCGAGGAGGGGCTGCAAGACGTGGGTACTTGGGGGTTGCCTTCCCACCTTCCAGCTGCCCCAGTCTGAGGAAGGAACTGTGGGAGATGGCTTTGTCTGCCCAGGGGTGCTCACCTCATGCCTCTGTTAGCCCAGTGGGCAGTGGTGGGGCCTGGGGAGTGAGGGCTGTGGCCAGGACCACTGGCAGGGGAATGGGCTGGGATGGGGTGGGGGTGGGTGGGTGAGGGAAGGTCAACGACTCTGGGAACCAGCCCCCTGTGTTGGTTGGCACCTCCCTGCCCTGGGACCCCTAAAGCCTGGTCAAGGGGAGGGTTGGGTTCTCACTACGGTACCAAAGATGTAATCACCTAGGTTTACAAGTATTTTTAGGACTCACGTTAACACACATTTATATGACAGAAGTGCTATTTTGTACGCCATCAAATTTTCCTCTCTGTGTACTTTTTTAAGAGAAAGATTTTAATATTAAACCTGGTGCTTCTCACTCACAGACTTCGTGATGTCCCACAGGTGTGGGTCCCTGGGCCCGGGAGGTGGCAGGAGTGGGGTGGGGCAGCCGGGCTCACACAGCCGTAGGATCTCCACGTGACCCCTCAGCTCAAGTCCACTTCCATTTGTGAGATGGGGTTTTTCACACTCCCCACCCCCCGCCCCACCGCTCTTCCCTGGTAGTTGGGGGACCTGGACCTCAGGCTTTGGTTTTCCAAGTTGTGGAAGAAGAAGGCTCTTCTGGCGCCGTAGTGCTTGGTTCTGGGTGGGGGCCCTGAGCCCCACTGCCACCCCCGCACTGCCCCGCCATGTGCTTTGGCTTTGGCCATTAAGCCAGCCACCCTCCCTGCAACCTGTGACCCAGTTCCAAGCTGGTGTGGCTCATAAGAGGCATTCGCTACAGCCCAGATCCCAGGCCCTGGTGACCTGTGGTCGGGTCTCAGGTACAGGCAGGGAGACAGACAGTGTGCCCGAGGGAGCAGAAAGGAGGAAGGAGAGAGAAGAAGAAGTAAGGAAGATGTGGGTGAGTGTGGCCACAGCACGGCCAGGGGAGGGAAGCAGGGGCCTAGCTGTGGCTCTGAGAGCAGAGTCTGCCAGGCTGGGAGAGGGGTGCAGACTCATCCCTCATGGCTGTGGCAGCTTAGTGGTGTGTGGGGCTGTCATGAGCCAGGCATCTTGGTGTCCACTGGCCAGCTCAGTACTGGTTGTAGGCTCTACTTGACAGCCCAGGGAGACCCGGCAGCAGAATGGGGCCAGGGCAATAGAGCTGCCGGGGCAGAGGGCAGAGTACACAGGTCCTGGCCCTCCTGCCTGGGTCCTTTGGGACGGGTCACCTGAGGGGGCAGCAGGGTTCTGCCTGAGACCCGTCACACCTCACTGTGTGACCTCGGCCATTCCTTGCTCTGTCTGAGCTGGGGATGGGGCATCCCAGTTTCCTTCTGGAGACTAGCACCTCCTTTCAGAACCACAGGCCTCCCTGGACTGCCTCCAGGAGTCTGGGGCCGTGGCTGCCAGTGGGGAGAGGAACAGAGACGTGGGGCAGCTCTGACTCATGGGCCCAGCCGCCAACTCAGGGGCAGCTGAGCCACCCCCAGGGAAACCCCCCTGCCCCACCTCCCCTGCTGCAGGGCCTGGGGGTCCTGGCCTTGGCGCCCATGATCCCATCTCCCCTGGCTGTGGTAGGAGATGAGTAAGCCACACCCGGATCTGCCCTGTAAAGAGAATAAACAGCCACATTCCAGATGGGAATTATCCTTGTCTTTGGGAAAGCCTCTATCTGGAGGTCAGGGGACCTCGGCCTCTTCACCTCAGGCCTGCTCCTTATGGGGTCTTGGGTGGGTTAGCCCAGAAGTAGATGGAGCTAAGACACCACAGAGAGAGGCGAGGAGGACACAGTGCTGGTGCCACTTGCTGAAGCATTCCTCTGTGCCAGGGATGTCCTGTTGCTGCACACATCTTCCCGTTTGCCTTCACATCCCCCCGTGAACCTAGGGCTGCTCCTGTCCCCGTATTACAAAGGGGATACCAGTTCAGGAGAGGTTGTGGTGACCTGCCTATGGTTGTCAGGTTGGTACAGCAGGGAGGTGATGGGTGCCTGGGCCTGGCTGAAACCTGGGTCAGCTCTCAGGGGGGCGAAGGGAAGCCTGGGTCCCAGCCCCTGTCTCCTGACTCCAGACCTCTGGGGCTGTGGGTCCCCAAGAGAAAGTGCTGGGGGGAAGGAGGGAGCTAAGAGACTCTGAGGGCTAGGTGGATGTAATAAACAAGCATCTGATGGGCTGGGAGCCCACACACCCCTGTGCAGAGGGGATGTGGGAGCTGGAGGATGGGGAAACTGTAGCTCCTGTGGCTCTCCC
>NW_011494863.1:11430335-11432199 GCF_000754665.1 Bison bison bison | reverse complement strand
GGAGGGGGAACCTGTAGCCCCTGTGGCTCCCCCATCCCCACCACTCAGACGGGCCCATGGGAACTGGTGAGCTGGAATTTTCCTCCCAGACGATGAGCCACTTGACTATACAATTCTTCCGCCACCCTATTCACAGCCAGGGTCCTTGTTCCTGGAAAAAGAGAGAAAGACTGAAAGCTTTTGCTTCCAGGGCCCTGACCCTCAGCTGATGAGGGGCCCCACAGCCCCCATTAATGTTCCTTCTTTGAATTATAGCCCTGTCTCCACAAGGTCTTTTCTATTTCAGTTTCTCATTCAGCTTCATAAACATTTAAAATTACTTTTATAGAAGCAATTATATAATATATGCCTGCATTAAAAAGTACCCATTAGCAGATGTATAACACAGAAAGAGACCCATGAGACCCTGGCTCTGTCTTGGTCCCTCATCATTTAGAGTGGGATCCTCTCTGTAAGCCGATGTGATGTTCACGATAAAGCTAGGCAACAAGCCAAGGGAAGACCCAGATGAAAAAGCTAAGGCTCAGAGCCATGAAGTGCTGGTCCAAGGTCACACTGGGAGGCTCATTCCTGCCAGTCTGGTGTCTTTGCTACTGCCTTCCTCAGGGAGATTCGGAGTCCAGTTTCTGGATGCAGAGGGGATAGCAGGCTGAGAAGCCATTGGATCAGGTTGCCAGCCACCCACTCGGGGTGAGGGTCTTGGAATTCCTTGAGTAGGCTCCTCCTTAGAGGGAGCTTCTGGGGCTTCTGGGCTGTGATGGGCTCCCACAGCTCAGAATACCATTAGCCATGACTGCTTCGGAGCCTGATGAAGGGGCCTAGGCCTGGGGCAGGGGGCTGGGCCTTCTCAGGATCCAGAAGGGACTCAGGGACACCACAGAAAGCAGCCTATCTCCCTGTGGTCCCCTCCAACTGGCTCAGCCTCTGCCCTTCTCTCTGGGCACATTAGGGCCTGTGTGTCTGCTCTTTCCAATGGCTTCTTTCCACCTGACAGGGTTGGGGCAGTTCCAGTCTCTTTCTGGTTTAGGGTTTTGTGGGTAATCACTGCAAGGAACTAGAAAGTTACAAACACGGGGAAGTAACAAAGTTTCTGGAAAATCACAGAATTCTCAAGAGTTATTGTTCCCCTTCTGAAGGTACAAGATGGCAACTTCCATGTCTGAAAATTTTTCTTCTCCATTACTGATCTTTTTGAAGCATACTATGATCTTGTCTCTATTTGCTCAGACACCTTCGATGGCTCCCCGTGGCCCAACAAAGTCCAGACATCCTCATGTGGTTATGAAGGTCCCTCCTGACCTGGCTTCAGGGTCTCTCGCCTCTCCCATGTCTGTGCTCCAAGGCCTATCTATCCCTGTGTGGGCCCCAAGCTGTCCAACCTTCCAGCAGTGCCCAAGAGCTCCCTTATTGCTTGTCTTTCTGATAGTAGCCATTCTAACAGCTGCGAGGTGATTTCTCATTGTGGTTTTGATTTGATTTCCCTGATGATTAGTGATGTTGTACATCTTTTCATAGGCCTGTTGGTAATTTGCAAAAATGTCCATTCCTCTGTCCGTGTTTTAATTGGATTATTTTGCTGTTGAGTTGAATGAGTTCCTTATGTTTGGATATTAACTCCTTAGCCGATACATATAATTTGCAAAGATTTTCTCCCATTTCACAGGTTGCCTATTCATCGTGTTGCCTGTTTCTTGTGCTGTGCAGAAGCCCTGCCTCTGCACTTCTCTGGGTGCTGCCCTCACCACCCAGGACACCCAGCTCTCTATGACTGAAAGGATAAGTCTGGCTAACTTCCAGCCCAGCTCAAAGCCACCTCCCCCAAGAAGCCTTCCCAGCACCCGGCTGGGAGTGGTTTCTTTGCCCG
>NW_011494863.1:11424939-11430235 GCF_000754665.1 Bison bison bison | reverse complement strand
TTTGCCCGGTCCTTCGCTTGTGCCTCTGATGGGCCCCATCAGTCCACTAACGTCCTTTGTGCTCTCTCATCTCCAGGCCTTTATCATGCTATCTCTCCTTCCTGGAACATTCCCACTCCTCTCTGCATCTCTCCCCAGCTCCTTCTCAGTTTAGGCAGACTCTTTCTTCTGCAGCACTCCCAGGATGTCTTGCAACTCCACCGCTGTCCTGGTTTGTCTTCACCACCCAGCCGTGAGCTCCAAAGGGCAGGAACTATGCCTGCCACGCTCAGCACTGTTCCCAGGGCCAAGCAGAGAGTCGGTGCTTGATAAATATTTGTTGGATGCACTTCACCTGCCATTATTGTCTCACTGAATCTGAGTTAGTAACCCTTCCCCTGTTTTACAGACAAAAACAAAAAACACAAAAAACAAACAAACAAAAAACAACCTTAGAGGCCAGGACCTGGCTGTGGTCACACAGCTATAAGTGGGGAATGTGATTCCCAGTCTGTCTGGCTCCAAAAACCAGGCCAGTCCCCCTCTACCCTTGACCTTTCTGAGAGCCGCAGCCATTGCTGAAGCAGGTAGTTAAACACATGGGCTCTGGGGCTGAGTTCCTCAGTTCAAATCCGGCTCTGCCACGTGTCAGCTGTGTGACCCTGAGCAGAACACTTAACATCTCTGAGCCTGTTTTTCCTCATCTATAATATGGAGTAATTAAAGCTATCCCCTTAGATGATTCTGAGGATCAGATGAGATAACCTGTACACAGAGTTCAGTCTGGAGATTCTCACAAAGGAAGTGTCTAATGAACAGGGGACTCAAGATAACCCCTCTTTGTGTAATTGCTTTACTGCAGTTGTTAATGGCACCCCTTTTGGTCTCAAAGGTTCATATTTGGATGACAAATGAGCAACAGAGATTGATGTCATTGTGAGCACCTTCGTTATAGTACCACTACTTGGGACAGGGAGGGACCTGCAGGTAGGAAACAGCCCTGAGCCTCTCTGTCCTGGGCCCAGAACAGGGCATGGCTGGTTTCTGAGAGTGGAGGACTCCTTTCACTCTCTTTTCATTTGTTTACGGGCTTCCCTGATAGCTTCCTCAGCTGGTAAAGAATCTGCTTGCAATTTGGGAGACCTGGGTTCGATGCCTAGGTTGGGAAGATCCCCTGGAGAAGGGAAAGGCTACCCACCCCAGTATTCTGGCCTGGAGAATTCCGTGGACTGTTACAGTCCATGGGGTCACAAAGAGTCGGACATGACTTAGTGACTTTCACTTCACTGCCTGCAATGCAGGAGACCCTGGTTCAATTCCTGGGTTGGGAAGATCCCCTGGAGAAGGGAAAGGCTACCCACTCCAGTATTGTGGCCTAGAGAATTTCATGGACTGTATAGGCCCAGAACAAGTCACTGCCGGTTTCTGAGAGTGGAGGACTCCTTTCACTCTCTGCTAGTTTGTTTAGATGTTTACTCACTTGTTTGTGCATCCAGCACTGACTGAGCTGCCACCACCTGCCAGGCATGGGCCAAGAACAGAGGGTGAGGAGAAACCAGGGCTGTGCTGGGGGTGGAGTGGGGCAGTCAGCAGGACATTACATCAGTAACGTCCCCCACTGAGAACAGCCCTTCACTGAGAAGTGCTGTGACCTCAGGGGGCCAGTGTAAGGCAGACAAAGGGAGGAGGGCTGAGTACAGACCAGACAGAAGAAGGACCACATCGAGCAGTAAGAGAGCAGGGTGAGTTCAGGAGCTGGGAACTCGGGCTTCAATCCTGCAGGGAGAGTGGGTGGAGAGAGCAGAGGCGCTAAGGCCAGCTGTGGGCAGGTAGCAAAGGCCACTGTAAGCCCTGCTAGAGCATGAACCTGACCTGCACCTCTGGGCTGGAATAGTAGATAGGAACAAATACCCTTGGTAGCCTAAGGCAGACACTAGAACTCTTTCTATCCTCAGTCCTGATGGGAGTCAAGTGTCCTGATGATGGTCCCTGTGTCCTGGCTTGGGCCCCTCCTCTCCCTGGTGGGGAAACTGCCTGCATGGACTGGGGCTGGGGTTAAGTGGTAAGGAATGTGGAGGCTGAGCTCTCCCTGCCATGGAGTCTAGAGGTGCCAGGACCCCAGAGCCAGGCAGGGAGAGACCCTTAGCACGTGCAGGAGTGTGACAGGCCCACACAGTTGCTTCAGGATTTCCTAACATTTGGGCTGACATGCAAATCCTTTGCAAAGTTCCTCTGCCACAGGAAGCAGTGATGTCAGTCTGGAATCCCTGTTCATCACCCTCCTAGCAGCATCACTGCAGCTTCCCCAGCCAGGGGTCACCCCTACATCACCCGCACTGTGCCCTACAGTGAGCCCAGGGCACTTGCCTTCATGGTGGTCAGCACCCTCACAGTCGAGAAAGACCCAGGGTCACATTGTGCTTTGTGGTGGTCATTAGTAAAGTCTCTGCAGCCAGCTCGGTCACCTGATGGCTCTGAGACCTGGGGCAAGTGCCAACCTTTCTGAGCTTTGCCCTCCTCATCTGCAAAATAGGAATAATTAATAGAACCAGCCTCCTGGTTGAGAGGATTAAATGAGATAAATATGCCAAGAGCCCGGCATGGTACCTGGCATGTGAACAACATGTGAAAAATGTTAGGCCTCCAAACGCCATACTTCTAGGAGGGCAGAGTGCCTTCCGACTCGTAGAGCTTTTAACACAGCTTTCATTCACAGATTCGTACATCCCTCAAACATCTGAAGTCAGTGGATCAGAATGTTCAGGTATACCACAGGCTCAGGAGGCAGAAATACCCTAACCAGCTGTGTGATCTCAAGACAGTGACTTAACTACTCTGAGTCTTGGGGTAAAAGCCACACCTACCTATAAGTGTGGCCTGCAAGTGAAGAAAGAACTGAGATGGGGGTGAGCCCAGAGGGCTTGGGATGCATAAGAAGGGCAGGAGGCCCCTTCGAGATAGTCCAAGCTGTCGGATTTTCCAGGTGGACAGCAGTAATAGGACACACAGCTGAGCAGCTTCCTCTGATCTCTGGGACAGGGACACACTCTGTTGAGGCCACCCCCCAGGTCCACTGTTGACTTCCACTACCCACCCGGGCTAGACCCATCTCTTCTCCACCTCTACACCCTCCACCAGGGACGGGTCTCTGCCAGCCCCAGTCAGGGACTCTGAGAATTGCATGGAAGCTGAGCACCCTACCCCAAGACCAGAGACAAACTTCTCCTACATCTTAGAGATTCTCAGGTTTCCACAATGCCATTCGTGAGCTTTCAAGGGTGGTGGCCTCAGACATTAGTAAGCATCAGAATTCCCTAGAGAGTCTGTTTCCTGTGCAGGTTCCTCCCACTTCTAATTCTGCAGGCTTGGGATGGCCCTGGAATCTGCTTTTTAACAGATCCCCTTGTGATTCTGACTTCCCTGGTGGCTCAGAGGTTAAAGCGTCTGCCTGCAATGTGGGAGACGTGGGTTAGATCCCTGGGTCGGGAAGATCCCCTGGAGAAGGAAATGGCAACCCACTCCAGTATTCTTGCCTGGAAAATCCCATGGACGGAGGAGCCTGGCGGGCTACAGTCCACGGGGTAGCAAAGAGTCGGACACGACTGAGCGACTTCACTTTCACTTTCACTTGTGATTCTGAGGCTAGGGTTCCTGGACTGTATGTAGTTGGAGGTCCCTGTCTGTCGGCTCCCGGGAAGAACCGTGGCCTGTAGCATAAAGCCTCAGCTCCCGGCCACCTGCTCAGGGACTCTTTGCTCTTGGACGTCACCCCTTCCTACCTCTACTTCTGCCCCCCTCCTCTGGCCTGCCGTGGGGATCTCTGACTTTTTGTCCCCTCCGTCCTCATGCCAGTCAGTCTTCTGGATTTCCTTTCTGCCTGAATGACTCCTCCAAGGACCAGCTCCAAAGCCACTGCTCACGAAGCCCTCAAAGACTCTCCATCCTGTCCCCTCATGACATCTGACTGTGCTCCTGTCAGCACACAAAGGGGCTCCCTCCAACTGGGTGGGACACGAAAATATTAATGGCACATTGGTGACCCTGCATATTGTTGAAGATGAGGGTGAGGCTGACCAGATGTGCTGGGAGACCAGGTCCCAGGAGGACCTCTAAGGGACCAAAGTGCTTGACTTGGAGACATGGTGCGTCTGGGGGCCCAGGGGAGGGCACATGTTCCTGGAGTCCTGTCAGGGGACAGGGAACAGAGGTACCTGGGGGTCCTGAGTACAGAACCAGGAGCAACAGGGGGTTCCCAAGGAGACAGTTCTGTTCCCGGATAGGAAGCACATGCTGCAGCTTTCTGAGGACTGGAGGTGTGCAGATGGCCTGCCAGGAATGCTGTGATTGTATGGGGAGTGGTGTGAGTGGATTAACTTGATGGCAGGGAGCAGGAGTCTGGGCCTGAGACTCTGAGAATCCCAATTCTCGCTCCAACTCTTTCCAAAAGTCTGTGTGTCCTGAAATAAGTCACTTACCCTCTCTGACCCTTCTTTTTCTTATCTGGTGGAGATACTATGCAACACGCCGAGTCCCTGTGGCCCAGATGTGTATGAGAAAATAGAGATGAAAGTGTCCTGTAGACAACGAGTGGCTCAGCCTTCCTCTGCTGCTGCTGCTGCTAAGTCCCTTCAGTCGTGTCCGACTCTGTGCGACCCCATAGACAGCAGCCCAGCAGGCTCCCCTGTCCCTGCAGCCTTCCTCAGCAAGGTACAAAACCCAGAAACCAGAAATGAAAACACCAACAAGTTTACAACATACAAAGCTTTTGTGTAAACTTCTGTGTAAATAGAGAGCAAAATAGAAAGCTGAAAGAGATGTGGTGGACTGGTAGAGAATATTTTCAACATATCTGATAATAGGGTTAATAGACATAATACAGAATGTAAATAGTGTCAACAAATCAATAAATGATAAGAAATAGGACATGGGTCAAGGATATGTGCAGAAGAAATCCCAAAAGCCAAAATACATGTCAAAAAAGTTCATTTCACAATCAACCATGGAAATGTATATTAAAATCTCAATGAAATAACATTTTATTTTTCCTATCAGGTTGGGAACATTTTTAAAGATCAGTAATAGCCTTCCTCAGCCATCAATGCAAAGAAATAGAGGAAAACAACAGAATGGGAAAGACTAGAGATCTCTTCAAGAAAATTAGAGATACCAGGGGAACATTGGAGAAGGCAATGGCACCCCACTCCAGTACTCTTGCCTCGAAAATCCCATGGATGGAGGAGCCTGGAAGGCTGCGGTCCATGGGGTCGCTGAGGGTAGGACACGACTGAGCGACTTCACTTTCACTTTTCACTTTCAT
>NW_011494863.1:11424330-11424839 GCF_000754665.1 Bison bison bison | reverse complement strand
CAATCCCAAAGAAAGGCAATGCCAAGGAATGCTCAAACTACCACACAATTGCACTCATCTCACATGCTAGTAAAGTAATGCTCAAAATTCTCCAAGCCAGGCTTCAGCAATACGTGAACCGTGAACTTCCAGATGTTCAAGCTGGTTTTAGAAAAGGCAGAGGAACCAGGGATCAAATTGCCAACATCTGCTGGATCATGGAAAAAGCAAGTGAGCTCCAGAAAAACATCTATTTCTGCTTTATTGACTATGCCAAAGCCTTTGACTGTGTGGATCACAATAAACTGTGGAAAATTCTGAAAGAGATGGGAATACCAGACCACCTGACCTGCCTCTTGAGAAATCTGTATGCAGGTCAGGAAGCAACAGTTAGAACTGGACGTGGAACAACAGACTGGTTCCAAATTGGGAAAGGAGTACGTCAAGGCTGTATATTGTCACCCTGCTTATTTAACTTACATGCAGAGTACATCATGAGAAATGCTGGACTGGAAGAAGCACAAGCTGGA
>NW_011494863.1:11421650-11423673 GCF_000754665.1 Bison bison bison | reverse complement strand
CAAAGAGTTGACTCATTGGAAAAGACTCTGATGCTGGGAGGGATTGGGGCAGGAGGAGAAGGGGACGACAGAGGACGAGATGGCTGGATGGCATCACTGACTTGATGGACGTGAGTCTGAGTGAACTCCAGGAGTTGGTGATGGACAGGGAGGCCTGGCATGCTGCAATTCATGGGGTCACAAAGAGTCGGACACGACTGAGCAACTGATCTGAACTGAACTGAATAGCCAACTTCAGCAAGAATGTAGTGAAGCTAGGTTTCCCTGCACACTTTTGGTGGGAATGCACATTTATACAGCCTCTTTTGGAGGGCAATTGAACAGTACCTGCACATTTAACTGTACCTACTTTCAGACCCAGCAATCCATCCTCTAGGAATGGATTCCCCTAAAGTGATGTCACACATGCACAATGATTCACGTGCTCAGATGATCACTGCGATGGAGAAAAATCAAGTAAGTAAAGTGTCCATTCAGTAGAGAAATGGTAAAAAATTATGGGATATTCACATCATGAATACAAGAAAGCAATTTAAAAACCAAGGAGGTAGGTGTCTATGTACCCTGCATGTAAGTTAAATAAGCAGGGTGACAATATACAGCCTCGACCTACTCCTTTCCCAATTTGGAACCAGTCTGTTGTTCCATGTCCAGTTCTAACTGTTGCTTCCTGACCTGCATACAGATTTCTCAGGAGGCAGGTCAGGAGGTCTGGTATTCCCATCTCTTTCAGAATTTTCCACAGTTTATTGTGATCCACACAGTCAAAGGCTTTGGCATAGTCAATAAAGCAGAAATAGATGTTTTTCTGGAGCTCACTTGCTTTTTCCATGATCCAGCAGATGTTGGCAATTTGGTCTCTGGTTCCTCTGCCTTTTCTAAAACCAGCTTGAACATCTGGAAGTTCACGGTTCACGTATTGTTGAAGCCTGGTTTGCAGAATTTTGAGCGTTACTTTACTAGCGTGTGAGATGAGCGCAATTGTGTAGTAATTTGAGCATTCTTTGGCATTGCCTTTCTTTGGGATTGGAATGAAAACTGACCTTTTCCAGTCCTGTGGCCACTTCTGAGTTTTCCAAATTTGCTGACATATTGAGTGCAGCACTTTCACAACAACATCTTTTAGGATCTGAAATAGCTCAATGGTGATGGAATTCCATCACCCCCAGTAGCTTTGTTCCTAGTCATGCTTCCTAAGGCCCATTTGACTTCACATTCCAAGGATGTCTGCCTCTAGGTGAGTGATCACACCATTGTGATTATGTGGATTGTGAAGATCTTTTCTGTACAGTTCTGTGTATTCTTGCCACCTCTTCTTAATATCTTCTGCTTCTGTTAGGTCCATACCGTTTCTGTCCTTTATTGAGCCCATCTTTGCATGAAATGTTCCCTTGGTATCTCTAATTTTCTTCAAGAGATCTCCAGTCTTTCCCATTCTATTATTTTCCTCTATTTCTTTGCATTGATCACTGAGGAAGGCTTTCTTATCTCTCTTTGCTATTCTTTGGAACTCTGCATTCAAATGGGTATATCTTTCCTTTTCTCCTTTGCCTTTAGCCTCTCTTCTTTTCTCAGCTATTTGTAAGGCCTCCTTAGACAGCCATTTTGCTTTTTTACATTTCTTTTTCTTGGGGATGGTCTTGATCCCTGTCTCCTGTACCGTGTCACGAACCTCTATCCATAGTTCATCAGGTACTCTGTCTATCAGATCTAGTCCCTTAAATCTATTTTTCACTTCCACTGTATAATCATAAGGGGTTTGATTTAGGTCATACCTGAATGTTCTAGTGGTTCTCCCTACCTTCTTCAATTTAAGTCTGAATTTGGCAATAAGGAGTTCACGACCTGAGCCACAGTCAGCTCCCAGTCTTGTTTTTGCTGACTGTATAGAGCTTCTCCATCTTTGGCTGCAAAGAATGTAATCAATCTGTTTTCAGTATTGACCATCTGGTGATGTCCATGTGTAGAGTCTTCTCTTGTGTTGTTGGAAGAGTGTGTTTGCTATGACCCGTGCATTCTCTTG
>NW_011494863.1:11407310-11421550 GCF_000754665.1 Bison bison bison | reverse complement strand
CCCTGCTTGATTCTGTACTCCAAGGCCAAATTTGCCTGTTACTCCAGGTGTTTCTTGACTTCGTACTTTTGCATTCCAGTCCCCTATAATGAAAAGGACATCTTTTTGGGGTGTTAGTTCTAGAAGGTCTTGTATGTCTTCATAGAACCATTCAACTTCAGCTTCTTCAGCATTACTGGTTGGGGCATAGACTTGGATTACTGTGATATTGCATGGTTTGCCTTGGAAACGAACAGAGATCATTCTGTCATTTTTGAGATGGTATCTAAGTACTGCATTTTGGACTCTTTTGTTGACTATGATGGCTACTCCATTTCTTCTAAGGGATTCTTGCCCACAGTAGTAGATATAATGGTCATCTAAATTAAATTCACCCATTCCAGTCTATTTTAGTTTGCTGATTCCTAAAATGTCGACGTTCACTCTTGCCATCTCTTGTTTGACCACTTCCAACTTACCTTGATTCATGGACCTAACATTCCAAGTTCCTATGCATTATTGCTCTTTACAGCATCAGACCTTGCTTCCATCACCAGTCACATCCACAAATGAATGTTGTTTTTCCTTTGGCTTTGTCTCTTCTTTCTTTCTGGAGTTATTTTGCCACTGATCTCCAGTAGCATATTGCGCACCTACTGACCTGGGAAGTTCATCTTTCAGCGTCCAATCTTTTTGCCTTTTCTTACTGTTCATGGGGTTGTCAAGGCAAGAATACTGAAGTGGTTTGTCATTCCCTTCTCCGGTAGACCTCATTTTGTCAGAACTCTCCACCATGACCAGTCTGTCTTGGGTGGCCCTACACAGCATGACTCATAGTTTCATTGAGTTAGACAAGGCTGTGATCCATGTGATTAGATTGGTTACTTTTGTGTGATTGTGGTTTCAGTCTGCCTGCCCTCTGATGCCCTCTCCCAGCACCTACCATCTTACTGTGGTTTCTCTGACCTTGGACATGGGTATCTCCTCTTGGACACTCCAGTGCCATGCAGCCACCGCTCACCACTCTAGCCTTGTAATGCTTTAAGTGTCTGTAGGATTGGTGGTGATGTCCACTCCTTGATTCTTGACATTTGTAATTTGTGTCTTTTTTTCTTGGATATTTTATCCTTTTTTTTTTTTGCAATGAAATAGCTTTTGGCTTTACTGAATTTTCTCTAACATTTTCTGGGTTTCATTAATTTCTGTTGTTATCTTTCCTTCCCTATAGTTACTATGAATTTAAGTATTCTTTCTCTAGTTTCTTATGTAGAAACTCAGATCACTGATTATTTTTTCATTCCATTAAAACAATTTTCTAATTTCCCATGTGATTCTTCTTTGACTCAAGGGTTGCTTGTAAGTGTGTTGTTCAATTTCCACATATTTCAATTATCCATTTATCTTCTTGTTAATGATTTCAAGTTTAAATTATTAAGCTTGCACAAGAATTGTGCAAGTTATTGTGCAATATTTGTATGATTTAGATACTTAAACTTTGTATGCTTTTTAAATTTTTAATGATTTTTCGTATAGATAAGGTATGGTACATCTAGGTGAATGTTCCATGTATCTGTAAGAATGTGTATTCTGCTGCTAAGTGGAGAATTCTATTAATATCAATTAGGTCAAGTTGGTGTATAGTTTGGGTCAGGCTTTCTGTATTCTTACTGACTTCCTATTAATACTTGTACGGTCTGTTAGTGAGAGAGAACGTCACTGCAGATTTTCTGTCTCTTCCAGTTCTATCAGTTTTGTTTCATGTATTTTGAATGTCTATTCTAAGGTGCATATACATTTAGAATTATTGTCTGCTTTAGTAACTGACTCTTCATTTGTGATGTTGTTCAGTATTCCTAGAAATATACCTTGTTCTGATGTCTATTTGTCTGATGTTAATATAGCACTCCAGCTTTTTTTTTTTTTTGACTACTGCTTACATGGAATGTCTTTTTGCATTCTTTTACTTTTATCCTACCCTTGTCTTTTTGTTTAAAGTGGTTTTCTTTTTTTAAATATTATTGATGTATAGTTGATTTACAGTGTTGTCTTAGTTTCAGGTGTTCAGCAAAGTGATTCAGATATATGTATGTATGTATGTATGTATACATATATATCGGAGAAGGCAATGGCACCCCACTCCAGTACTCTTGCCTGGAAAATCCCATGGATGGAGGAGCCTGGTGGGCTGCAGTCCATGGGGTCGCTAAGAGTCGGGCACGACTGAGCAGCTTCACTTTCACTTTTCACTTTCATGCATTGAAGAAGGAAATGGCAACCCACTCCAGTGTTCTTGCCTGGAGAATCCCAGGACGGGGGAGCCTGGTGGGCTGCCGTCTATGGGGTCGCACAGAGTTGGACACGACTGAAGTGACTTAGCAGCAGCAGCATACATATATATATATTCTTTTTCAGATCCTTTTCATGATAGGTTATTATAAGATATTAAGTGTAGTTCCTTGTGCTATACAGTAGGTCCTTTCCATTTGAATATTTTGTATATAGTAGTGGGTTTATGTTAATCTAAAATTCCTAATTTATCCCTCCCTTTCCCCTTTGGTAACCATAAATTTGCTTCCCATGCCTATGAATCTGTTTCCTTTTATAATTAAGTTCATTTATATAACTTTTGCAGATTTTATATATAAGTGATGTCATGTGGTATTTGTCTTTCTCTTTCTGACTTCACATAGAATGATAATCCCTAGGGCCATCCATGTTGCTGCCGATGACATTATTTCATTCTTTTTTATGGTTGAGTTACATATATACATATAGATAGTTAGATAGGTGTGTATTCTTAATGAAACCAGTCCTGATCACCTTGTTGGAACAGATGGGTAAAGGAGAGACAAGGGAGCAGAAAACAGGAAGATTCACCCCAGAAGAACATCCCTGTGTCTGGCCTATAGGAAGCTTATACAGCTGGGCACATTTTCATTCTTCCTCACTGAGAATTTTAACCCTCTTTTGTATGAGCCAAACAAGCAGGGTGTTAGCATCAAATGGCTTTTAAGTGTGTCTGTGTCCATAAAGGAAAGTTTGCCATGAGGAACAAAGATTGTGGTGGTGCTAACGCCACGTGTCATGTGAGGTCTTAGACTGAATGTTTTCTACTTGGAAATTTCCCAGATGCCAAGATGAGCTTGTTTTTGATGTCTGCTGGGGAGGTAAAATGTTGCGGTCATCTACCAGGAAGATTAAGCCCCTACATGCTCAGAAAGGGAGGGAGGGCTTGAGTATTTCAAACTGTATGCTCCTGAATTCCCCTCTCAAAGTCAGCCTTGGCTGAGTCTCAGAGAGCTCCTTCCTCACTTTGGTTTCTTCAAGGGGATACAGCCACCTCCTTCACCTGCCTCCTCATGGGGGAAGTTTTCCAGGTAGTGAGACAAAGTCTGGACTCTCCTAGGCTCCCATGCAATGGGAAGCCTGCCCTCAGCACTTGGGGAAACTCTTAGGAGCCTCTGAGCACACTGGCTACAGTCTCAGAACTGCCAGGATGGATTCCTGGGCAGCTGGGCAGCACGCATGACCTGTAGATAAGTGGGCCCAGGTGCTGCCTATAAAGAAGCAAGTATGCTCAGAGCCTCGATTGGCAAGTCCTGGGGCTTCGCTTCCTTTCCCATGAACGCAGGGGTTTCTTAGGTGCAGCCAACTTTGCAGGGTCTCGCAGCATCACAATGGGCTCAATCCGTAAGCGCTGGGGAGAAGCAGTAGGCATTTGGTGAAGATAGTTGTTACAGGCTCTTCTGGGGTTTTTCTGGCCAAGAAGTAAATTATCTTGAGCACCACAGTGGAGGAAACCCGGTCAGCCAACTGCAGAGCCCAGTCTGTCTAAGGGCTTGGTTTTCTTCAGTGGATAAACACCTGGCTGTTTTATATCAGCTCCAGAGTAGGTAGGTACAGGACTCTGCTTGGAGCTGAGGTGCTGACGCGGCGGGAGGTGGAGTTCTGCGGGTGGGTTGGGGGGGCGGTTCAGAGGAGGGAGATAAGCCCACATTGCAGCCCTGGCTGGCGGTCGGAGAGCACCAGAGGCTGGGGCTGGGGCTGGGGCTGGGGCAGCACCAAGCGGCAGTCACGGAGACCCCAGTGGCTGTGCCAAGTGACTGGCAGAGTAGGGGAGTAGGCAGAAGGAAGGAAACTTTGCAAGTGTGACCCAACTGAATACTCTGGATTGGGAAAAAGAAATGGAGGAAGCAAGATGAAGGGCAGAGGGAAGGCTCCCGCATACAAAGGGGATGACTCTTCGCCCTCTACCCCTTACCCTCCTTTTGGTTGTATGATTTTCTTCTTTTGTTAAAGCAGCGCCTGCTTCAGAGCGGCTGGGGGCTCGGCCCATCCACTTCTTGGGGTGCGTGCCTCTTCCTGGCGTCTCTTCCACCTCCCATGCCCCCGCTGTTCAGTGGTGTATATTTCTTCTCCCAGACGCGGGGCACATGCCCCAAGGGACGGGATCCTCAGTCGCCTTAGCTCCTGGAGCTCTTCATGAGGACCTGGGGGAGAGGGAGGCACAGGAAATGGGAACTGAGCTGAAGCAGGGGCTGAAACTGGGCTGGGTGAGGGTGCTCCTGGCTCCCCAGCCTTCTGTGGTGACCTTCCTGGGGTTCTAGCTGCTGCTCCCAGGCAAAAGTATGGTCTCCCCTGCCCTGCTTGTGGGCCCCATGGTGTGATGCTGTGTCTGTGTGTTCTACACAAAGGGACTTGCCCTTTCCCTTCGTAACCTACATTTGATGTGGATTAAACCTGTATAACAGAGAAGGCAATGGCACCCCACTGCAGTACTCTTGCCTAGAAAAATCCCATGGATGGAGGAGCCTGGTGTGCTGCAGTCCATGGGGTCGCTAAGTCAGACATGACTGAGCGACTTCACTTTCACTTTTTCATGCATTGGAGAAGGAAATGGCAACCCACTCCAGTGTTCTTGCCTGGAGAATCCCAGGGACGGGGGAGCCTGGTGGGCTGCCGTCTACGGGGTCGCACAGAGTCGGACGTGACTGAAGTGACTTAGTAAACCTGTATAAACAGAGCGAGTGAGTGAAGTCGCTCAGTCATGTCCGACTCTCTGCGACCCCGTGGACTGCAGCCTACCAGGCTCCTCCGTCCATGGAATTCTCCAGGCAAGAGTACTGGAGTGCGGTGCCATTTCCTTCTCCAGGGGATCTTCCCGACCCAGGGATCAAACCCGGGTCTCCCACATTGCAGGCAGATGCTTTACCATCTGAGCCACCAGGGAAGCCCCAATAAACAGAATAGATAGGTACAATGTTTGACTTGTTTTTCCAAGTTATTTTGCAAAATCAATTTGAAGAAGCAATGTAAAACTATATCCTATGCCCAATTTGCCCCAGGGCCTACTGTGCCTCAGGCAAGGCAACATCCACTGCGACCAGGTCTAGAAGATCAGGATCCACCCAGGGTGTGTGTTTGTGTGCCCTTCCCAGTTTCTACCTCTGATCTACATAATGGAGGGGAAAAAATCCACACAGGATTTTTTAGAAACAGGATACAGCCTCAACCAGAACCATAAACAGATTCTACAAAAGGTAAGAGTGGATGTATGGGCTGATGGGAGGCCAGGAAGGGCCAAGAGGGCTGACCCAGGAGGAGTTAAACTCTGCAGATGCCAAGGCTCCAAATGTAAAGCAATGAAGTGAAGTGAAGTGAAGTCACTCAGTCATGTCTGACTCTTTGGGACCCCATGGACTGTAGCCCACCAGGCTCCTCGGTCCATGGGATTTTCCATGCAAGAGTACTGGAGTGGGTTGTCATTTCCTTCTCCACAGAGGATCTTCCTGACTCGAAGACCAGGTCTTGGTCTTCGGGAGACCTGGATCGAACCCAGGTCTCCCGCACTGTAGGCAGATGCTTTACCGTCTGAGCCACCAATTGGCATGGGAAGGAAGATACAAAGCCTCTGATAACCTTCCTTAAACGTCTGTTAATATGACCCTGTGAATCCCCATAGAACACTCCAATTCTACTAATACAAAAACCTGGAGCCAGAAATTATTGTTTAGCACAGGATTTGAAACTGTAGACGATGTGTATCAGGTTCTGTCAAATCCTTACACTTACTTACAACTTTATCTGGTAACTTTTGCTGGCTTATATTTCTGTCCTTGTTGAATTATAGGAGATATATCTACAGAGATAGTTATATTCTAGATGCTTAACACTTGTATATATTTTGCAAATGATTTCTGCCATGTTATGTTTTCATTCTCTTGATGGTGTTCTTTGCACCAAAATGTTTAATTTGTGATGAAGTTTAATTCATTTTTTGGTTGCTTGTGGTTTTGATTGCATAGCTATGAAATCACTTAGTCATATGCTTTCTTCTAAGAGTTTTATAGTTTTGCCTCTTATAGTTTGGCCTTCGATCCATGTTGAGTTAATTTTTGTATATGGTATGACATAAGGATCTGACTTCATTCTTTTGTATGTGGATATTCAGTTCTCTTAACATCATTTGTTGAAAAGACTGTTTTTCCCCATTGAATGGTCTTGACATCCTTGTTGATAATCAGCTGGCTGTAGATGTGAAGGTTTTTTTTCCCCTGAATTATAAAGTTTATTCTATTGATCTCTGAATCTGTTCTTATGCCAGTACCACACTGTTTTCATTTCATTAGCTTTGTAGTAAGTTGTACAATTTAAAATTGTGACTCCAATTTCATCTTTATTTGTTGTTTTTTCAAGATTGATTTGGCTATTCAGCATCCCTTAAGATTCCATATGAATTTGAGAATCATCTTTTCCACTTCTGTAATAAAGGACACCGGGGTTTTGATACTGAAATTTACTGATCACTTGGAGGTATTGTCATCTTAACAGTATTAAATCTTCCGTTATGTGAACCCAGATGTCTTTAAATTCATTTAGTGTTCTTAATTTCTTTCAGCCGTGTTATGTGGTTTTCAGTGTTTATGTCTTGCATCTCTTTGGTTAAATTGGTTCCCAAATATGTTACTCATTTTGATGCTATTGAAAAACAATTATTCTTAAATTTTTCTTTGCAGGTTGTTCACTGCTTGTGTGTAGAAATACACTTGAGTTTCATATGTTGGTCTTGTATCCCGTGACTTTGCTGAATATATTTATTAGCTCTGCAGGACAGTAGATCCTTTAGGGTTTATCTATATATAGGATTATGTCATCTGTGAATAGAGAAAGTTTTACTTCTTCCTTTTAATTTGGGCACCTTTTATTTTTTTTTCATGATCGCTCGACTAGGACCCCTAATACAATGTTGAATAGAAGAGGTATGTGCAGGTGTCCTTGCCTTGTTCCCGATGTAAGGGTGTGGTGGGGGAGGGAGTTTTTAGTCTTTTATCATTGAATTAGCTGTGTGGTTTTTTTTTTTTAATATATGCCCTAATTATGTGAAGGATGTTCATTTTAATTCCTAGACTTTTGGATGTTTTATTATGAAAGCATGCTAGATTTGTTAAGGGCTTTTTTTCTGCATCAGTTGAGTAAATCATGTGAGATTCTGTTGTTGTTCTATTGATGTGGTGGAATCAATTGATTTTCATGTGTTGAACCATCTTTTAATTTCTGAGATAAAGCCCACTTGGTCATAGTGTGGCTCTTTATTTTAATATGCTGTCATCGTTTTAATATGCTGTCAGATTTGGTTTGCTAGTATTTTGTTGAGTATGTTTGCATCTCTTTTTCTAAGGTATATTGGTCTGTAGTTTTCTTGTGAAGTTCTTGTCTAATGTTGGGATTGAGAAAACGCTGGCCTCCTGGAATGAGTTGAGAAGTGTTCCCTCATATTCTATTTTTTTTTTTTTTAATGAGTTCAAGAAGGATCCAGGTTAATTCCTTAAATGTTTGAAAGAACTCACCAGTGAAACCATCTGGTCCTGGACTTGTCCTTGTTGGTAGGTATTTGATGATTGATTCAATCTCTATGCTAGTATGGTTCTGGTCAGAATTTCTAGTTCTTAATCAGTTTCAGTTGGTATCCATGATTGCAAAAGGCACAAAGCACTTTGCTAAAACATTAAGATTGGGTGAGTGAGCGATAGTCACTTAGTCATGTCCAACTCTTTGCAACCCCATAAACTGTCGCCTGCCAGGCTCCTTTGTCCATGGAATTCTCCAGAGAAGAATACTGGACTGCTATTTGCTTCTCCAGGGGATCTTCCTGACCCAGGGATTGAACACAGGTCTCCTGCATTACAGCCGGATTATAAAATTTGTATATCTAGGTGGATGGAAAGAACGTCTGGATAGACAGAAATAACAGGGCAAACAGCTTCCTCTGATCTCTGGGACAGGGACACATTCAGCTGAGGTGGCCTAGGCCACCCCTCAGGGCCACTGTGACCTCCAACTCCCTGACCAGCCACATCCCTTCTCTACCTCAACACCCTCCACCAGGGTGTTGAGGTCCAAGTCAGGGACTTTGTTTGAGTTACATGGAGCTGAGCACCCTGTCCTGAGACCAGACACAAAATTCTACATCTTAGAGATGCTTGGGTTTCCTCAAGACCATCTGTAAACCTTGGAGGACAGTGGCCTCAGACATAAGTAAGCATCAGAATCTCCTAGAAAGCCTATTTCCTGTGCAGGTTTGTACTTTGGGTCTGGAATGGCCCTGATTTGCATTTCAACAAGTCACCCTGTGACTCAGAGGCTGGGGCTCTGGACTGTATGTAGTTGGAGGTCCCTGTCTGTCGGCTCCCGGGAAGAACCGTGTAGCATAAAGCCTAAGCTCCCGGCCACCTGCTCAGGGACTCTTTGCTCTTGGACGTCACCCCTTCCTACCTCTACTTCTGCACCCCTCCTCTGGCCTGCCATGGGGATCTCTGACTTTTTGTCCCCTCCGTCCTCATGCCAGTCAGTCTTCTGGATTTCCTTTCTGCCTGAATGACTCCTCCAAGGACCAGCTCCAAAGCCACTGCTCACGAAGCCCTCAAAGACTCTCCATCCTGTCCCCTCATGACATCTGACTGTGCTCCTGTCAGCACACAAAGGGGCTCCCTCCAACTGGGTGGGAGGTGAAAGTTAATGTCACATTGGTGACCCTGCATATTGTTGAAGATCTGACGAGGGTGAGACTGACCAGATGTGCTTGGAGACCAGGTCCCAGGAGAACCTCTAAGGGACCGAAGAGCTTGACCTGGAGACACGGTGCTTCTGGGGGCCCAGGGGCGGTCCCACATCCCTGGAGGCCTGTCAGAGCACAGGGAACAGAGGTACCTGGGGTCGTGACAGATGCTTATCACGACTGATGAGTGCCCTGAGGGAAGCACGTGCTATAACTTTCTAACAATAGACATGCAGGTGACCTACCAGGAATGCTGGGAGTGTGTGGGGAGTGGTATTACCCATTGACCCCGGCTGTCAGGAGTGGTAGCCTGGCCCTGAGACTCTGAGAATCCTAATTCCGGCTCTAAGTTTTCCCCAAAGTCGCTGTGTGACCTGAGATAAGTCACTTACCCTCTCTGACCCTTCTTTTTCTTGTCTCTGGTGGAGATACTAAGTACCACACTGAGTCCCTGTGGCCCAGGGCTGCATGAGAAAATGGAAATGAAAGTGCCCTGTAGACAATTAGTGGCTCAGCCTTCCTCAGCAAGATACAAAACCCAGAAACCAGAAATGAAAACACCAACACACTTGACAACAGAAAAAGTAAAACGTTGGTGTAAACAGAGATAGCAAAAAAAGAAAGTTGAAAGAGACATGGTAGCCTGGTAGAGAATATTCAGCATATTTGATAATAGGGTTAATAGACATAATACAGAATGTAAATAGTGTCAACAAATCAATAAAAGACAAGTAACAAATGGAAAAATTGGCCAAGAATATTTATAGAAGAAATCCAAACAACCAATATACATGTCAAAAAATTTTTTTCCTCATTTCTCCATCAACCTAGAAACGCACATTAAAATCTCAATGATATAACATTTTTCTATCAGACTGGGAATATTTTTAAAGATCAGTAATAGCCAACGTCAGCAAGAAAGCAGCGAAGCTGGGTTTCCCCACACACTGTTGGCGGGAATGCACATTTACATGCCTTTTTTGGAGGGCAGTTGAACACCACCTCCACATTGTACTGTACTTAACCCTGCTGCTGCTGCTGCTGCTAAGTCGCTTCAGTCGTGTCCGACTCTGTGTGACCCCATAGACGACAGCCCACCAGGCTCCGCCGTCCTTGGGATTTTCCAGGCAAGAACACTGGAGTGGGTTGCCATTTCCTTCTCCAATGCATGAAAAGTGAAAGTGAAGTCACTCAGTCGTGTCCGACTCTTAGTGACCCCATGGACTGCAGCCTACCAGGCTCCTCCATCCATGGGATTTTCCAGGCAAGAGTACTGGAGTGGGGTGCCATTGACTTCTCTCTCTAGGACCCAGCAATCCCACCTCTAGGAATGGATCCGCTCAGATGATGTCACACATGCATGATGATTCAGGCACTCTGATGTTCACTGCAGCATTGTTTGGAGAAAAATCAGTTAACTAAAGTGTCCATCCAGTAGAGGAATGGTGAAAAAAAGGAATATTCACATCATGAATATGATAAGGGAATTAAAAAAACAAGGAGGTAGGTCTCTAGGTACTGACATGGAAACACTTCTGAGATATACGGTTAAGTGATAAAACCCAAGCCCCTAGCCTAATAAATAGCATGTGAGACTATTTTTTTAAAACCACAAACTCTGGGTGAATGGATGGATGAATGGACACATGGATGAGCCTGCATCTGCACAGACCCACATCAGGAAGGGTGTACCTTGTGCACGATTCAAAGCAGTGGCTGTTGCTGGGAAAGAGGCTTGCTTGGGAGAAGGGTGTGGGGGTACTTCCATTCTGGGGAGAGTAGATCCCTCTTTCTGTGAGACTCTGTTACAGTGAGTGCTGTGGGAACAAAGAGGACTATAGCACAGTGGTGGGAAGCGATTCCTGGCTCTGCTGCCCTCTGCCTGCTCCTGTAACTGCTGGTGGTTGACTAGCAGGTCTGCTAATTGCCTTTGCTGTTCGTTTTCTAAAGGCTCTTTTTTTTTCTTCCCTGCCTCTGCATGGCAAAACCCAACCCTCCCCAGCCTTGGCACTTATCCCAGCTCAATACATTATTAGTTAGGTTTTCTTGTACCACATTCAAGCAAACAAACCCCCACATCTCACAATAAAAATTTTTAAAAGAAAAAAAACCCAAAAAACATGTCTTTCTCTCTCCTCTCCACCTTGTGCAGCTGATCTGGTGGCCTTAGTAGATCAGTAGGGATTACTCATGCATCCACAGGACAACTGGGGGTTCTGCTCCAGGCTGGGTTTAGCAGAGACGCCTTAGGTGGTGCAGCCTTGCTTTACATGTTCTTCTTCCTCCTCTTAGGAGCAACAGGCCTGCTCAGTAATATTAGAAGCATCTTCTTGTCTTTCCAGAGATTTGTCCATTCTATCTAGCTTGTTGATGTGCCTCGAGCGTTTCATAGCATTCCCTTATTATTCTTTTAGTGTCTAGAGGCACTGTGGCCCCTGGCGTAGTGTAGGCCCTCCCTCAGCTCCTGAGAAGCGACCTAGAGCAAATTTGTGTAGACGGTCAGCTGTTGGGTTCCTATTCCCTGCTCTGGCTCTCCAGGCTCCTCAGTGCTCATTTTAATTTTGAGAGAAGAAACAGCTCCTACCTCAGATGTCTTTGTGGTGAGTAACCTTGCTAAAATGCACCTGTGCCTACATCGCCTAATAACCCCACATTGTTGGTTCGAGTTCCACCCTAAGGGAGACAATATACAAGGTTAAAGCCACTGACTTATGCAAAGGATCCATCAGTTTCAAGTTCCAGACCCTGGGTTGGATCCCCGCCTTTGCATTGGTCCCCATCTGACTGTTTTCTTTGTTCAGATCACATCAGTCGCTCAGTCGTGTCCGACTCTTTGCGACCCCATGAATCAAAGCACGCCAGGCCTCCCTGTTCATTACCAACTCCCGGAGTTTACTCAGACTCATGTCCATCGAGTCTGACAGATGCCATCCAGCCATCTCATCCTCTGTCGTCCCCTTCTCGTCCTGCCCCCAATCCCTCCCAGCATCAGAGTCTTTTCCAATGAGTCAACTCTTCCCATGAGGTGGCCAAAGTACTGGAGTTTCAGCTTTACCATCATTCCTTCCAAAGAAATCCCAGGGCTGATCTCCTTCAGAATGGACTGGTTGGATCTCCTTGCAGTCCAAGGGACTCTCCAGAGTCTTCTCCAACACCTCAGTTCAAAAGCGTCAATTCTTCGGCACTCAGCCTTCTTCACAGTCTAACTCTCACATCCATACATGACCACAGGAAAAACCATAGCCTTGACTAGACGAACCTTTGTTGGCAAAATAACGTCTCTGCTTTTGAATATGCTGTCTAGGTTGGTCATAACCTTCCTTCCAAGGAGTAAGCGTCTTTTAATTTCATGGCTGCAGTCACCATCTGCAGTGATTTTGGAGCCCAGAAAAATAAAGCCTGACACTGTTTCCACTGTTTCCCCATCTATTTCCCATGAAGTGATGGGACCAGATGCCATGATCTTCGTTTTCTCAATGTTGAGCTTTAAGCCAACTTTTTCACTCTCCACTTTCACTTTCATCAAGAGGCTTTTTAGTTCCTCTTCACTTTCTGCTATAAGGGTGGTGTCATCTGCATATCTGAGGTTATTGATATTTCTCCCGGCAATCTTGATTCCAGCTTGTGTTTCTTCCAGTCCAGCATTTCTCATGATGTACTCTGCATATAAGTTAAATAAACAGGGTGACAATATACAGCCTTGACGTACTCCTTTTCCTATTTGGAACCAGTCTGTTGTTCCATGTCCAGTTCTAACTGTTGCTTCCTGACCTGCATACAAATTTCTCAAGAGGCAGGTCAGGTGTTCTGGTATTCCCATCTCTTTCAGAATTTTCCACAGTTTATTGTGATCCACACAGTCAAAGGCTTTGGCATAGTCAATAAAGCAGAAATAGATGTTTTTCTGGAGCTCACTTGCTTTTTCCATGACCCAGCAGATGTTGGCAATTTGATCCCTGGTTCCTCTGCCTTTTCTAAAACCAGCTTGAACATCAGGAAGTTCACGGTTCACATATTGCTGAAGCCTGGCTTGGAGAATTTTGAGCATTACTTTACTAGCGTGTGAGATGAGTGCAATTGTGTGGTAGTTTGAGCATTCTTGGGCATTGCCTTTCTTTGGGACTGGAATGAAAACGGACCTTTTCCAGTCCTGTGGCCACTGCTGAGTTTTCCAAATTTGCTGGCATATTGAGTGAAGCACTTTGACTTAATATGCATCATCTTTCAGGATTTGGAATAGCTCAACTGGAATTCCATCACCTCCACTAGCTTTGTTCGTAGTGATGCTTTCTAAGGCCCAGTTGACTTCATGTTCCAGGATGTCTGGCTCTAGGTGAGTGATCACACCATCGTGATTATCTGGGTCATGAAGATCTTTTTTGTACAGTTCTTCTGTGTATTCTTGCCATCTCTTCTTAATATCTTCTGCTTCTGTTAAGTCCATACCATTTCTGTCCTTTATCGAGCCGAACTTTGCACGAAATATTCCTTTGGTATCTCTGATTTTCTTGAAGAGATCTCTAGTCTTTCCCATTCTGTTGTTTTCCTCTATTTCTTTGCATTGATCACTGAAGAAGGCTTTCTTATCTCTTCTTGCTATTCTTTGGAACTCTGCATTCAAATGTTTATATCTTTCCTTTTCTCCTTTGCTTTTCACTTCTCTTCTTTTCACAGCTATTTGTAAGGCCTCCCTAGACAGCCATTTTGCTTTTTTGCATTTCTTTTCCATGGATAGTCTTGATCCCTGTCTCCTGTACAATGTTATGAACCTCATTCCATAGTTCATCAGGCACTCTATCTATTAGATCTAGGCCCTTAAATCTATTTTTCACTTCCACTGTATAATCATAAGGGATTTGATTTAGGTCATACCTGAATGGTCTAGTGGTTTTCCCTACTTTCTTCAATTTAAGCCTGAATTTGGCAATAAGGAGTTCATGGTCTGAGCTACAGTCAGCTCCCAGTCTTGTTTTTGCTGACTGTATAGAGCTTCTCCATCTTTGGCTGCAAAGAATATAATCAATCTGATTTCAGTGTTGACCATCTGGTGATGTCCATGTATAGAGTCTTCTCTTGTGTTGTTGGAAGAAGGTGTTTGTTATGATCAGTGCATTTTCTTGGTAAAACTCTATTAGTCTTTGCCCTGCTTCATTCCTTATTCCAAGGCCAAATTTGCCTGTTACTCCAGGTGTTTCTTGACTTCCTA
>NW_011494863.1:11403439-11407210 GCF_000754665.1 Bison bison bison | reverse complement strand
CTCCATCCCTTCATTCTTTCTGGAGTTATTTCTCCACTGATCTCCAGTAGCATATTGGGTACCTACTGACCTGGGGAGTTTCTCTTTCAGTATCCTATCATTTTGCCTTTTCACACTGTTCATGGGGTTCTCAAGGCAAGAATACTGAAGTAGTTTGCCATTCCCTTCTCCAGCGACCACATTCTGTCAGATCTCTCCACCATGACCCGCCCATCTTGGGTTGCCCCATGGGCATGGCTTAGTTTAATTGAGTTAGACAAGGCGTGGTCCTAGTGTGATTAGATTGACTAGTTTTCTGTGAGTATGGTTTCAGTGTGTCTGCCCTCTGATGCCCTCTTGCAACACCTACTGTCTTACTTGGGTTTCTCTTACCTTGGACGAGGGGTATCTCCTCACCGCTGCCCTTCCTGACCTTTGACATGGGATAGCTCCTCTAGGCCCTCCTGTGCCCGCACAGCCACGGCAGATTGGTGTTTGGATGACTGTAGCAAATGGCAACCCACCCCAGTATTCTTGCCTAGAGAATCCTGTGGATAGAGGAGCCTGGTGGGCTGCTATCCTTAGGGTCACACAGAGTCAACACAACTGAAGCGACTTAGCATGCATGCATGCATGCATTGGAGAAGGAAATGGCAACCCACTCCAATATTCTTGCCTTGAGAATCCCAGGGACAGAGGAGCTTGGTGGGCTGCCTTTATGGGGTCGCACAGAGTTGGACACGACTGATGCAACTTAGCAGCAACAGCAGCAAACTTTCTTAAACCTGATTTTAATGGGGGTCCTCTGATTTCAGGGGATAAACCCATTGCTCCCTGGCTAAGCTTGCCTTAAAGAGATGTCGGGAGTTTTCACCTGTGTTTAATATGATTGCCGGAGGTATTGATACAGGTGTGTATTCTTAACGAAACCAGCCCTGATCACCTTGTTGGGACAAGCGGGTAAAGGAGAAATGAGAGAGCATAAAACAGGAAGATTCACCCCAGAAGAACATCCCTGTGTCTGGCCTATAGGAAGTCTATACTGCTGGGCACCTTTTGATTCTTCCTCACTGAGAATTTTAACCCTCTTTTGTATGAGCCAAACAAGCAGAGCGTTAGCATTGAATGGCTTTTAAGTGTGTCTGTGTCCATAAAGGAAAGTTTGCCATGAGGAGCAAAGATTGTGGTGGTGCTAAGGCCACGTGCCATGTGAGGTCTTAGACTGAATGTTTTCTGCTTGGAAATTTCCCAAATGCCAAGATGAGCTTTTTTTGATGTCTGCTGTAGAGGTAAAATGTTGCGGTCATCTACCAGGAAGATTAAGCCCCTACGTGCTAAGAAAGGGAGGGAGGGCTTGAGTATTTCAAACTGTATGCTCCTGAATTCCCCTCTCAAAGTCAGCCCTGACTGAATCTCAGCTCCTTCCTCACTTTGGTTTCTTCAAGGGGATACAGCCACCTCCTTCACTTGCCTCCTCATGGGGGAAGTTTTCCAGGTAGTCAGACAGAGTCTGGACTCTCCTAGGCTCCCATGCAATGGGAAGCCTGCCTTCAGCACTTGGGGAAATTCTTAGGAGCCTCTGAGCACAATGGCTACAGTCTCAGAACTGCCGGGTCAGATTCATTGGTGGCCAGGCAGCACCCATGATTTGAGGCTACAGTTCCAACAGCCCTCCTCCTTAAGAGAACCTTCGAATGCAATCTGATCATCTTTGAGACTGCCCATTCTCTTCTGTGGCTTCTTCAGGGAATTCATACAGCTAAGTTGGACTTCTCTGGTGGCTCAAACAGTAAAGCGTCTGCCTACAGTGCAGGAGACCCGGCTTGAATCCCTGGGTCAGGAAGATCTGGAGAAGGAAATGGCAACCCACTCCAGTACTCTTGCCTGGAAAATCCCATGGATGGAGGAGCCTGGTAGGCTACAGTCCATGGGGTCACAAAGAGTTGGACACTACTGAGCGACTTCACTTTCACTTTGTTTTCAGTACTACATTTGCTTGCTGCTTTCCAGAAGGCATGCTAGGAGATGGAACTGGATCTAAAATCCTCAAGTTCTTGTTTTCTCTCTCACACTTCTTGAGGCTGTCTGAGTTCCCTCTGCTTTTATGGGGGAGTGAGGGAAGGCCATTTCAAGCCTGGAGACTTGAAACCCACAGACTGTTCTCAGCTCTCAGATTTGAAACCTGGGATATTGACTAAGCCTTTGACTTAGGGGTTGCTTGTTCTCATGCTGTCTGTAAACGTGCATTCTCAGGGGCCAGCTAAGCCCTCAGAAGCAGCACTAAGATGGAGAGCAGTTGAGGGGCAAGTGGCAAGCATGCCCAGGTGCTGCCTATAAAGGAACAGAGTGCTCAGAGCCACAGATGTGTCGAGTCCTGGGGCTTCCCTTTCCCTCCCGTGAACGCACAGGTTTCCCAGGTCAGCCAACTTGGCAGAGTCTTGCGGACCTGCCTGCAGTCTCTGGGAACACTGCTGGTTGAGATAAGGTCCACTCAGTAAAGACTGGAGAGAAGCGGCAGGCATTTGATGAAGGTAGTTGTTCCAGGCTCTTCTAGGGTTTTGCTGGCTGAGGAGTAAACTCTTTTGAGCACTACATCGGAGGAAACTGAGTCAGCCAGCTGCAGAGCCCAGCCTCTCTAAGGGCTCAACTTTCTTCTGTGGATAAACTTCTGGCCTTCCTTTATCAGCTCAAGAGTAGGTAGGTACAGGCCTATCCTTGGAGCTGAAGCTGAGTGGGAGTGAAAAGGAGGTGAGCTTGGGGGAGGGGATCAGCCCACCACAGCCCTGACTGGCAGCCAGAGCACCAGAGGCTCGGGCAGAGGCAGCACCAGGCAGGACCCCAGGGTCCCTCTAGAGCAGCTCCCAGTAGATGTGCCGAGAGCTTGGAGGGAATGTCAGAGCAGGGGAGTAGGTGGAAGGGAGGAAACTGAATACTCAGACTGGGAAAAAGAAATGGAGGAAGCAAGATGAAGGGCAGAGGGAAGGCTCCCGCATACAAAGGGGATGACTCTTCGCCCTCTACCCCTTACCCTCCTTTTGGTTGTATGATTTTCTTCTTTTGTTAAAGCAGCGCCTGCTTCAGAGCGGCTGGGGGCTCGGCCCATCCACTTCTTGGGGTGCGTGCCTCTTCCTGGAGTCCCTTCCCCCTCCCATGCCCCCGCTGTTCAGTGGTGTATATTTCTTCTTCCAGACGCGGGGCACATGCCCCAAGGGATGGGATCCTCAGTCGCCTTAGCTCCTGGAACTCTTCATGAGGACCTGGGGGAGAGGGAGGCACAGGAAATGGGAACTGAGCTGAAGCAGGGGCTGAAACTGGGCTGGGTGAGGGTGCTCCTGGCTCCCCAGCCTTCTGTGGTGACCTTCCTGGGGTTCTAGCTGCTGCTCCCAGGCAAAAGTATGGTCTCCCCTGCCCTGCTTGTTGGCCCCATGGTGTGATGCTGTGTCTGTGTGTTCTACACAAAGGGACTTGCCCTTTCCCTTCGTAACCTACATTTGATGTGGATTAAACCTGTATAACAGAGAAGGCAATGGCACCCCACTGCAGTACTCTTGCCTAGAAAAATCCCATGGATGGAGGAGCCTGGTGTGCTGCAGTCCATGGGGTCGCTAAGTCGGACATGACTGAGCGACTTCACTTTCACTTTTTCATGCATTGGAGAAGGAAATGGCAACCCACTCCAGTGTTCTTGCCTGGAGAATCCCAGGGACGGGGGAGCCTGGTGGGCTGCCGTCTACGGGGTCGCACAGAGTTGGACATGACTGAAGTGACTTAGTAAACTTGTATAAACAGAGC
>NW_011494863.1:11398295-11403163 GCF_000754665.1 Bison bison bison | reverse complement strand
GTACAATGTTTGACTCGTTTTTCCAAGTTATTTTGCAAAATCAATTTGAAGAAGCAATGTAAAACTATATCCTATGCCCAATTTGCCCCAGGGCCAACTGTGCCTCAGGCAAGGCAACATCCACTGAGACCAGGTCTAGAAGATCAGGATCCACCCAGGGTGTGTGTTTGTGTGCCCTTCCCAGTTTCTACCTCTGATCTACATAATGGAGGGGAAAAAATCCACGCAGGATTTTTTAGAAACAGGATACAGCCTCAACCAGAACCATAAACAGATTCTACAAAAGGTAAGAGTGGATGTATGGGCTGACGGGAGGCCAGGAAGGGCCAAGAGGGCTGACCCAGGAGAAGTTAAACTCTGCAGCTGCCAAGGCTCCAAATGTAAAGCAATACCTTTTGAAAAGTCGTGGGAAGGAAGATACAAAGCCTCTGATAACCACCTTTCTTAATTGCCTGTTAATATGACCCTGTGGATCCCCATAGAACATTCCAATTCTACTGATATGGAAATCTGGAGCCAGAAATTATTGTTTTGTACAGTATTTGAGAGTCATTAACACAATCATCAGAGAAGGCAATGGCACCCCACTCCAGTACTCTTGCCTGGAAAATCGCATGGACGGAGGAGCCCGGTAGGCTGCAGTCCATGGAGTCGTTAAGAGTCAAGACACGACTGAGCGACTTCACTTTCACTTTTCACTTTCATGCATTGGAAAAGGAAATGGCAACCCACTCCAGTGTTCTTGCCTGGAGAATCCCAGGGACGGGGGAGCCTGGTGGGCTGCCGTCTATGGGGTCGCACAGAGTTGGACACGACTGAATCGACTTAGCAGCAGCAGCAGCAGCGACACAATCATAGAGGATATGTATCTGGTCCTTCCAAATCCTTACACTTTGCTTATACCTGGAGACTTCTGTTGGTTTATAGTTCTGTTCTTTTATAATTAATGGAGAGAGATACAGATATATTCTAAATACTTAGCCCTTGTGTATATGGCTTGCAGATGTTTACTGTCATGTGTGTTTTTAGTTTCTTGATGGGATTCTTCATACCAAAGTGTTTAATTTTGATGAAATCCAATTCATTTTTTGGTTGCTTGTGTTTTTGATGACATAGCTATGAAATCATTTACAAGTCCAGGTCATATGCTTTCTTCCAGGAGTTTTATAATTTTATCCTTTATATTTAGGTCTTCAATCAGTTTGAGTCAATTTTTGTTTATGTTATGAAGTATGGGTCTGACTTCATTCTTTTGTATGTGGATATTTAGTTGTCTTAACAGCGTTTGATGAAAAGGCCTTTTTTCTTTTTCTAAGTCTTGGCATTTTGCTGGAAATCACTTGACTGTAGAACTGAAGGTTTCTTTGTGAACTCTCAAGTTAATTCTGTTGACCTCTGAATCTATTAGGCCAGTACCACACTGTTTTCATTTCTTTAGCTCTGTAGTAAGTTGTGAAATTGAGAAGTGTGACTCCAGTTTCCTTTTTCTGTTTAGCTTTTTTTTCAAGATTGATTTGGCTATTCAGCATCTCTTGAAGTTCCAAATGAATTTGAGAGTCATCTTTTCTATTTCTATCATAAAGGCCATTGTGGTTTTAATAGAGACTGAATTTATTGTTCACCTTGGGGTATTATCATGTTAACAATAATAAATCTTCCAATCTGTGAACACAATGTCTTTAAATGTATTTAGTATTCTTAAATACTTTCAGCAGTGTGTTGTGGTTTTCAGTGTTTACATCAGAATCTCCTTAGTTAAACTGGTTCCGAAATATTTTATTTTAATGCTATGGTAAATACAAAATTATTTTAACAATTTTCTTTTTAGGTTGTTCACTGCTTGTGTATAAAAATACACTTGAGTTTTGTCTTGTATCCTGTGACTTTGCTGAATATATTTATTAGCTCTAATATATTTTGGGGGGTTATGGTCTTTTAGGAGTTTTTTGTATATTGGATTATGTCATTTGTGAATAGAGAAAGTTTTACTTCTTCCTTGCAGTTTGGGTGCTTTTTATTCCGTTTTCTTCATGATTGCTCTGACTAGAACCTCCAGTACAATATTGTAGAAGCTGTGAGAGCAAGCATCGTTGCCTTGTTCCTGATGCAAGGGTGCAGTAAGGGAAGGAGTTTTCATTTTATCATTGAGTTAGCTGTGAGTTTTTTATATATGCCCTTACTTATGTGGAGGATGTTCATTTTAATTCCTAGCCTTTTGGATGTTTTATTACAAAAGGGTGCTAGATTTGTTAAGGGCTTTTTTGGCCATAACTGAGTTAATCATGTGAGATTCTATTGTTCTGTTGATGTGGTATGGTCAGTTGATTTTCATGGGTTGAACCATCTTTGCATTTCTGAGAGAAAGCTCACTTGGTTATGGTGTATAATCATTTTAATGTGCTCTCAGATTTGGTTTGTTAGTGTTTTGTTGAGTATGTTTTCATCTCTGTTTCTAAGAGATACTGTTCTGTAGTTTTTTTTTTCTTGATATCCTTATTTGATGTTGGTATTGAGATAATGCTGGCCTCTAAGAATGAGTTGAGAAATATCCCCTCATCTATTTTTTGAATGAATTCGAGATGGATCTAGGTTAATTCCTTAAATGTTTGATGGAACTCACCAGTGAAACTGTCTGTTCCTGGGCTTTTCTTTGTTGGGAACTTCTTTGTGATTGATTTTATCTCTTTGTTAATTATGGTTCTGGTCAGAGTTTTTAATTCTTGATCAATTTTGGTTGGCATTCATGATTACGAAATGTTCAAAACACTTTGCTGAAACATAAAGTTTAGGGTTATAAAATTTGTGTATCTAAGGAGATGGAAAGAATGTCCAGATAGAAAATATCAGGGCAAACAGCTTCCTCTGATCTCTGGGACAGGGACAAGTTCTGCTGAGGTGGCCAAGGCTACCCCATGGGACCACTGTGACCTCCCCCCCCCCGACCAGCCACATCCCTCTCCACCTCAACACTCTTCACCAGGGAAGAGTCCCTGCCAATCCAGGTCAGGGACTTTGAATTACATGGAGCTGAGCACTCTGTCCTGAGACCAGACACAAATCTCTACTACATATTAAGAGATTCTCAGGTTTCCTCAAGACTATCTGAAAGCCTTGGAGGGCAGTGGCCTCAGACATAAGTAAGCTTTGAAATCCCCTAGAGAGCCTGTTTCTTGTGTAGGCTCCCACTTTGGGCCTGGGACGGCCCTGATCTGTATTTCAACAGGTCCCCCTGTGACTCAGAGGCTGGGGCTCCTGGATTGTACTTGGAGGTCCCTGCCTCTGCCAGCTCCATGAGGAACTCTGACTGGAAGTATAAACCATTAGCTTCAGCCATGTGGTCGGAAACCTTTTGCAGTTGGACGTTGCCGGTTCCTCCCTCTGCCTCTGCCCCTTTCCTCTGGCTAGCCACAGAGAACTCTGACTTTTCACCCTGGAAGGCATCTGATTGTGCCCCTGTCACCACATGAAGGGGCTCCCTCCAACTGGGTGGACTTGAGGAACAGTTAATGTCACACTGTTGACTCTGCATGTTGTTGAAGATCTGATGACACTGAGGATGACCAGATGTGCTGGGAGACCAGGTCCCAGGAGGACTGCTAAAAGGCTATTCCACAGCATGGGAGGCCTGTCAGGGGACAGGGAACAGAGGTTCCTGGGGTCCTGAGTGCAGTGACTGCTGCATGCCCCAGGGAGGCAAATCTGTTCCCTGGTAGTGAAACAAGGGCTACAACTTTCTAACAGAAGGCACACAGGTGAACTGCTAGGAAAACTGTGAGTGTGCGGGGAGTGATATTGGCAATTGACCTGGGCAGCTGGTAGAGATAATCTGGGCCAGACCCTTGAGAACTCCAACTCTGGTTTCAAGTCTTCCCAAAGTCGCTGTGTGACCTGAGATAAGTCACTTACCTTCTCTGATCCTTTTTCTTATCTCTGGTGGAGATCCTATGCACTTCACTGAGTCCCTGTGGCCCAGGCCTTCATGAGAAAACAGAAATGAAAGTGCCCTGTAGACAATAATGGCTCAGTCTTTCTCAGCAAGATATAAAACCCAGAAACCAGAAATGAAAGGATCAACAAATTTGACAACATGTAAAGTAAAACTTTTGTGTAAATAGAGATAGCAAAAAAGAAAGTTCAATGAGATGTCATATAGGTTGGTCAATAATTTTTTCTTTTTTTTTTAATATTTATTTTTGATTGGTGATTGCTTTACAATATTGGTTTGATTTTTGTCATACATCAACATGAATTAACCATAAGTGTACATATGTCCCCTCCCTCTTGAATCTCCCTCTCAACCTTTAGCCCATTCCCACCCCTCTAGGTTATCACAGAACCCCAGTTTGAGTTCCCTGAGTCATAGAGTAAATTCCCATTGGCTATATATTTCTGTATGTTAGTGTATATGCATCCATGAAGCTCCCTCCATCCATCTCACCCTCTCCGCCCCCCCTTGTCCATAAGTCTGTTCTCTGTGTCCGCATCTCCACTGCTGCTCTGTGAGCAGGTCCATCGGTACCACTCCTTTAGACTTACATATATGTGTTAATATACGATGTTTGTTTTTCTTTTTCTGACCTCACTCTGTGGAATAGGCTCTAGGTTCATCCACCTCATTAGAACTGACTCAAATGTGTTATTTTTTATGACTGAGTAGTATTCCATTGCAACTAAGATCATGGCATCTGGTCCCATCACTCATGGGAAATAGATGGGGAAACAGTGGAAACAGTTTCAGACTTTATTTTTTGGGGCTCCAAAATCACTGCAGATGGTGATTGCAGCCATGAAATTAAAAGACGCTTACTCCTTGGAAGGAAAGTTATGACCAACCTAGATAGCATATTCAAAAGCAGAGACATTACTTT
>NW_011494863.1:11376698-11398085 GCF_000754665.1 Bison bison bison | reverse complement strand
GATTTCTTTGGAAGGAATGATGCTAAAGCTGAAACTCCAATACTTTGGCCACCTCATGCGAAGAATTGACTCATTGGAAAAGACCTAATGCTGGGAAGGATTGGGGACAGGAGGAGAAGGGGACGACAGAGGATGAGATGGCTGGATGGCATCACTGACTTGATGCACATGAGTTTGAGTGAACTCAGGGAGTTGGTGATGGACAGGGAGGCCTGGCGTGCTGCCATTCATGGGGTCGCAAAGAGTCAGACACGACTGAGAGACTGAACTGAACTGAGTATTCCACTGTATACATGTACCACAGCTTCTTTATCCATTCATCTGTCGATGGACATCTAGGTTGCTTCCATGTCTTGGCTATTGTAAATAGTGCTGCAGTGAACATTGGAGTACACGTATCTTTTTCTGTTCATGTCTGATAGGGTTCATAGAAATAATTCAGAATATAAATAGTACTGACAAATCAGTAAAAGACAGGCAACAGATGGGAAAATGGACCAATATAGAAGAAATCCATATAGCCAATGTACATGTCAAAAAATTTTTTTTTCTCATTTCACCATCAACCTCAGAAATGCACATTAAAACATCGATGAAATAACATTTTTCTATCAGACTGGGAACATTTTTTAAAGATCAGTAATAGCCAGTGTCAGCAAGAAAGTAGTGAAGCTGGGTTTCCCCACACACTGTTGGCGGGAATGCACATTTACATGCCTTTTTTGGAGGGCAGTTGAACACCACCTCCACATTTTACTGTACTTTACCCTGGGACCCAGCAATCCTGCCTCTAGGAATGGATCCCACTCAGATGATGTCACACAGGCACAATGATTTAGGCACTCTGATATTCACTGCTGCACCGTTTGGAGAAAAATCAGGTAACTAAAGTTTCCATTCAGTAGAGAAATGGTGGAAAAAAACTACAAAATATTCATCCCACGAGTACAATACAGCAATTTAAAAAATAAGGAAGTATAGATCTCTATGTACTCACATGGAAAGACTTCTGAGATGTGTGAATAAGTGGTAAAACCCAAGCCCCAGCCTAATAAATAGCATATGAGACTATTTTTTTAAAACCACAAACTCTGGGTGAATGGATGGATGAATGGACACATGGATGAGCCTGCATCTGCACAGACCCACATCAGGAAGGGTGTACCTTGTGCACGATTCAAAGCAGTGGCTGTTGCTGGGAAAGAGGCTTGCTTGGGAGAAGGGTGTGGAGGGACTTCCATTCTAGGGAGAGCAGATCCCTCTTTATGTGAGACTCTGTTACAGTGAGTGATGTGGGAGCAAAGAGGACTATAGCAGTGGTGGGAAGCGATTCCTGGCTCTGCTGCCCTCTGCCTGCTCCTGTAACTGCTGGTGGTTGACTAGCAGGTCTGCTAATTGCCTTTGCTGTTCGTTTCTTTCTAAATGCTCTTTTTTTCTTCCCTGCCTAGCCTGGCAAAATCCAACTCTCCAGCCTTGGCATTTATTCCAACTCAGTGCGTTATTAGCTTTTCTTGGATAGCATTCAAACAAACAATACCCCACAAATCTATAATAATAATACAGCTATTTCTCTCTCATCTACACCTTGTGCAGCTGATCTGGTGGTCTTAGTAGGCATCACTCGTGCATCTTCAGGACAACTGGGGGTTCTGCTGCAGGCTGGGCTTAGCAGAGATACCTTAGGTGATACAGCCCTGCTTTACATGTTTTATTCCTCCCCTAAGGAGCAACCTGGAAAATCCCATGGACGGAGGAGCCTGGTAGGCTGCAGTCCATGGGGTCGCTAAGAGTCGGGCATGACTGAGTGACTTCACTTTCACTTTTCACTTTCATGCTTTGGAGAAGGAAATGGCAACCCACTCCAGTGTTCTTGCCTGGAGAATCCGAGGGATGGAGGAGCCTGGTGGGCTGCCGTCTACGGGGTTGCACAGAGTCAGACACGACTGAAGTGACTTAACAGCAGTAGCAACAAGGAGCAACCAGTCAGCTCAATGATGCTAGAAGCATCTTCTTGTCTTGCCAGAGATTTGTCCATTTTATCTAGCTTGTTGAAATTACATGCCTAGAGTGCATTATAGTATTCCCTTAGTATTCCTTTAGTGTTGGTAGGGTTGATGGTGATGACCACTCTTTGATTCGTGACGTTTGTAATTTGTATCTTTCTTTTTTTTTTTTTTAATTTTTCTTGGATACTTTATCAATTTTTTTCAATGAGACAGCTTTGACTTTACTGATCTTTCTTTAACATTTTCTGAATTTCATTCATTTCTGTTGTTATCCTCTTTCATTCCTTATAGTTACTATGAATTTAATGTGTTCTTTCTCTAGTTTCTAGTTTCTTAAACTAGAAGCTCGGATCATGATTATTTTTTAATTTCATTACAAATAGTTTCTAACTTCCCATGTGGTGATTTCTTCTTTGACTCATGGGTTGCTTATAAGTGTGTTGTTCAATTTCCACATATTTCAATTTTCCAGTTGTCTTCCTGTTAATGATTCCAAGTTTAATTCTGTTATTGTGCAATAAATACTTTGTATGGTTTAGATATTTAAACTTCGTATGCTTTAAAATTTTTTTTAATGGTTTTTCATATAGATAAGGTATAGTACATCTAGGTGAATGTTCCACGTGCCTCTAAAATGTGTATTCTGCTGTTAAGTGGAGAATTCTATTAATATCAGTTTGGTCAAGTAGTTGTATAGTTTGAGTCGGGTTTTCTATGTTCTTACTGACTTTCTACTTGTACTGCCTGTTACTGGGAGAGAATTGTCACCACAGATTTTTTTGCCTCTTCTTTCAGTTCTATCAGTTTTGTTTCATGTATTTTGAATGTTCTAAAGTATGTATACATTTAGACTTATTATCTGCTTGGATAATTGACTTTTTTGTCATTATGTGATATCCTTCAGTATCCCCAGAAATACTTTGTTCTGATGTCTACTTTTTCTTGTATTAATTCAGTACTCTAGCTTTTTTTTCTTTTTTGATTACTGTTTACATGAAATACGTTTTTCCATTTTTTACTTTTATCCTGGTGGTGGTATAGTCACTAAGTCGTGTCCGACTTTGTTGACCCCATGGAATGTAGCCTGCCAGGCTCCTCTGTCCACGGGATTCTCCAGGCAACAGTACTGGAGTGGATTGCCATTTCCTTCTCCAGGGGATCTTCCTGACCCAGGAATTGAACCTGGGTCTCCCGCATTGCAGGCAGATTCTTTACTGACTGAGCTATGAGGGAAGCCCCAAAATGGAAGTTTTAGGTGTTGGCTATGAATTCAGCTTTCTCCTAACACTTTTATCCTACCTATGTCTTTATATTTAAAGTGGCTTTCTTTTTTAAATTATTACTGGTGTATAGTTGATTTAAAATGTGTTAGTTTCAGGTGTACAGCAAAGTGATTCAGATATATGTGTATGTATGTGTGTGTGTATATATATATATTTTTTATACTCTTTTCCTTTATAGGTTATATAAGATATTAAATGTAGTTCCTGTGCTATAAAGTCAGAGAAGGCAATGGCACCCCACTCCAGTACTCTTGCCTGGAAAATCCCATGGATGGAGGAGCCTGGTAGGCTGCAGTCCATGGGGTCACAAAGAGTCAGACACGACTGAGCGACTTCACTTTCACTTTTCACTTTCATGCATTGGAGAAGGAAATGGCAACCCACTCCAATATTCTTGCCTGGAGAATCCCGGGGATGGGGAAGTCTGGTGGGCTGCTGTCTATGGGGTCGCACAGAGTCGGACACAACTGAAGCGACTTAGCAGCAGCAGCAGTGCTATAAAGTAGATCCTTTTTGTTTATATATTTTGAATAGTGTGTTTATTAATCCCAAACTCATAATTTATGCCCCTCCTTCCCGCTTTGGTAACTCTATGATTCTGTTGATCTTTTGTAAATAATTTCATATATTTAATTTTTGTAGCTCTCACATGTAAGTGATATCATGTGGTATTTGTCTGACTAGACTTACTATGATAATCTCTAGGTCCATCCAGGTTGCTGCCAGGTTATTCTTTTTTATGACTGAGTTATATATTCAAACACACACATACATACATATGCAGGTATGTATTTAATGAAACCAACCCTGATTACCTTGTTGAGACAAGCAGGTAAAGGAGAAACGAGGGTGCATCAAGCAGGAAAACTCTCTACCCTAGAAGGACGTGCTCTGGTTCTGGCCTAAAGGAAGTTTATACAACTGGACACAGTTTTTCCTTACTGAGAATTTTAGCCCTCTTTGGCATGCTTAGAGAAAAAGGGGGAAATTGAGATAGCACCTTGTTAAGCTGGTTTTGCCTCCTTAAATATGTTGTTGATGAATCAAACCTTTATTTTACAGAGACAACACAGCCATGCACGTGTGCAAGCTGGGAACCCATGCCTTCAGGGTAACCCCAGAACCAAGAGTATTTAGTCTGTGAAACTCAAAGAATAGAAATGTTGCCACCAGCGTGCTTTACAAAGTGAGAATCCTTCATAAGAGAAATCTGGTTTCCAACAGCGTTGCAAATAGCTTATACGGATTATTCGAGACTAGCCTATCAGCTTCCAAGTTTGAAATTTCCCTAAACCCCTTTAAGTGGAAGTCGCTCAGTCCTGTCTCACTCTTTGAGACCCCATGGATTATACAATCCATGGAATTCTCCAGGGCAGAATATCGGAGTGGGTAGCCTATCCCTTCTCCAGGGGATCTTCCTGACCCAGGAATTGAACCGGGGTCTCCTGCTTTGCAGGCGGATTCTCTACCAACTGAGCTATCAGAGAACCCCTTAAATTTCGCCCTAAATCCTGGATGAAAAGAGATTTGAGAGCCTTACTTCTTATCTCCTTGCCAGTTGACCTAACAATAAAACTTTGTTTTCTCAAAAGCTAGTGCCATAATATTGGCTTCTCTGCATGTCCGGTACTGAGTCCTTGCTGGGAAATACCCAGGAGTAAATTGCTGGCTGCTGCTGCTAAGTCACTTCAGTCATGTCCAACTCTGTGAGACCCCATAGACAGCAGCCCACCAGGCTCCCCCGTCTCTGGGATTCTCCAGGCAAGTACACTGGAGTGGGTTGCCATTTCCTTCTCCAATGCATGAAAGTGAAAAGTGAAAGTGAAGTCGCTCAGTCATGTGGTAATTCTCCATGTAACTTTTTGAAGAACTCACAAATTGATGAGTGCAGCAGCTGCACCACTTTAAACTCTCATGAGAGTTGTATAAGGGTTCCAATTTTTCCACATCCTTGCCAACACTTGTTATTTTCTGATTTTTTTTTTTAAATTGTGGGCAACCTAGTTGGTGTGAGGCAGTATCTCACTGTGGTTTTGATTTGAATTTTCCTAATGACTAAGGATATTAAGCATCATTTCATGTACTTGTTGGTCATTTGTATATCTTCTTTGGAGAAATATCTATTCAACTATTTTGGTCACTTTTAATTTGAGTTGTCTTTGTTGAATTACAGATAATATATCTAGAGGAAAATATATATGATACTTAACCCTTGTATAAGCGGTTTGCAAATATTTTCTGCCATTCTGTGTTGTCTTTTTACTCTCTTGATATTCTTTGCACCAAAATGTTTAATTTTGATGAAGTCAAATTTACCTTTTTTTTTCTTTGGTCTCTTACGGTTTTAAGAACATAGCAATGAAAACATTTTCAAATCCAGGTCATGGATATTTACCCCCCATGTTTTCTCCTAAGAATTTAATAGTTTTAGCCATGTATTTATGCTTTTGATTCATTCTGAGTTCATTTTTGTATAAGGTATGAAGTAAGGGTCTGACTTTATTCTTTTGAATGTGGATACCGGTTCTCTTGACACCATTTGTTGAAAAGGCTGTATTTTCCCTAATGATTGGTCTTGGCATCCTTGTTGATTATCAATTGGCTGTACATGTGAGGGCTTCTTTCTGAACTCTCAAGTTTATTCTCTTGGTTTCTGAATCTGTTCTTATGCCAATACCACACTGTTTTGATTTCTTTAGCTTCGTAGTAAGTTGTGATATTGGGAAGTGTGAATCCAGCTTTGTTATTTTCAAGGTTTATTTGCCATTTGGCATCTCTTGAAATTTCATATGAATTTGAGAATCAGATTTTTCCATTTACGCACTGAAGGCTATAGGGATTTTGACAGGGACAGTGTTGAATCCATAGATCACTTCGGGGAGTATTGTCATTTTCATTTTGTGTGTGACTGCTCAGTTGCTAAGCTTTGTTCTGCTCTTTGCCACTTCATGGACTGTAGCCTGCCAGGTTCCTCTGGCCGTGGGATTTCCCAAGAAAGAATACTGGAATGGGTTGCCATGGTCCAGGGACTGAACCCACATCTCCTGCATTGGCAGGTGGATTCTTTACCACTGAGCCACCTGGGAAGCCCATGTTAACAACATTAAATCTTCCAAACTATGAATACAAATATCTCCCCACTTATTGAGCCTTCTCAGTTTCTTTCAGAGTGTGTTGTGTTTTTCAGTGTTTATGTCTTATATCTCTTCGGCTGCCAAGTATTTTGTTCATTTTGATGCTATTGCAAATACAATTGTTTTACTGGATTCATTGCTAGTGTATATAAATGTGCTTGAGTTTTGTTTGTTGATCTTGTATCCTGCAACTATGCTGAATACATTTATGAGCCCTAGTAGATTGGGGAGGATTACAGATTCTTTAGAATTTTTCTGTGTATAGGATTATGTCATCTGTGAATGAGATGGCTTTATTTCTTTTTATTTGGATGCTCTTTCTTTTTCTTCACAATTGCTCTGACTAGTACCTCCAGTACAATATTCAATAGAAGTGATAAGAGCCAGTGTCCTTGCCTTGTTCCTGATGTAAACAGGTGGGGGAGGGACCTTTCAGCCTTTTATCATTGAGTAAGCTGTGACTTTTTTGTATATGCCCTTAACTGTGTTGAGGATTTTTTTTTTTTCTTAATTTTAAAAGCCATTCCTAGTGAAACATTTATTTTTTCAAATAATTGTATTGGGATATAGTTGATTTACCATGCTGTGTTCTGCTATATAGCAAAAATGAACCAGCTATACATATACATAAACCCACTCTTTTTTAGATTCTTTTCCCATATAGGTCATTACAGAGTATTGAATAGAGTTCCCTGTGCTATACAGTAGCTTCTTATTAATTATCTGTTTTGCATATAGTAGTGTATATATGTAAATCCCAAACTCCCAATTAATCCCTACCTTCCCTTTCCCCCTTGGTAACTATAGGTTTGTTTTCTACATCTCTGACTCTATTTCTGTTTTGTAAATTAGTTCATTTGTACCATTTTTTTTTAGATTCCACATATAAGAGAAATCACATGATATTTGTCCTGCTCTGTCCTACCTCACTCAGTATGACAATCTCTAGGACCATCCATGTTGCTGCAAATGGCATTATTTCATTCTTTTTTATGATGAGTAATATTCCATTGTATATATGTACCATATCTTCTTTATTTATTCATCAGTGGACATTTAGGTTGCTTCCATGTCTTGGCTATTGTAAAAAACACTGCAATGACATTAGGGTGCATGTTTCTTTTTGAAGTATGATTTTCTCTGAATAAATGCCCAGGATTGTGATTGCTGGATCATATGGTAGCTTCATCGTTAATTTTTTAAGGAGCCTCTGTACTGTTCTCCATGGGGCTTCTGTGATGGCTCAGATAGTAAAGAATCTGCCTGCAATGCAGGAGACCCAGGTTCGATTCCTGGGTCGGGAAGATCCTCTGGAGAAAGAAATGGCTGCTCACTCCAGTATTCTTGCCTGGGGAATTCCATGGACAGAGGAGCCTGGCAGGCTGTAGTCCATGGAGTCACCAAGAGTCAAACATTACTAAGTGACTAACACTTTCACTTTTTATACTGTTCTCCATAGTGGCTGTAGCAACTTACATCCCCACCAACAGTGTTAGAGGGTTCCCTTTTCTCCACACCCTCTTCAACTTTTAATGTTCATAGGGTTTTTTTTGATGATGGCCATTCTGGCTGAGGGGCTTCCCTGGTGGCTCAGATGGTAAAGAATCTGTCTGCAATGCAGGAGACCCAGTTTTGATCCCTGAATCAGTAAGATCCCCTGGAGATAGCTACCCACTCCAGTATTCTTGCCTGGAGAATTCCATGGACAGAGGAGCTTGGCGTGTTACAGTCCATGGGGTTACAGAGAGTTGGACATGACTGAGCGAATAACACTTTCACTTTGATTCTGACTGATGTGAGGTGATACCTCATTGTAGTTTTGATCTGCATTTCTCTAATAATAAGTGATGTTGACCATCTTTTTTATATGCTTTCTGGCCATTTCTATGTCGTCTTTGGAGAAACAACTGTATTTAGATCTTCCACCCATTTTTTCACTGGGATATTTTTTGGATATTGACCTTCATGAGCTGTTTGTACATTTTGAAAATTAATCCCTTCTTGGTCATTTTGTTTGCAAATATTTTCTCCCATTCTGAGAGTTGTGTTTTCATTTTCTGTATGGTTTCCTTTGCTGTGCAAAAGCTTTTGAGTTTAATTAGGTCCCATTTATTTATCTTTGGTTTTATTTTCATTACTCTAGGAAGTGGACCAAAAAAGATCTTGCTGCAACTTATGTCAGAGTGTTCTGCCTGTGTTTTTCTATAAGAGTTTTATAGTAGGTAGTCTTATATTTAGGATCTCCTTGCAGTCCAAGGGACTCTCAAGAGTCTTCTCCAACACCACAGTTCAAAAGCATCAATTCTTTGGCACTCAGCTTTCTTCACAGTCCAACTCTCACATCCATACACGACTACTGGAAAAACCATAGCCTTGACTAGATGGACCTTTGTTGGCAAAGTAATGTCTCTGCTTTTGAATACGCTATCTAGGTTGGTCATAACTTTCCTTCCAAGGAGTAAGCGTCTTTTAATTTCATGGCTGCAGTCACCATCTGCAGTGATTTTGGAGCCCCCCAAAATAAAGTCTGACACTGTTTCCACTGTTACCCCATCTATTTCCCATGAAGTGATGGGACCAGATGCCATGATCTTCATTTTCTGAATGTTGAGCTTTAAGCCAACTTTTTCACTCTCCTCTTTCACTTTCATCAAGAGGCTTTTTAGTTCCTCTTCACTTTCTGCCATAAAGGGTGGTGTCATCTGCTTATCTGAGTTACTGATATTTCTCCCGGCAATCTTGATTCCCACTTGTGCTTCTTCCAGTCCGGCGTTTCTCATGATGTACTCTGCATAGAAGTTAAATAAGCAGGGTGACAATATACAGCCTTGACGTACTCCTTTTCCTATTTGGAACCAGTCTGTTGTTCCATGTCCAGTTCGAACTGTTGCTTCCTGACCTGCATATAGGTTTCTCAAGAGGCAGGTCAGGTGGTCTGGTATTCCCATCTCTTTCAGAATTTTCCACAGTTTATTGTGATTCGCACAGTCAACGGCCTTGGCATAGTCAATAAAGCAGAAGTAGATGTTTTTCTGGCACTCTCTTGCTTTTTCCATGATCCAGTGGATGTTGGCAATTGGATCCCTGGTTCCTCTGCCTTTTCTAAAACCAGCTTGAACATCTGGAAGTTCATGGTTCACGTATTGCTGAAGCCTCGGACTGCAAGGAGATCCAACCAGTCCATTCTAAAGGTGATCAGTCCTGGGTGTTCTTTGGAAGGACTGATGCTGAAGCTGAAACTCCAGTACTTTGGCCACCTGATGCAAAGAATTGACTCACTGGAAAAGATTCTGATGCTGGGAGGGTTGGGGGCAGGAGGAGAAGGGGACGACAAAGGATGAAATGGCTGGATGGCATCACCGACTCGATGGATGTGAGTTTGAGTGAACTCCAGGAGTTGGTGATGGACAGGGAGGCCTGGTGTGCTGCAACTCAAGGGGTCACAGAGTCAGACACGACTGAGCGACTGAACTAAACTGAATCCATTTTGAGTTTATTTTTGTGTATGGTGTTAGAGTATATTCTAATTTCATTCTTATACATGGAACTGTCCAGTTTTCTCAGCATCATTTATTGAAAAAACTGTTTTTTCTCTGTTGTATATTCTTGCCTCCTTTGTCATAGATTAAGTGACCATTGGCATGTGGGTTTATCTCTGAATTTTCTATGCTATTCTGTTGATCTATATTTCTGTTTTTGTGCCAGTACCCTGTTATGTACTGTGCCAGTACTGTTATGATGACCGTGTCTTTATAATGTAGTTTGAAGCCAGCAAACCTGATTTCTCCAGCTCTGTTTTTCTTTCTCAAGATTACTTTGGCCATTTAGGGTCATTTGTGTTTCCATACAAATTGTAAAATTATTTATTCTAATTCTGTGAAAAATGCTATTGGTGATTTTATAGGGATTGCATTGGATTTATAGACTACTTTGGGTAGTGTTGTCATTTGGACAGTATTAATTCTTCCAGTCTAAGAGTGTGGTATGTGTCTCAATCCATTTGTGTGATCTTTGATTTCTTTCATCAGTATCTTACAGTCTTCTGTGTTCACGTCTTTTGCCTTCTTTGGTAGATTTATTCCTAGATATTTAATACTTTTTGATGAGATGGTAGATGGGCTTCTTTCCTTAATTTCTCCTTTTGACCTTTTATTGTTGGTGTATAGGAATGTGCTAATGTATAGTGTGTATTGATTTTATATCCTAGAATTTGTGTTTAAATTCGCAGTTTTTTAGGTATGTTACCATGAAAGCATGTTAGATTTTGTTAAAGACTTTTTCTATATAAATTGAGATAATCATATGAGATTCTATGGTTGCTTTATTAATGTGATGTTGATTTTCATGTGTTGAATCATCTTTGCATTTCTGTGATAAATCCAACTTGGTTATAGTGTATAATCATTTTAATATGTTGTCAAATTTGGTTGCTGTATTAAGTATCTTTGCACCTATGTTCATAAGGGATATTGGTCTGTAGTTTTCTTTTCTCCTGATGTCCTTGCGGATTGATGGTATTAAGGCAATGCTGGCCTCTTAGAATGAGTTGAGAAGTGCTCACTCATCTTCTAATTTTTGAATGAATTTGAGACAAATCTGGGCTAATTATTTAAATGTTTGGTAGAACTCAACAGTGAAACTATTAATATCTGATCTTGGGCTTTTCCTTGTTGGGAGGTTTTGATGATTGATTCATTCTCTTTGATAGTTATAGGTCTGATCAGAGTTTCTCGTTCTTGATGGTTTTGGTAGATGTCCATGATTAGTAAAGATTCAAAACACTTTACTAAAACACAAATGTATCTAGAAAATTTGTATAGCTAAGGAGATGGAAATAATGTCCAGATAGAAATAACAGGGCAAACAGCTCTCTCTGATCTCTGAGACAGGGACAGGTTCTCCTGACATGGTCTAGGCCACCCCTCAGGGCCACTGTGACCTCCATCTCCCTGGTCAGTCACTTTCTCCACCTCAACATCCTCCACCGGTGGGGGGGGGTGTCCCCACCAGCCTGGGTCAGGGACTTTGTGGCAATTGTATGGAAGCTAAGCACCCTATGCTAAGACCAGAAACAAACCTCTCCAACATCTCAGAGATTCTCAGGTTTCCTTCAGCCCCATCCGTGGGCTTTGGAGGGCAGTATGCTCTGGGGATATGGGCTTCCCTGGTGGCTCAGAGGTTAAAGCGTCTGCCTGCAATGCAGGAGACCTGGGTTTGATCCCTGGGTCAGGAAGATCCCCTGGAGAAGGAAATGGCAACCCACTCCAGTACTCTTGCCTGGAAAATCCCATGGACAGAGGAGCCTGGTAGACTACAGTCCATGGGATCGCAAAGAGTAGGACACGACTGAGCGACTTTACTTTATGCTCTGGGGAAACAGTGGAAACAGTGTCAGATTTTATTTTTGGGGGGCTCCAAAATCACTGCAGATGGTGACTGCAGCCATGAAATTAAAAGACGCTTACTCCCTGGAAGGAAAGTTATGACCAACCTAGATAGCATATTCAAAAGCAGAGACATTACTTTGCCAACAAAGGTCAAGGCTATGATTTTTCCTGTGGTCACGTATGGATGTGAGAGTTGGACTGTGAAGAAAGCTGAGTGCTGAAGAATTGATGCTTTTGAACTGTGGTGTTGGAGAAGACTCTTGAGAGTCCCTTGGACTGCAAGGAGATCCAACCAGTCCATTCTGAAGGAGATCAGCCCTGGGATTTCTTTGGAAGGAATGATGGTAAAGCTGAAACTCCAGTACTTTGGCCACCTCATGGGAAGAGTTGACTCATTGGAAAAGACTCTGATGCTGGGAGGGATTGGGGGCAGGAGGAGAAGGGGACGACAGAGGATGAGATGGCTGGATGGCATCACCGACTCGATGGATGTGAGTCTGAGTGAACTCCAGGAGTTGGTGATGGACAGGGAGGCCTGGTGTGCTGCGATTCATGGGGTCGCAAAGAGTTGGACACGACTGAGTGACTGAACTGAACTGAACTGAGGCTCAAACATAAGTAAGCATCAGATTCCCCTAGAGAGTCTCTGCAGGTCCTCACCTCCCACCTCTAATTCTGCAGGCCTAGGATGCCCTGAAATCTGTAGTTTAACAAGTCACCCTGTAATCCTGAGGTTGGGGTTCCTGGGCTGTACTTGAAGGTCCCCACCTATACTGGCTCCCTAGCCTCATAGAATACAACACAAGCTCCAGCCACCAAAATGTTTAATTTTGATGAAGTTCAGTTTATCTGTTTTTTTCACTTTGGTTGCTTGTGGCTTAAGTCAAGCAATGTCAATTTGTTGACATAGCCATGAAACCATTATGAAGTCCAGGTTATGAATATTTACCCCTATGCTTTCCTGTAAGAGTTTTATACTTTTAGCCTTTGTATTTATGTCTTTGATCCATTGGAGTTAATTTTTATATTTGGTGTAAGTCAGGGTCTGACTTAATCCTTTTGCTTGTGGATGTCCAGTTCTCTTAACACATCTGTTAAAAAGACTTTTTTCCCCCTTGAATTGTCTTGGCATCTTTGTTGAACATCAATTGACTGTATATATGAGGGTTTCTTTCTGAACTCTCAAGTTTATTCCATTGATGTCTGAATCTATTCTTATGCACTTACCAAAGGAGCCCTACATATTTTATTCATTTTGATATTATTGCACATAATTTTTTAAAATTTCCTTTTTGGGTTCACTGTTGGCATGTAGAAATACACCTGAGTTTTTTGTGTTGATCTTATATCCTAGAAGTTTGCTGACTGCATTTATTAGCTCTAATAGGTTTCAGAGTATTTTGTAGATTCTTAAGGGTTTTTCTGTATATAGTCTTATGTCCTCTGTGAATAGAGGAATGTTTACATCTTTTAATTTGAATGCATTTCAATTATTTTCTTTTGATTGTTCTGACTAGAACCTCCAGTAAGTGTTGAATAGAAATAGCGTTAGCGTCCTTGCCTGGTTCCTGATATTAGGTGGGTGAAAGAGGACACGGAGCTTTCAATCTTTTATCATTGAGTTAACAGTAAGTTTTTTATATAAGCTTTTAATAATTTTGAGGATTTAAAAAAAATTCCTAGTCTTTTGTGTGTTTTTATCATGGTAGCAATTAATGTGAGGTTGGTTTTCTTGAGTTAAACTATTATTGCATATGTGGGATAAATCCCACTTGGACATGGTGTTTAATCATCTTAATACGCTGTCAGATTTGGTTTGCTAGTATTTGGTTGAGTATGTTTGAGTTTATGTTTGTAAAGGATATGTGTGCTTAATCACTCAGTCGTGTCCAACTCTTTGTGATCCCATGGACTGCAACCTGCCAGGGTGTTCTGTCCATTGAGATCCTCCAGGCAAGAATACTTTAGTGGGTTACCATCCCCTCCTCCAGGGGACCTTCCAAACCCAGGGACTTAACCTAGGTCTCCTGCATTGCAGTCGGATTCTTTACCATCTGAGCCACCAGGGAAGCCCAAGAATACTGGAGTGGGTAGCCTATGCCTTCTCTAGGGGAACTTCCCAACCCAGGAATTGAACTGCAGTCTCCTGTATTGCAGGCAGATTCTTTACAAGTTGAGCTACCAGGGAAACCCATAAGAGATATAGGTTTGTAGTTTTCTCATGATATCCTTGTCTGTTGATGGTATCATGGTAATGCTGGCCTCATGGAATGAGTCAAGAAGTGCTCACTCAAATTTTAGTTTTTGAATGAGTTTGAAATGAATTAGAGTTAATTCTTTAATTGGTACAGCTCATTAGTGAACCTATCTGGTTGTGGACATGCTCTTGTTGGGAGGTTTGATTCAATCTCTTTGCTCGATATAGTTCTGGTCAGAGTTTCTAGTTCTTACCTCAACTCTGGTTTGTGTTCATGATTAGTAAAGGTGCAAAACACTTTGCTAAAACACAAAAGTATTTGCAAAATTTCTGTATCTAAGGAGTTGGAAAGAGTGTCCTGGTAGACAGAAACAAGAGGGCGAATAGCTTCCTCTGATCTCCAGGACAGGGACAGGTTCTGTTGAGGTGGCCTAGGCCACCCCTCAGGGCCACTGTGACCTCCTGCCCACTGGTCAGCCACCTTCTCCACATTAACACACACCACCGGGAAGGGGTCCCCAACACCTCCGGTCAGGGACTTTGTGACAATTGCATGGGAACTAAGCACCCTATCCTAAGATCAGACATAAACCTCTCCTACATTTTAGAGATTCCAGGTTTCCTGCAGCTCCATCCATTGGCTTTTGAGGGCAGTGGGCTCAGACATAAGTAAGCTTCAGAATCCCCTAGAGGGCCTGTTTCCTGTACAGGTTCCAACCTCCTACCTCTAATTCCATAGGCCTGGGGTGGCCCTGGAATCAGCATTTTAACAGGTCCCCCTGTGATTCTGCGGCTCAGGTTCCTGAACTAAACACTTAGAGGTCCCCACCTCTGCCAGCTCCCTGGCTTGTAGAATACAGCCTAATCTCCAGCCACCAAAACGTTTAATTTTGATGAAGTTCAATTGATCTATTTTTTCTTGGGTTGCTTGTGGGTTGATGATATAGCGATGAAACCATTATGAAGTCTAGGTTATGAATATTTATCCCTATGCTTTCCTCTAAGTGTTTTTTACTTTAGCCTTTCTATTTATGTCTATGAGCCATTTTGAGTTAATTTTTATATATGATATGAAGTCAGGGTCTGACTTAATTCTTCTGTATGTGGATATCCAGTTCTCTTAATGCCATTTATTGAAAAGACTTTCTCCGTATGAATGGTTCTAGCATCCTTGTTGATAATCAGTTGCCTGTAGATGTGAAGGTTTCTGTCTGAACTTGCAAATTTATTCTATTGATCTCTGAATCTATTCTTAAACCAACACTACAGTGTTTTGTGTTTTTATTTCTTTTAGTTTTGTAGTAACTATACCATTGGGAAGTGTCAGTCTAGCTTTGTCTTTTGTTTTTTCAGCATTGATTAGACTATTTGGCATCTGTGGGATATTCCATATGAATTTGAGAATCAGCATGTCCGTTTCTATATTAAAGGCCACTGGAATATCAATGGACTGTATCTGTAGATCTCATTGGGAATATTGTCATCTTAACAATATGAAGTCTTCCAACCTGTGAACACAAATGTTTTTCCATTTACTGAGTCTTCATTTCTTTCAGTAGTGTGTTGTAGCTTTCAGTGTTCATGTCTAGCATCTTTTTGGTTAAATTGTTTCCCAAGTATTTTATTCGTGTTGATACTATTGCAAATGCAATTATTTTTAAAATTGTCTTTTTGAGTTCTTCACTGCTAATGTATAGAAATACACTTGAGTTTTGTGTGTTAATCTTGTATCCTGTAACTTTGCTGAATGTATTTATTAGCTCTAGTAAGTTTTAGAGTTTTTTGTGGATTCTTTGTGGTTTTTCTATATATAGATTATGTCCTCTGTGAGTAGAGAAGTGTTTATTGCTTTTATTTGGATGCCCTTTATTACTTTTTCTTTGTGATTGCTCTGGCTAGGACTTCGAGTATAGTGTTGAACAGAAATAGTGAGAGATGGTGTCTTTGCCTTGTTCCTGGTATAACGTGGAGGATAGGGAAATGTCAGTTTGTTTTTAATCATTGAGTTAGTTGAGAGTTTTTTATATATGCTTTTAATAATTTTGACAATATTTGTTTTTGTTCCTTATTTTTTGGGTGTTTTACCATGCTTGCCGGGGTCTAGCCCCAGTGGATCCAGGGAATTCGAAGGGGAGACAGCATCGGTGATCAGGAAACAACAGCTTATTTAAATGTTAATTAAAGATATAAAGAGTGGTTAAATAAGTATAGCTCAGTGAGAAAATTCAGTGGAGAAAAGAGGCTGAATAATTCAGCCGGAGGTGAGAGAAAGAACGACATGGGGAGACCAGGCTTTGGTGAACAAGGCCCACACTTTATTTTCCAAAGTAGTTTTTATACCTTAAATTATGCATAGAGGATAATGGGGGAAGGTGTAGAGTCATGCAGTAAGCCAGGCTTTCTTCCTGCAAACTTACCATATGCAAAAGTTTAGGTGATTTGCATCATCTTCTGGCCCGGAGGCCTGTTAACATTTTAAGACCCTTTCTTCAGAAAACTTATTTTTCTCTAAAGGTGATTAGTCAGGTGCCACCCTCCAAAAGCATTAGATAAAGTTGCATTCCTATAGAGCAAAGGTGTGGTGGGCTATAACAAGAAAAAGAATTAACTCAAGGGTTCCAGGTTACAAACATTAAAGCTACTACTTACACCAATTATATTAATCAATACACTGCCAGGGACACAGCAGGTAAGGGATATGGAGACTTAGCAGCAAACATTGGCCCAAAAAGTGAAAAACCCTTCACCAATACAATTTCTAATCAATCTTTTAACTGCTCAAAGGAATCTGTATTTAGACAGTTTAGAACATCTCATGCCTCTCACAGTTGGGAGGCTCTGAGCAATCACATGTGGCTGGAAAAACCTATTCAGACAGGCTAGAGGACTTCCAAAGGAGTTTGTAGGTTGAAACAGTGTCACACCCAGGAATTAGTAGCTGGAGCTGTAAGCTAACTCTTTTTTCAGAGAGAGATAGTGGGGGACAGCCCCCCGTAAAGTCAGAGGTATAGGTGAGAGCACAAAGCAGAAAGTAGGCAGACTCTGGTTTTGGGGGTAGATGCTCGAGAATTTCCAGGGGGACTCCTGAGGCTCAATCCCGCCTTTGCATATGCAGAGCCTCCTTCCTCATGACCCTTGCCAGGGGTGGAGCTCCTGCTCCTGGCAACCATGAAAGCATGTTAGATTTTCTTAAAGGCTTTTTCTGTATCAATTGAGATAATCCTGTGAAATTCTATTGCTGATCTTTAAGGTTGATTTTCTTGTATTGAACCATCATTGCATTTCTGCATAGTGGGATTAATCCCACCGGATCATGATGTATAGTCATGTCAATGTGCTGTCAGATTTGGTTTGCTAGTATTTGGTTGAATATGTTTGCATTTTTATTCAGAACAAATATTGTTCTGTAGTTTTCTTGTGATGTCCTTGTCTGTTGATGGTACAAAGGTGATGCTGGCCTCATAGACTGAGCTGAGAAGTGTTCGATCATCTTCTCATTTTTTAATGAGTTTGAGATGAATTGGGGTTAATTCTTGAAATGTTCGGTAGAACTCACCAGTGAAACTATCTGGTCAAGGGCTTGTCCTTGCTGGGAGGTTTCTGATGACTGATGCATGTCTTTGCTAGTTATAGGTCTGGTCAGAGTTTTGAGTTCATGATGGCTTTGGTTGGTGTTCATGATTAGTAAAAGTTCAAAATGCTCTGATAAAACACAAATGTATTTTTAAAATTTCTGCATCTCAGGAGATAGGATGTCCAGATAGACAAACAGCTTCCTCTGATCTCTGGGACAGAGACATGTTCTGCTGAGGTGGCCTAGGCCACCCCTTGGGGCACTGTGATCTTCATGCCTCTGGGCAGCCACCTTCTCCACCTCAATACCCACCACCAGGAAGGTATCCCCAACAGCCCGGGTCAGGGACTTTGAGACAACTGCATGGAGGCTAAGCAACCTATTAGAGACCAGACACAAACCTTTTCTGCATTTCGAGATTTTCAGGTTTCCACCAGCTCTTTAATGGGCTTTGGAGGGCATTGGGCTCAGATACAAGCAAGCCTAAGAATCCCCTAGAGACCCTATTTCCTGTGCAGTTTCCCTCCTCCTGACTCTAATTCCACAAGCCTGTGATGGCCTTGGAATCTGCATTTTCACCAGTTCCCCTGTGATTCTGAGGTTGGGCTTCCTGAACTGTACTTGGAGGCCCCCCGCCTATGTTGATTCCCCGGCTTTATAGGAAACACCTAAGCTCCAGCCACCAAAATGTTTAATTTGATGAAGTTCAACTTTTCTATTTTTTGTCTTGGTTGTTTGTGGCTTTGGTGACATAGCCATGAAACCAATTTCACATCCAGGTTATGAATATTTACCCCTATGCTTTCCTCTAAGAGTTTTATATTTTTAGCCTATTTATGTCTTTGATCCATTTAGGTTAATTTTTGAATATATATGAACTATGGTTTACTTCATTCTTTTGTATGTGGATACCCAATTGTCTTAATAACTTTTGTTGGAAAGACTGTTTTCTCCCATTGAATGGTAATAGCGTCCTTGTTGATAATCAATTGCTTTAAATTCTTTCAAGAGTGTGCTGTGGTTTTCAGTGATTATGTCCTGCATATCTTGCATTAAATTGGTTCCCAAGGATTTTATTCATTTTGATAGTATTGCAAATATGATAATTTTTAAATTTCCTTTTTGGTTGTTCACTGGTAGTGTATAGGAATACACTTGAGTTTTGTTTGTTGATCCTATATCCTGTAACTTTGCTGAATACATTTATTATCTCTAATATTTTAGAGTGTTTTGTAGACTCTTCAGGGTTTTTCTGTATATAGAATTCTGTTCTCTTTGAATAGAGAAAGGTTTTCTTCTTTTCATCTGGATGCATTTTATTTCTTTTTCTTTGTGATTACACTGACTAGAGCCTCCAGTACAATGCTGAATAGAAATAGTGAGAGCTGGTATCTTTGCTTTGTTCCTGATATAAGGCATGGGGTAGGAAGCTTTCAATCTTTTATTATTGAGTTAGCTGTGAGTTTTTTATATATGCTTTTAATAATTTTGAGGATTTTTTAAAAAATTCCTAGTCTTTCGTGTGTTTATCACAAAAGAACATTAGATTTTGTGAAAGGCTTTTTTCTGTGTCATTTGAGATAACCATGTGAAATTCTCTTGTGCTGTTAATGTAATGTTGATTTTGTTTTGTTTACCCACCTTTGCATTTCTGCAAAGTGGGCTAAATCTCACTGGTAATGGTGTTATTTATTTTAATAGGCTGTCAGTCTTGGTTTGCTAGTATCTGGTTGAGTATGTTTGCACTTATGTTTATAAGGGATCTTGGTCTGTAGTTTTCCCATGAGGTCCTTGTCTATTGATGGTATCAAGGTAATGTTGGCCTCATAGAATGACTTGAGAAGTGCTCAGCCATCTTGTAATTTTTAAATGAGTTTGAGACAAATCAGGGTTAATTCTTTAAATGTTTGGTAGAATTCAGAAGTGAAACTATTAGTATCTGGTCCTGGGCTTTTCCTTGTTGTGAGGTATTTGATGATCGATTCAATGTCTTTGTCATTTATAGGTCTGGTCAGAGTTTCTAGTTCCTAACTGCTTTTGTTGGTGTATATCATTAGTAAAGGTTCAAATCACTTCACTAAAACACAGATGTATCTATAAATTTTATATATCTAAGGAGATGGAAAGAATGGGCAGATAAACTAAATAACAGGGCAGACAGCTTCCTCTGATCTCCTGGACAGGGACAGGTTCTGCTGAGGTGGCCTAGGCCACCCTCAGGGCCACTGTGACCTCCATCCATCTGATCAGCCACCTTTTCCACCTCTACCCCCTCCACCAAGAGGGTCCCCATCAGCCCAGGTCAGGGACTTTGTAACAACTGCATGGGAGCTAAGTACCCTATCCTGAGACCAGACACAAACTTCTCCTGTATCTTAGAGATGCTCAGGTTTCCTCTATCTCCATCCATGCGCTTTTGAGGCAGTGGGGCCAACATAAGCAAGCATCCAAACTCCCAAGAGATCCTGTTTCCTGTGCAATCCCCACCCCTAATTCAGCAGGCCTGGTATGGCCCTGGAATCCGCATTTTCACAGGTCCCCCTGTGATTCTGTGGCTGGGTTCCTGAATTGTACTTGGATGTACAAGTACATCCACCTTTGCCCACTCACTGACCTTATAGAATACAATCCAAGCTCCAGCCACCAAAATGCTAATTTTTTATGAAATTCAGTTTATCTACTTTTTTTCCCCTTTGGTTTCTTATGGCTTTGGTGACATAGCTATGAAAATATTTTCAATTTCAGATTATGAATAATTACCCCTATGCTTTCTTCTAAGAGTTTTATACTTTAGGCCTTTATATTTTGTCTTTGATCCATTTTGAGTTAAGTTTTGTATGTAATGTGAAGTCACAGTCTGACTACATTCTTCCGTATGTGGATATCCAGTTCTCTTAACACCAGTTGTTGAAAAGACTTTTTCAACATTGAATGGTTTTGGCATCCTTGTTGAAAATCAGTTGACTGTGTCTGTGGAAGTAATCTTTCTGAACTCTCAAGTTTATTTTATAGATATCTACATCTATTCTATGTATTTCACTGTGCTGTATTACTAAGAAAAACTTTGGAAATTTCCTTTGCCTTTTAGGATAGGGTGTAGGTTTAAGACTTATAGCCCAGAAATTCATTACATATCCCTCATAAAACCACCACTCTGGAGTTCAATTTATTAAAAAACACACTCCAAAAACAAGAAATATCCTCACTCCCAGTTTAAAAATATTTACTCTTCTGATTTGAAATATTTACTTAACCTGGAAAACCTTATCCATCAGAGGGCAGACAGGATGGAAACTACAATTACAGAAAACTAACCAAACTGATCACATGGACCACAGCCTTGGCTAATTCAGTGCAATGATGAGCCTTGCCATGTAGGGCCACCCAAGATGGACAGGTCATGGTGGAGAGTTCTGACTAAACGTAGTCTACTGGAGAAGGGAATGGCAAACCACTTCAGTATTCTTGCCTTGAGAACTCCATGAACAGTATGAAAAGACAAAAAGATAGGACACTGAAAGATGAAGTCCCCAGGTCGGTAGGTGCCTAATATGCTACTGGAGATCAGTGGAAAAATAGCTCCAGAAAGAATGACGAGGCTGAGCCAAAGCAAAAACAACTCCCAATTGTGGATGTGACTGGTGATGGAAGTTAAGTCTGATGCTGTAAAGAACAATATTGCATAGGAACCTGGAATGTTAGGTCCATGAATCAAGGTAAATTGGAAATGGTCAAACACGAGATGGCAAGAGTGAACATTGACATTTTAGGAGTCAGTCAACTAAAATGGACTGGAATCAGATCAG
>NW_011494863.1:11349932-11375842 GCF_000754665.1 Bison bison bison | reverse complement strand
AGACAGCATTTCTCATGATGTACTCTGCATATAGGTTAAATAAGCAGGGTGACAATATACAGCCTTGACGTACTCCTTTTCCTATTTGGAACCAGTCTGTTGTTCCATGTCCAGTTCTAACTGTTGCTTCCTGACCTGCATACAAATTTCTCAAGAGGCAGATCAGGTGGTCTGGTATTTCCATCTCTCTCAGAATTTTCCACAGTTTATTGTGATCCACAGAGTCAAAGGCTTTGGCATAGTCAATAAAGCAGAAATAGATGTTTTTCTGGAACTCTCTTGCTTTTTCCATGATCCAGCAGATGTTGGCAATTTGATCTCTGGTTCCTCTGCCTTTTCTAAAACCAGCTTGAACATCAGGAAGTTCACAGTTCACATATTGCTGAAGCCTGGCTTGGAGAATTTTGAGTATTACTTTACTACCGTACGGACCGGAATGGGCAAATTTAATTCAGATGACTATTATATCTACTACTGAGGGCTAGAATCCCTTAGAAGAAGTGGAGTAGCCATCATAGTCAGCAAGAGTCCTAAATGCAGTACTTGGATGCAATCTCAAAAACGACAGAATTATCTCTGTTTGTTTCCAAGGCAAACCATGCAATATCACAGTAATCCAAGTCTATGCCCCAACCAGTAATGCTGAAGAAGCTGAACGGTTCTATAAATACCTACAAGACCTTCTAGAACTAACACCCAAAAAAGATATCCTTTTCATTATAGGGGACTGGAATGCAAAAGTTGGAAGTCAAGAGATACGTGGAATAACAGGCAAGTTTGGCCTTAGAGTACAAAATGAAGCAGGACAAAGGCTAACAGAGTTTTGCCAAGAGAATGCACTGGTCATAGCACCCTCTTTCAATAACACAAGAGAAGACTACACATGTACGTCACCAGATGGTCAATATCAAAATCAGATTGATTACATTCTTTGCAGCCAAAGATGGAGAAGCTATATATAGTCAGCAAAACAAGACCAGGAGCTGACTGTGGCTCAGATCATGAACTCCTTATTGCCAAATTCAGACTTAAATTGAAGAAAGTAGAGAAAACAACTAGACCATTCGGGTATGACCTAAATCAAATCCTTTACGATCATACAGTGGAAGTGAGAAATAGATTCAAGAATTAGATCTGTTAGAGTGCCTGAAGAACTAAGGATTTATCACTTTATCACTTTAAATTAGTCACATCTCTTCTTTACTGAACATCAATAAGGACATGGAATTTTTTTTTTTTGCTAGATGAAAGCAAAAGCACATTTTGTAGTGGTGTCACCAAAGTCAAAACTTCCCTGGTGGCTCAGTGGTCAAGAATCCACCTGCAATACAGGAGACACAGGAGATGCGGGTTCTATCCCTGGGTCAGGAAGATCCTCTGGAGAAGGAAATGGCAACCCACTCCAGTATTCTTGCCTGGAAAATCCAATGGGCAGAGGAGGATTTTCTGTATATAGGATTATGTCATCTGTGAAGAGAGAAAGTTTTACTTCTTTTAATTTGGATGCATTTTATTTCTTTTTCTTTGTGATTGTTCTAGCTCAGACCTCCAGTATAGTGTTGAACAGAAATAGTGAGGCATGTTGTCCTTGCCTTGTTGCTGATGTAAAGCTGTGGTGGGAGGGGTGGGGGCAGGGAAGCTTTCAATGTTTTATCTTTGAGTTAGCTGTGGGTTTTTTTATATATGCTTTTAATAATTTTGAGAATGTTTGTTTTCGTTTCTAGTCTTTGGGGGTTTTATCATGAAAGCATGTTAGATTTTATTAAAGGCTTTTTTCTGTGTCAGTTGAGATAATCATGTGAAATTCTCTCATTCTATTATTGTGATGTCGATTTTCTTGTACTGAGCCACCTCTTCATTTGTTGGATAAATCCCAGTTGATCATGGTGTCTAATCATTTTAATATGCTGTCGGGTTTGGTTTGCTGGAATTTGGTTGAGTATGTTTGCAGTTAGGTTCATAAGAGAAATCCATCTATAGTTTTCTTATGATATCCTTCTTTGTTGATGGAATCAGTTATTGCAGCCCTCATAGAATGAGTTGTGAAGAGCCCAGTCATCTTCTATTCTTTTGAGTGAGCTTGAGACGAATCAGGGTTAATTCTTTAAGTGCTTTTCTTTGTTGGGTGGTTTTTACTGATTGACTGCATCTCTTTGATAGTTATAGGTCTCGTAAGAGTTTCTATGTCTTTTAGTTTGTTTTCATGATTTGTAAAAGTTCAAAGCACTTTGCTAAGACAGAAATGTATTTGTAATACTTATATTTCTAAGTCGATGGAAAGATTAATCATTTTCCTGGGTCAGTGTTTATTGAGTGGATTTTTTTTTTTTTAGATTCTAGAATTAATTTTATAACCATTTGAATAGAAATAAAAACACTGAAAGAATCAACTAAAAGTGGTAAATGCAGTTGCATGCAGGAAAGGTGGCAGAGGGATGCTAATTTTCTTAGACTACAGCAGCACAGTTTAACCCTTTGTAAAAGTAAACAAACTTAATTAGTCCAGAAAAAGGCAGTTCTATAGCCAGGCGGTTGCTGTTGTTCAGTTGCTAAGTCATGTCCACTCTTTGGGACCTCATGGGCTGCAGCATGCCACGCTTTCCTGTCCTTTACTACCTCCCGAAGTTTGCTCAAATTTATATCCATTGAGTCAATGATACTATTCAATCTTATCCTCTTCAGGTTGCCTAGATCCAAATTCCACCTCCATTTGGTAGCTATGAGACCTTGGGCAAGTTTACAGTGTTTGAGCTCTCTGAACCTGAACCTCAATTTTCACGTTGTAAAATGGGAATGATAACAGTACCTACTGTATAAAATTTTTATGGGAACAAAAGGGGACAGTGGTATGTAAAGGTTTGGCTGGTGAGTGTCCTGTAAATGGAAGCTTCTTGATACTATCTGTTATCAGGCTTGTCCAGACCAACCTAACTTCCTTTTCCACTTAGCAAGAGCCCCCTGCTGCTCTGGAGCCCCCCCATATGTACAATCAACTGCCTAATACTGGGCATGTCTCTTCTCCTAGGGCCCCTTAGAGGTGGCTTCAGAAGGGCTCTGAACTTAGCAGTCCTACCCTTACTCCAACCCCGCCCCCTGGGGGGCATGTCTTTATTTATTTATTTTTTAACCAAGATTTCCAAACTCTGTGGTTGCCTTGCCTAGCTAAAAGAGGAAGAGGGGGATCAGCCCAAGGAGAAGGAGGAAGAGGAAAACAAGACAAACAGCCAGTGCTAGTGGAGAGGAATACATGTCCAGTGGGTCTGGTCCCGTCAGGGCTGGTGTCCGAGAATCCGGTTCTCTGCCCCGCCGCAAGCCCTGCGTCAGCCTGCCGCTTTCCTGCTGAAGCCATGGGCCCACGGACCCTGCTGATCTTGCTGGTGGTCACAGCTTGGCATGGTAAGAGCAGAACCAGAGCTTTGGGGGTCAGGGGGTGGGGACAGGGTTGTGACAGGGTTCCAAGGAAAGGATTCTCTAAACCTCTGCCCGTCACTAGGGTCTCCACTCTGCGTTTTCATCTCCCCAACCCTGGACTGCGGGTGTGTGGGTGTCTGCTCCAGAAAGGCAGTGGAGGGAAAGCGGGTATGAACTAGGTGGAACCAGCCTGGCCAGGGCTGTGGATCTGGCCCAGCTCAGATGGTGACTGTCCGTGTGTCCTGAACACATCCCTATGCCCTCGGGACTCTTTAGTGCCTATTGAACGGTCAACAGCATGTTTTGGGGGCTGATGGAGCAGACAAAATGCTCCTCAAACCCCACTGTGCACACAGATACCCCAGGGATCTTGTTACAGTGCAGACTCTGACTCTATCAGTCTCAGGGGTGATCTGAGATTCTTCATGACTATCGAATTCCTAGGAGATGCCAGTCCCACTGGTCCAGACCTACGCTGAGCAGAGAGGCCCTGAGAGCCTCTTGTGGCTCCGCTGGCACTGCCAGTGTGGGACTCACGAGGCGAATGAGGCAGGATGTGACTTGGAGGGGCCTGAAGAGGCAGTGGTCCTTCCTTGGGTGGCTTGGGCAAGAGGTCAGAAGGAGAGGTAAGAGGTTAGCCTCTCTGGCCAAGGGCTCAGGAGAGGTAAATTTGGGGCGAGAGAGTACAGGGCTAGCAGCTTGTCTCAGGGGAGGACAGCGAGGGTCTGCTAGGCTGAAATCACAGACACAGGCTGCGGGGCCTCAGGACAGAGAGCTGTGGAGCAGACCCCACCCGAATCCCATCCCTCCGACAGCATCAGTGATGCAGGATCTCCCGCTAGGAGGGTCCCTAACTGAGGCTGGGGGCTGGGTGCTGGACTCGTATCTACAGTCGGCCCGACAAACACATGTTAAGTTCTTTTGGCCACTCCATGCGGCATAAGGGATCAAACCCATGCCCCCTGCACTGGGAGTGTGGAGTCTTCACCATTGGATCACCAGGGAAGCCCCTAAATTTTGCTGCATATTTGGAGGAACGCTGGGGAAGGATGGGGACTGTGGGTGGGGTAGGAAGGCAGCAGCATCTCCGGCCTTCCCACAGTCCTGTGGCTGCAAGAGCCTGAGGAGTAGGTGTGTCTGGTCCCTGAGGACGAGATGGCCCACTGAAGGGCTTTTTTGGGCCCAGTCAGTTCCACTGGGCTTGCAAGTCTGTTCTCTTTTGTTGAGATGAATTTATGTGTAGTAGAAAGCATTGATTCTTAAGTGTACCTGTGATGAGATTTGACAAGTATATACGCTTGTGTCCCCACCATCTCAATTAAGATAGACACTATTCCCCTCATCCTAGAAAGCTTTGTGGGTTTTATTTCACTCTTTTGTCCTATCCTCCTGCCCAGAAAATGCCTATGGGAGACTGATGGGGGATGGAGGGGCTGTCCAGCATCTCGCCTCAAAGGAAAGAAGAAATGGGGACTGCAGGCTGGAAGCCTACTTTTTCAGTAGACCAGTGATGAATGAGGGGCAGTTGTGAGGAAGTTGGGAGACAGAATCACTGTACCCTAGAGACCAGAAGAGACTCACTAAGACTCAGGGCCAAGGAGGAGGCTGTGCCCCAAACCTTGGCATGCTGTGTGTGTGTGTGTGTGTGTGTGTGTGTGTATGTGTGCACATGTGTGTATGTTTGTGTCTCTGTGTGTGTATGTCTATTTTTTGCATGTGTATGGGTGTATATATTTGTGTATGTGTGTGCATGTATGTGTGTGTATGTTTGTGTGTATGTGTGTGTATGTTTGTCTGTTTTTTTTGTGTGTGTATGTTTGTGTATGTATGTATGTATGTATGTGTTGGGGGAGAGGTGGGGGTGTGGGGGCACACCCTGGGAGCTGATGATGAGGGATGTCTCCCAAGCAAGTGGGAGGGGGTGAGAAGGTTTGGGGAGTTGAGATGGTGGGGTGAAGGGGCAGAAGGGGTCCAGCCCCCACCCAGGGAGTAAAGGCCTGAGCAAGCTTTTCCTTCCCTCCTGTCAAGCCAGCAGTGGGCAGCTGGAGCGGAAGCTGAGGGTGTCAGCCCTGTCCTGCATGAATACTTGCGACGACAGGACAAAATAAGATAATGCCTCTCTGACTACACTTCCAGGAGGCTGAGCCTGGAGTTAGAGGACAGGGTTGGGGTGGGTGAGGGAGAAGGCGCCGTGAGACCCAGCAGGGGCAGAAGCGAAATACAGAGTCACAGAATCTGAGACCGTGGGATGCTACAGGCATAGGCTGTGACCTTTAAAAGTTAGCACTTCAGCTGGTCAGAGTGTCAGGATCAGAGAGGAGGTTAGGAGAGTAGTAGATGAAGCAATAACACGGGACAGGAGAGCTGACTCAGCCAGAGGTTGTTTATCACCTCCTTGAATCCTCCCAGGACCTCTCAGAGGTGGAAATTCGGATTGTTCTCATTGAAAGAGTATCCTGAGGGTCAGAGGTTAAGCAGCCTACTTAGTTAGCAGGGTAGAGCCAAGTTTTGGACCCAGGTTGGCATAGCACAGTTGTAAAGAATCCTCCTGCCAATGCAGGAGATGGAAGAGACTCGGGCTCCATCTCTGGGTCAGGAAGGTCCCCTGGAGGAGGAAGTGGCAACCCTTTCCAGTATTCTTGCCTGAAGAATCCCATGGACAGGGGAGCCTGGTGGGCTAGAGTCCATGGGATCGCAAAAAGTCAAACATGGCTGAGCGACGACTGGCTGACATGAGTCCACAATCAAGCTCTTCCCTCCAGTCCCCCACCCCAACCCCGATGCCCTGCATGGCTGCAGCAGTAATAGGCTAGCACCTGCTCTGTTGGGACTTGCCAGCAGCCTGCCAAAAATGATGCTTGCCCCTCTCCCTGGGGGTCAGCAGCACAGGGAAGCCTGGCTACAACCCCCAGGTGTCGGCTTCCGCAGTATTCCTCTGGTCACTCCATCCTTTATGCAGATCAGAAGCCTGCACATCTCTGATGTGTACAAAATCAAAACATAAATTAAGTCATCCTGAAATAATTTGACAGGATCTTTCTGATTCTGGGGTTTGTAGTGAGGGCAGGGTGCAGTGGAATGGAAAGACCCATTTAAGAAGATTTTGTGCAGTACTTCCCTGGTGGTCCAGTGGTTAGGAATCCACCTTCCAATGCAGGGGACATGGGTTCAATCCCTGATCGGGGAACTAAGGTCCCACATGCCAAGTGGCGGCTAAGCCCACACACTGCAGCTTCAGAGCACTTATGCTGCAACAAAAGATCTCACGTGCTGAAACTAAGACATGATGCAGCCAAATAAATAAATACACTTTTTTTTTTAAGAAGAAGCTTTTGTGCAAGATGATGAAGAGTCCCTGAATTTGCCTGGTTCCTTCAGGGTTGGGATGTCCATGGTCCCATCGCTGGGACAGACAGATTAGACTCAGTAGGGGGGTACCTAGTAGGTCAGTGGCAGAGCCGGGTCCTGCAGCCTGGGATATGCCAGTGCCCAGCAGGTGGTACTGCCTGTTTCAAGGGGTGAGGGGGTCTTTCCCCTAAAGGGGACAGTGGCCAGGAAGCAGAAGTGAGAGCCTCCCTCGGAGAAGGACTGCAGGCTGAGCGGAAATGGGGGCTAGGCCGGGTACCAGCAATGTGTTTCCGCCTGCACAGGCTGGAGGGCGCCTGGCAGCCCCTCCAAGTCCTTGAATCAGCTCTCACTTCCCTCCTTTACCCCTATTTTAGGCCCTGGAAAAATGCTGACACTGCAGAGGCAACGGGCCTTCTTCCCGGAGGGCCTGAGTTTCAAGTTCTCTTTTCTCCTTCAAGAAAATTTTCCTTAAAAGAGATTGTCCCTAGTAAACGCAGAAGTGCTGGGATGTTAGGGTGGGCTTCTGGGGGTAGACTAGATAGTAAATAGAATGGCTAACCTTTGCTGAATTATTTATATTTGGTGACAGGTGATGTTCTAAAGCTTTCTGTGCATTTAAATCTCCTGACATCCCAATAAATGGGTACAATTTTGGTCCCCATTTTATATGGGGAAACTGAGGCACAGAGCCTCTGAACCTCCCCACTGTGCTACAGACCAGATGTCCAGTGATGAGAGAAGGCACAGCAGAAGACTCGAACTCTGCCATGCCAAGATCCCATACCCCTTGTCTTCTTCTTTTATTTCTTTAAAATATTTTTTAAAGGTATATGCATTTTTATTTGTTTTTGGCCATATTGTGTGGCACGTGGAGAGGTCAAACCCATGCCCTCTGCAGTGGAAGCTCAGAGTCTTAATCACTGGACCATCAGGGAAGCCCCTTTTTCTTCTTCCTCGTGTGAATTAATTCAGAACACTTTGCCATGAACGTTCTATTCATTTCTTTCTTCCAAGGACAGAGGAGCCGCCTGGTGGGCTACAGTCTATGGGGTTGCAGAGAGTCAGACACGCCTGAGCGACTTTCACTTTTGCTTGTTTGAAGCCCCTTCTTTGAGCTAGGTGCTGGACTTCATAGCAGGAATGCAGCCCATTTATTACAACAGGCTGAAGGAGTCCACTCCTGGGGAGAATGACGCAGTCATGGCCAGGAAGACTGAGGCCAGAGGCTGCGGTAGCCCCCCGGGACAGTGGCTGGGTGGGAGGCCAAGAAAGCCCTCAGTCCCCTTCTCTCAGAGACATCAGAGATGTCAGTCCATCACAGAAGGTTTGGGGCAGGGCCTGAAGTGACTGACCGGAGAGGGGCAGGGATGCGTCTGAGTTGGTCCTGCAGTTGTAGCTGAACCCCAGAAGCAGCAGCAGCCTGCCAGAGAGCCCCCAGCTCAGAGGCAGGGTACAGCCAGCGGGATGTCACCTCAGCCCTCACTTCTATCTGCCACTTCCCATCACCAGGTCAGGGGGTCCCAGTGATAGAGCCCAGTGGCCCTGAGCTGGTGGTGGAGCCAGGCACAGCAGTGACCTTGCGATGTATGAGCAATGGCAGCGTGAAGTGGGATGGCCCCGTTTCCCCCTACTGGACTCTGGACTCTGACGCCCCCAGAAGCATCCTCACCACGAACAATGCCACCTTCCTACACACGGGAACGTACCGCTGCACTGAGCCTGGAGACCCCCTGGCGGGCACTGCTACTATCCACCTCTACGTCAAAGGTGAGGACTATGAGCCCCCTCCCAAGAGGACTAGCCCAGCAAGGCCCACCAAGAACGGCCAAGAGGGCTGGGCCCTGACCTGAGCCATCATAATAAGCCAACTCCACGTTTACTGAGAACCTGCCACGAACAAGGACCTGTGGCAGTGCTTCTAATTTCATTCCTCACAACAACCCTGTGAGAAGGTTCTTGTTTCTGCGCATTTTCCAGATGCTCAGAGAGGCTGAGTCATTTGCCCAAGGTCACACAGCATTAAATAGTGGGGCTGGACCTGCCCCAGAGCCCCCAAGCATCAGCTGAGCTTCCCTGGTATTATGTGACCTCAGGCAAATGAACAGCATCTCTGAGCTTCTCCGTCACCAATGTCCAGGGACCGGTCGGTTAGCCTGGCGGAGGGGGGGCCTTTGTAACCCTGTATCTCCATGCTCCCCAGACCCTGCTCGGCCCTGGAGGGTCCTGGCCGAGGAAGTGACGGTGTTGGAGGGTCAGGACGCGCTGCTGCCCTGTCTGCTCACTGACCCGGCACTGGAGGCGGGCGTCTCGCTGGTGCGGGTGCGCGGCCGGTCTGTCTTGCGCCAAACCAGCTACTCCTTCTCGCCCTGGTACGGCTTCACCATCCACAAGGCCAAGTTCATTGAGAGCCAGGACTACGAGTGCAGCGTTCGGGTGGCTGGCAGGGTGGTGAAGTCCCTCAGCATCCGGCTTAAAGTTCAGAAAGGTGCGTGGACAGGGACGACCTGAGAGCTGGTGCCTGGCGGAGGGGAAGTAAGGGTGGGTGCTTCGTTTCACCTCTTCCTTCCAGTCGTGCCTGCGTCATCCATGGGGCACCTGCTGAAGCAAGACCATGAGGTGTGAGGTGCTGGGAGGCAGACCACATGTATGCTGATAACTCAACTGGCAAGGTAGTCTCAGGTCATGAAATAGGCTATGAAAAGCATTGAACTGGGTGGTGGAATAGAATGTGTGGGCGTGGGGAGCTCGTGGAGAGAGTGACATTTTATTTGAGTGGAAATGTGCCTTATGAGAAGGTGGAAACAGCAGGTCCACAGTCGTGAGCTGGGAACAGGCTTCAGATGTTCCAGGAATGGAAGGAGGGCCCAAAGCTCTCCCACCCCTTCAGACATGGATTCCTACTTGGGGCTCACCAGGTGCTGGGTGCTGAACACAGGAGAGGGGGGAAACCGTGAGCAACGCCATGGGGTGTCATGATGGCAGGTGCATGGGACGCCTCGGTATCAGCATCAGTGGTGTTGAAGTCTCTCTTCTGTCTGCTCCCCCCTTGTTTCTGCTGGGCTGGTAGATGGATTCTGGTTTCTGGGAGGACTGGTGTGAGTCAGCAGGATCAGAATCTGAGCCTAAGACAGGAAGCAAGCACGTGTAATGAGGCCAGGGTCAGAGTGGCAGGGCTGGCCCAAGGGCCTGTGCCCTGAGCCCACGAAACCTGTCCAGGAAACCAAGGGAACCCACTCTGTGTGCAGAGGAGCCAGGCAGGACCTTTCCCTACAGCCCACCTTGCAGAGGGATCCCAGGGCCCTCGTTTCACCATGACTCTGTGACATGAGTGCACTCCTTAGCATCTGACCCTATAAAACGGAGTTAGGTTATCTTTCAACAACAGCCACAGCCAGAGATGTTAATTCATAGGCTAGGGCTTCCCTCATAGCTCAGTTGGTAAAGAATCTGCCTGCAGTGCAGGAGACCTGGGTTCGATTCCTAGGTCAAGAAGATCCCCTGAAGAAGGAAATGGCAACCCACTCCAGTATTCTTGCCTGGAGAGTCCCATGGACAGAGGAGCCTGCCAGGCTACAGGCCATGGAGTCACAAGAGTCGGACACGACTGAGCGATTAAACCACTATCGCCATGTTTTAGCCACTGGGTTAGCTGTGCCTAAACTAGGCATACCACACTAGGGATACCACCTGCATTTACTGGTGGTGACAGATGAGAGAGAAAGCAAATAAATGTGATGAACAAGAAACCAAGCTGAAGAGATATGGGTAGGGGAATCCATGGGAGTCCCCAGGCAAGAATACTAGAGCGGGTTGCCACGCCCTCCTCCAGGGGATCTTCCCGACCCAGGGGTCGAACCCAAGTCTCTTACGTCTCCTGTATTGGCAGGTGGGTTCTTTTCCACTAGTGCCACCTGGGAAGCCCGAAGCTAATTCAGCTAACCTGTGACAGGAGGCCCCTCTGAGGAATGTTTGAGCTGAAGATGTGAAGGATGAGAACAACCAAAGTGTGGTTGTTGCATGGATCAGGCATTCCCAAAGGGAAGGGCAAGGGCACGTCTTTGGGTGGGAGGGGCCACATGGCTGCAGAGCGGTGAGGGGTGGCAAGTGCATACAGGTTGGGAGCAGGGTCTGGGGAGGTACGAGGGACTGCAGCTTTTAGTCTGAGTGATGAGAAGCCGCTGAATGTTAGCACAAGAGAGGCGCATGATCCAGTCTTCCTTGTAGGGAACTGACGTTGGCTGCTGTTGGCCTCACAGTTGGCTGCTGTGAGGAAGCAGGGAGGCCTTCCAGGTGGCTGCAGGAGTCCAGAGCAGAGGGGAAGGGTGTGACTGGGGAGAGGCGCTGGTGATGGAGCCAAGGGGACTCTTCAAGGTCCATTTAGGAGATGGGATTTGTTGTGGAGAAAACTGAGGTGCCATGGCTGCCCCCCAGGTTTTGGGAAGGGAGCCTGGGCCCATGGCAGAAAACAGAGTGGCAGCTCTGGCCTAGGTGCTCATGGGTGCCTTCCCCTGATCTCAGTCATCCCAGGACCGCCGACCTTAACATTGGAGCCTGAAGAGCTGGTGCGGATTCAAGGGGAGACTGCCAAGATCGTGTGCTCAGCCAGTGACGTTGATGTCAACTTTGACGTCTTCCTTCAACGTGGAGACACAAAAGTCAGTACCTGGGGGAGGGGGTGGGGTCCTGCCTGTCCTCCTGGCACTCCAGGCCCCACCTCAAGCTGGCACTGGGAGCTGAGGGCATAGCTCAGGACCAGAGAGGGGAATAACTCACCCAAGGTCTCATTGCTGGTCAGTAGATGATGCAGAAGCAAGTCTCAGGCTCCTGCATCTGCACATTGTGATGGGAGAGGGAGGAGGCAGGATTCCACCCTCTTGACCCATGACCTTTGCCCTAGCCTGTAGACAAGAGGCACATGTCAGCTCAATTCTGACTTTGCAAGAGGTTCCAAGGCCACCTCTGAGGCCCATGAATGTAAGAATTATTTCTGAAAAACTCTAGAGAGAGGAAGAGGGAGTTTTCTCAGGAGGAAATGGCAGTAGGCCACTTCTAAGAACATACTTCCTCCCCATGCCTTCTGCATGCCAGGCATAGCCCTATGCCATTTGCATTCTCCATCTCACTTACTCTTCACTACAACCCTAGAAGCATGGGCCAGTGTCAGTCCCAATTTGCAGATGAAGAAACTGAGGCTCACAATTCAGTCCCTGCCCAAGGAAAAGCACATAGTAATCCTTAAAGGCTGAGAATTAGAACCCAGCTCTTTCTAATTCCTAAATGACCTCTGTATACCATTTCTGTTCCTTCTGGATGCAGCTCGCAATCTCTCAACAATCCGACTTCCGTGACAACCGTTATCAAAAAGTCCTGACCCTCGAACTCGATCATGTAGGCTTCCAAGATGCTGGCAACTACACCTGTGTGGCCACCAATGCCCGGGGCATCCACACTACCTCCATGGTCTTCCGGGTGGTAGGTGAGCATCGGGGTGGTGGAGGGTCAGCACAGATCCTGGGGAGAGGGGGTGCATATGGGGATTGAGAAAGAGGGAGCTGATGTTAAAAAAAGGAGTAGACACTGTTGGAATAGCTCACCAGAATCCCCCCTTTTCTCAGCCTGGCTAAGGAGCCATGTCTGTGTCAGCCCTCTGATTGATTCTCAGAGTCCTTCCTCTCTCCCACCTTGGAGGTCCCACAGTGCATGGCTGCATCTCATTCCAGCATCATTTTGTTGTGTTTTGGGATTGATGTCCAGTAGGTCCCTCCTGGACTTTGCTGTTCACTCATTCATTCATTCCTGCATGCCTGGGACTCACATCACATGGGCATGTGAATAGACAGCAGGCACCCTGGGTGGGCATGCAAGAAGCCTGAGGTGTCCTGAGAACACCAAGGGGGACTCCCCAACAAAGGCTTGGACTAAATGGACTCTAAGCTGGGACCAGAAGAATGGAGGTGGGTTACTCAGGCAGAGGGGAGGGGAAGGAAGGGGAACAGCACTTCAGTAGAGGGAACAGCATATGCAAGGCTCAAAGGCAAAGAGAACAAGAGCATCTGAGGCATCCAGAGAAACCGACGACAGCAGGGACACGAAGGGGTGGCGGGGGGTGGTCATAGGAAAGCGGGGCGGAGGGTAGTATCCGAGAGCAAGTTGAATGGGTAGCTTGCATCATCTCTGGTGGGCTGGGGTCAAAGGTCTTAAGAGGAGAGTGATGGGATCAGATGGCAGAGAGGATGCAGGAGTGGTGGCCAGGAGCCCGCGGTCCTAAGCCACATTCCAGCCTACCTCCACCAATGATGTAGGTAGGTTGCTTAAACTCTTTCCCCATCTGCAAAATAGGGATCCTAACAGTAACTGTCTCATAGGTTTGCTCTGAGAATTCATTGAATATATCTGAACTAACTAGGGCAGGGCCTGGCACAGAGTAAACCCTCAGTGTGCTTGAGGAGATGTCATTTGAGAAAGCTCTGCCCTGTGTCATGTGGATTGGATAGGAGACTCGAGGCTGGAGGCCCATCAGGGCAGTTAACGTGGTGTTCCAGGCCAGAGATGGCGAAGGGTGCTGGATTATGGTGGGGACCCCGGAGAGTCTGTTATCCAAAACAATCTAGGCGGGACAATGGCTGCTGGGACAAAGCAGAAAGGAGCCAAGATGACCAGAGTGATTGGGGAGGAGGCAGCGACAGTCACTGGGCTGAGAATCCGGAGCAGAGGGCAGCTTCTTCAGGGTAGGGACAGGTTCAGAGTGCTTCCAGCTTGGCCACACCTCATGTATTAAGCTGGGAGCCTGAGGGGAGGCGGGAGGGCGAGCCTAAGAATCGTTACCCTCACAGAACAAGTAATACATCAGGCTTGCAGGAGCACCTAAGCTCTGTTGTGGGCCCATCCTGTGCCAGCAGCTCTGAGGGCTAAAGCAGGAGAGAACAGTAAACTGTCTCCCAGTTATGGATTCTAATTCTATCCATTTTGTAGTGCAGACCTACAGTAGTCAGTCAACGGATGTTGTTTTCCTTCACTCTTCCCGCTAGATCCTTTTTAATGCGGGGGATCCAGTTACAAATGAGAGAGAAAATGTCCTGCCCACATGGAATTTGTATTCTAGTTGGGAGAAGACAAGCAATAAGCAAAATAAATTATGAACAAGAACAATTGGATAGGGTTTTCAGCTTAAAATCGGGTGATCATCAAGGAAGATTACTGGGAAACTGACATTTGAGCAAAGACTCGAAGTTGGTGAAGGACCAAGCCATGTAGAATCTTGGAGAAGAGAGCTGCAGACAGAGGGCAAGCAGTGTTTTTAAGGTGGGTCCAAGCTCACCACATGCAAGGAGTAAGTCAGCCAGTGTAGCTGGGTGGAGCTTGAGAGCAAGTGTAGTACATGATGACATCAGAGGTGAAGGAGAAGGTCCCGGGAGGCCAGCGAGAGACCTGGGCTTTTCTTCTTGAGAGGGGATACCACTGGAGGGTTTGAGCAAAGGAGTGACATGATCTGACTTGAGGGTAGCAAGATGTAATATGGCTTTCTGGTGCTTTGTTGAGGACTGTCTATTGGGAGATGAGGGTAGAAGCCAGGAAACTGTTAGGAAACTCCTGCTACTAGTTTGAGCCAGAGGTGATGGTGGCTTGATTAGGGAGGGATACGGTGGAGGTGATGGGAAGTGGCTGGAGTTTGGATGAATGAACGGCTGGCTGGCTGGCTAAGGGAGAAAGAGAGAAGAAAAACAGCCTTGCCCTCAAAGCTCACAAGCCTGGAGAGAGAAGACAGCTACCTAAAGGGAGGACCAGGTGCATGAAGAAGTGTAGTGGTGGTGGTGGTTTAATCGCTAAGTCCTGTCCGACTCTTGCGACCCTGTGGACTGTAGCCTGCCAGGCTCCTCTGTCCATGGGATTCTCTAGGCAAGAATACTGGAGTGGGTTGCCATTTCCTTCTCCAGGGGGTCTTCCAAACCCAGGAATTGAACCTGGGTCTCCTGTACTGCTGGCAGATTCTTTACCAACTGAGCCACCAGGGAAGCCCGAAGCAGTGTAGATGTGGTGCCTAATGACTGTACAGTCTCAAAGGGCCACAGCTGGTATCCTGCTAAGTGAAATAAATCAGACAGAGAAAGACAAGTACTATACGATATTGCTTATATGTGGAATCTTAAAAATACCACAAAGGGACTTCCCTTCTGGTCCAGTGGTTAAGATTTCACCTTCCAATGCAGGGGCTGTGGGCTCAATCTTTGGTTGGGGAACTAAGATCCCACACGCTGCAGGATGCAGCCAAAAACTTAAAATAAGTAAAACTTGGGGAAAAGATCCTTTAAATATAAATAAATTTAAAAATTTTAAATACCACAAACTAATGAATATCACAAAAAAGAGGCTGACTCACAGAGAACAAACTAGGGGTTACCAGTGGGGAGAGGGAAGGTGGGGGGCCATATAGCAGCAGGGGATTAAGAGGTAGAAACTTTTATGTATAAAATCAATAAGCTACAGGATGTGTTATACAACACAGGGAACATAGTTAATCATTTTTAACAACTTTAAATGGAATATAACTTTTAAAAATTGTGAATCACTATGTTGGATAGCTGAAACTTATCAAATATATATCAACTATACCTCAGTTTTTAAAAAAGTAAAACGAATCCAGAGGAGGGAGCACTCCTTTACCCTGGAGTGATGGATGGAGTCTCCCTGATGGGGGAGTCTTAGAGAATGAGAAGGATCTAAATAGAAGAAAGGAAGAATATGGGGTTCCTGGTGGAGGAAATGACTTGAGCAAAGAGCCCAGGTTGGAACTACTGTGGGGTGTTCTGAGGATATGAGAACACCAAGATGGGTGGAGAATTGTGTGTGTGTCTGTGTGTGCACATGTGAGTAGGAAGAGGGGCCATGGCTAGATGGGCATAAAGTGAAAGTGAAAGTGAAGTCGCTCAGTCGTGTCCAACTCTTTTCGACACCGTGGACTGTAGCCTACCAGGCTTCTCAGTCCATGGGATTCTCCAGGCAAGAATACTGGAGAATTCAGGTATAGGTAGCAGAAATCAACTCAAACAGACCTCACCAAAAGAGGATTTTATTGGCCTTATAGCTAAAGCAAAACAAAACAAAACATGGTTATGAGCTTCTGGGACAGCTGGATTTTAATGTTCAGATGTGGACAAGAAACTATTGTTTTCCAACCCTTGGCTCTATATTTTTCTTGTGGGGCAGCACCAAGTTTGGAAACCCCAGTGGAATGAAAACTTCTCTTTTCCTCCAGTTCCAACAGAAACCATAGGAATGAGTGCCATGGACTCACTCATTCCTACCCGCAACCAATCACGATCCAAAGGGCACAGATCACCCTGATTGGTTGGCCTGGGTCACATGCCCACTTTAGAACTGGATATGGAAGTTGCATTGATTAAACTTCTACCAGAAAAAGGGGAAATATAAACTACTACCAGAAAGGGGGACATTTTTAGCTGCTAGAAAACATTTTATACAGTTATAACAAGATAGATATATTCTATTAATCTCTTTATTACATAAAAAAAGAGGTAGAGGTGCCAAGGAAGATAGGAATTTGCCCAGGTTCTTCCAGGAAATTGGAGATAAGAGTTTAAAGCCCTGAGCTTTTGAGAGGGGTGGGAGTGGTGGGAAAAAGATGAGAGAGGGCACGTTTTGGCTACAGGTCAGGTCTGTGTGACTGGCACATGCTAGCTACTCAGGGAGGGCCCAGCTGAAAGACTGGCTCCACAGGTGGATCACCAAATGAACACACAGACGGACATCTTCCCACTCATTCCAGATTTCTGTGCATTCTGCTTCCCAGACAGTGCCTACTTGAACTTAACCTCTGAGCAGAACCTCCTCCAAGAGGTGGCCGTGGGTGAAAAGCTTGAACTCAGAGTCAAGGTGGAGGCCTACCCAAGCCTGCAAAGTTTCAACTGGACCTATGAGGGTCCCTTCTTTGGTTCCCAGCCCAAGCTCAACTTTGAAACCACGAACAACACATACAGGTACCACCCAGTAGCTCCCATCTGCATGGCCCACAGCCAGACAGAGGACGCTTTAAGAGAGTCAGCACACTTGGGTCCTGTCTCAACCTTGACTAGGGGGTGAGCCCTTTCCCATTTCTAGGGCTCAGTGTTCTTGACTATGTAGAGCCTCAACATCAGTCATCTGTGTTTGAGATGTAGATGAAATTAGCGTACCCTTTGTGCTGTATCCTTGGGAAATTAAATGACGTCCTCAAGAATTCTATCCTTTCTTGGGTGTGTGCGTTCTGACGGTCACCCAAGGTCTCCTGAGCTTATTCATTCTCCTCTTTTGTGACTAATCCAAATGCAGAAGGCCATCCCCATGATTTCCACTCAGAGTCACACTCCTGATGGCAATTGCACGAGGTATCTAGAGCCACACACACAGGTTTGGGGGACTAGAGGGAATTAATATCTCTCAGTCACAGATACATCAAAAGTTCTTTAGAAACCTGTGGCCATCCACCCCTGAGAATTTCTCACCAGCTACTCTTCTCCACTGGATCAAAACTCTTCTTATGAAGGTCTGTCTGCCTGTGCACACCCCCACCCTCCACTCCCAGAGTCCTGTGTACTCTACATGCAGAGCATTTTAGAAATGTCTTTTTGTCTCCTGTGGACTCTCTCCTCAGGGTCTTACTTTCCTGCCCAAAGTGACCTAACCAGGCAGTTTCTAAACAAGAGAGTTTTTTCCCTAAGGAGGAACACAGATAACAAGTGTGAAAATAATCATTTCTCTACCCTGTTCTACTTCTAAAATTTTTCCTGGAGGAAGGAAACAGCAACCCATTCCAGTATTCTTACCTGGAAAATCCTATGGGCAGAGGAACCTGGCGGGCTACAGTCCCTGGGGTCACAGAGGCAGACATAGCTGAGCGTGGGCACACTCCCTCCATAGCTGCTTCACAGTGCTGTGTTAGTTTCTACACGCAGCAAAGCGAATCATCTGTACGTATACACATATCCCCTCTTTTTTGGACTTCTTTCCCATACAGGTCATGACCACAGAGCATTGAGTAGAGTTCCCTGTGCTATAGAGTAGCTCTCACTAATTACCTATTTTATACATAGTATCAATAATGTATATATGTCAATCCCAATCTCCCCTTTCATCCCATCTCCCTTTTCCCCCATTGATATCCATGTTTGTTCTCTATGTCTCTATTTCTGCTTTATAAATAAGATCATCTATACCAATTTTTTCAGATATAACATGTATGTGTTAATATACGATACTTATTTTTCTCTTTCTGACTAACTTCACTCTCTATGATGGTCTCTAGGTCCAGCCACATCTCTAAAAATTACCCAACTTCATTCCCTTTTATGGCTAAGTAATATTCCATTGTATATACATACCACATCTTCTTTATCTATTCCTCTACCATTTGAATGAGAGAGTACAGGTCCATTAAAGACAGCAGAAATGTGGATCACATGCAATCACATCTTCTCCCACAACTGTGATGAACAGCCCTAATTCAGTTAAGAACCATTTCGTGTGATGTCTAAATACAGCCTCAGAGTCCTTCTCAATATAGTCTTGAGGCTACATTTCCATCATAATTGGCTCATAAGAGGAGATCTGTTGCCATCTCTATGGTAGATAATCCTCAGACATCTTCCAACTCCCAAACTCTCTGGAGTTCTCTTTCTAGCTCTGGAAGCCCAAACCTCTTTGATTCCTGGATTCTTGTTTGTTGATCAACAGAATCAACAAAGATGTTCCTTTGTCCTCATCTTCTTCTTCTAGTTCCTTTCTTGTCCTTTCCAGCCAGGATTTCTAGCTTCCTCTCATCTAAAAGAGAAGTTCTGAACTGGAGTCTGCAGACACCAGGAAGGGGGCTGATCCATGGATATGTTTCAGGGGTCTGTAAGCAATAGGGACCCTGTGGAAAAGAACCAGAGAGGTGCCCTTGAACTCGGTAATCTGGGGCCTTTCAGCACAGGGCACCAAACTGAGCCCGTGTGATAGGTGTGTTCATCATGGTGATTTGGACTCATGCAAAAAGTTAAATTCTTTCAGTTTAAGAAGCAGGTATTAGTTATCTCAAGAATTGACACATGTAGAGGGGTTCTATATACCAACGAACTGGCTGAGTAAATACCATGGGTTTTAGTCTAGTAATGGCTGCAGGTATTTTCCAATGAAGGGGCAAGTGTCTGCAATGAGTTAGGCTCTCTGAATACAGATCCATCACGCTCACAGAAAAACAAGCAAAGGGACAGAAAGTTAAGTATCCTTGCGTAAGGTCACACAGCTGGGAAATGGCAATCCTAGGACTAGAGCCCCCTGGCTGCATCCTGCCTCCCTTCCCTCTCAAAGCCCCTCCTGGCAGGGCTGGCGCTTTGGGGATAGAAGCTGACCAGGTACTGGTGTTTTCAGTGAGGACTGTTTAGCCCAGTGATGGTGGTGAAAGTAGATCCATTCAGTGAGGCTTGTGAGGCTTCTCCCCGCACTGGCACTGTATAGACACTGCCTCCACTAAAGCTCAGAACCAAAGTGCTTTGCGGATGAGAGAGGCAATTCAGGAAATCGGGTTGGTGGTTTTTCCATGTCTCAGTGGACCCAGGCTGGGTACCTGGCTCAGCCAAGGCCTTCGTGCCCCAGACCCCTGACCAAAAATAAAACCACCCCCTCTAAGATGGTTTTCGGAACCCTCTGTCCTCACCCCAGACGGCCTGCTCCTCCCACACAGATACACCTCCAAGCTCACCCTGCCTCGCCTGAAGCCCTCCGAGGCCGGCCTCTACTCCTTCCAGGCTAGAAATGCCAGACGCGAGGACACCCTGACCTTTGAACTCACCCTCCTATGTGAGTAGAAGGGCTTGGGGACACAGGGTCCCTGGGGCGGCTGAGATAGACGAGCTGGGGGAGGTTGGGCTGGGGCAGAGAAGACTCAGGGTGGGCGGTCAGGCGAGGAGACTCAGACCCTCTCTACCTCAGACCCCCCAGAAGTAGAAGTCATGTGGACCCTCTCCAATGGCTCTAAAGCCCTGCTCTGTGAAGCCTCCGGGTACCCCCAGCCCAATGTGACGTGGGTGCAGTGCAGCAGCCACACCAACAGGTAAGTGACTTCCCTCCTCACCTGGGCTCAGGGGCTGGGCACCCCAAAGCTCTGGCCACATTCTGTGCTTCCCAGATGTGATAAGACCCACGTGCTGGTCCTGGAGGAGCCGAACCCTGATGTCCTGCGCCAGGAGCCCTTCCACAAAGTGACCGTCCAGAGCCTGCTGACCCCTGGGACCTTGGAACACAACAGGACGTACGAGTGCAGGGCCCAGAACAGCATGGGGAACACCTCCGGGGCTTTGGGGCCCATCTCCGTAGGTGAGCCTTGGACCCCTGCTCCAGGCTGCGACAGGAGGGGCGCCCAGGGAACTATCCCCAGCCACTCCTGGGAGCCAAGGGCCAGAGTTTCAGTGCCGAGCGGATCCCAGCCATACCGAGTCTAGCTCTCCACGTGTGACTCTAGGCCCCTTGTGACCAAAGGCAGCAAGATGGGCAGTCTAGAACCCAGAGGGCTGGAAGTAGTAGGGGGAGAAGGGCAGAGGGGAAGCAGAGATCTAGACAGAAAGCAGCCTGAAGCAGCAGCAGCCTAATCTGGCCCCTCTGCCCTTATTCCTGCGCTTGAGCTGACTCATTAGTTCACAAGTGTGCATTTGAGACTCACAGGGGAACAGGGCCTCCCCCGGGCTTACAGTGACAGGGACAGGCGACTAATGAACACAGGCCCTGCCCCCAACTGAGGGCCAGCCACTCCGGCCTTTCCCATCCTTCCCAGACTCCCTTCCATCAGAGACAGTCCTTTCCACCCGGGGCGCTGTGCGGTGGGGGTGGGGGGCAACTGCCACTGCAGCATTGTCTGGAGGAAGACTCCTCCCTCTCTGCATTGCACAAAGGCTGCATGTGGGTGAGTTGTCTGATTCTGAGAGGCCCAAGACTGTACAGGGCCACAGCACCCTCGGTCCTCTGAAAAGCAGGTTCGGCACCCACTGTGTGCCAGGCCCAGAGAGGACAGAATGGGGCCTCCGCCTGGCTCCAAGGGGCTCCTGGTGCCCTAGCCTTGGAGTCCCAGTTCCACATACGCTGCCCTGGCGGCTGTGTCCCAAGCTGGTGGTCCTATATTACAAATAAGAAAGCCAACATGTTGCTGAAGGCTTACACTGTGCCAGGCATCGTGCCAAGCCCCTTGCAGACACTATTTCAGTACACTCACCCAACCCCAGGAAGTTGCTTTAGTGCAGCCTGCCTTCCCTCTTGGGGTGTGATGAACCTGAGGCTTTGGGAGAAGTCACAGGCTTGCTCTCACACCTCATAAGAGGTAGAAGTGAGGCTGAGTCTCAGGTTCATGCTGCTGATCTGGCCAGGGGGTGGAAATTAGGTCCTTCCCAACGCATCAAGGGAACTGGGGCTACTGATGTGGGAAGAGGAGACCTGGGTCCATGAGCCTGACTTTCAGACTCTCGGAGGGCTGTGTGGTCCCAGAGGGCACTTGGGGATGCTACAGGGACCTCCTGGGGAGGCAGATTTCAGTCCAGAAGGTCTCTCTGTCCAAGCTGGCCAGAGGTGTAGGTAATGAGCCTCCACACTGGGGGAGGGTTCAAGTCGTGGCTGAGCCCCAGAGGCTTCTTACACAGGCAGGGGGTGGGTTGCGTGATCTGAGGGGCTCCCCTGGCTGCAGAGGCTGTGAGTCTGGGCAGGGTTTAGAGCTGGGCGTGAGCAGGGCTGGAGGGGGGTCCTCCCTGCCCCTGGCTAGGGGAGGATCTGCAGGCTTCCTACTGAGAGGATACTTTGTTCAATCAACAAGAATTTTGGGGGCACCTCCCGTGTTCCAGGCCACAGGCCTGTTCCAGTGGGGCCCGGGGTCTCAAAGGCCCCTTGGACCAGCTCACGGCCCTGTCCGCCCCTCCGTGCAGGAGCCTCCATGCAGCCCCGCGATGAGCCCCTCTTCACACCAGTGCTGGTGGCCTGCATGTCCATCATGGCCTTGCTGCTGCTGCTGCTGCTGCTGCTCTTCTACAAGTACAAGCAGGTGAGCCGGGCGGGCGGGTGGGGCAGCACCACCGGGCCTCGAGGGTCCACCCGGCACAACCGCTCACCCGGCGGCTGGCCATTCACGACGAGAGCTCTCCAGTGGGCACCTGCTGTATGTCAGTGTGAGTGGCTGTGAGTCAAGACTCAAGCCGCTGGGGTTCTGCTCTCGTAGGCTTCGCTGTCTCGTGCAGGAAATGGCTGCTACCATGAAAGTGAGGGCGTGGATTACAGAGGAAAGATGCTGCCAGGAGAGCCGTGGGGAGTCGGGGAGGGTGAAGGTGGGATCCTCTCCCAGCTGGGGCTTCCAGGGGCACAAGAGGGGCCCCAGGGGCCAGGCCTGTGTCTCTGTCAGGTGGCAGGTGAGCTAGTGGAGGGAAGGCCTGATCATCATCATCCTCTTCATTATTTTTTAAAAATATTTATTTGGCTGTTTCAGGTCTTAGCTGTGGCACACCAGCTCTTTGGATACCCATAGGCTTCTCTAGTTGAGGTGCATGGGCTTATTCACACTTTCATATGCCCACTTAGTTGCTCCGTGGCGTGTGGGATCTTAGTTCCCCATCTAGGGATCGAACCCACATCCCCTGCATTGGAAGGTGGATTCTTATCCACTGGACTGCAAGGAAGTCCCCATCATTTTCACTGTGCGTGCTAAGTTGCTTCAGTTGTATCTGACTCTGCGACCCTATGGACTGTAGCCCGCCAGGCTCCTCTGCCCATGGGATTCTCCAGGCAAGAAGACTGGAGTGGGTTGCCATGCCCTCCTCCAGGGGATCTTCCCCACCTAGGGATCTGACCCAGGTCTCTTATGTCTCCTCCAGTGGCAGGCAAGTTCTTTACCACTAGCACCACCTGGGAAGCCCCTCCTCTTCATTATTTAATATTATTACGAATCAAGTCTGCTGTTAATTGCACTTTGATGTTTAGTACCCTGCCTGTCACTTTTGAGTGCTCAATCGGTGATTGAGCAGTGATTTTAGGGGCATTTTTATGACATGTGTTACCTGTATCCTCTCATTTACCGCCCTCAGCAACCATGGCATGTGGGTAGTATCACTAACCCCATTTTACAGAGTTGGAAGCTAAGGTTCCAAGAGGTTGAGACAGATGCCCTAGTCTACAGCTGGCCAGTGGCAGAGGTTGGTTTCGAAACAGTCATTTTCTAAACCATTTTGCAAAACATGAAGTCATCTTATTTTACCCTCACGACAATCTGGAGGCAGGGACTAGAGCAGTCAGCATTCTACAATAAGGAAATGGGCTTAGCAAGGTTGAAGGACCTGCTCAAGAATCCTAATTGCTTCCCACCCCAGAGCCCACGGTCTCCACCATTTAGCTGCACTGCCTGTCTATATGAAAGACCATTTCCGGTGTGGTTGGGCACTGACAGGGCCAGGCCAGAAGGCTGCGGCAGGCCAGAAGTGAAGGGATGGTTTCTGGCTGGCAGGGAAAGGAGTCTGCTTGGAGGAGGCAGCATGGCGTGGGTGAGACTGGCCATGGAGCATGGGGCAGGCAGCCAGGGGAAGAGGAGATTCAGGGCAAGGGTGTCTCTGGGGAGAGGGCAGTGTGCACAAAGAGTGGGGAAGACCACGGGGAGCACCGGAAATACTGATGCCTGGAAGAGGCTGCAGGTGGAGGCACATTGGAGGTATGGACCCCATCCTGAAGGTTCAGGAGATGTGAACAACAGAATGAAGTGAGTTACAAATGAATAGTGCACCTGTGAGCCCCTTGCTGCCTTTTCTTCCCCGCACCTGCCTTGGGAGTTTTAGTGTAAGCAGAGGACTTGGAGTAGACAGGCGGATGCTGTGTCGGGGGTGCCCAGAGGCACACAGGGTGCTCGGTGCATATCAGCACCCAGCCTGAGGGCGCAGCTCTGAGCGCAGCCTCCAGAATCTGGGGCCCCAGGTCAAGTCTTCAGGGATCTAGGTCCACCTCTGACACTGGCCATGAGACCTTTTGACTGGCAGACTGCAGGCTATGGGACACTCAGCAAGATCCTGGGCTTGGACAGCGCTCAGACTGGACGATGAACATGCTGGGCCCAGGAGGAAGTTGGCTGGGGAAGCTAAGTTTGCTCACACATTTTGGGATTGGAGGGCTGTCTGAGGTTGGGCATCTCCTTGACTACACGCCCAAAGTGGTTGTCGGGCACTGCTCGCCCACCTCCAGGGGGACAGGACTTCAGTCACTCTCGTGGCCTCCCGTTCCTTCTCTGAGCAGCTCTGTTGCAAAGTTCTTCCTTATATGGAGCTGAAAGCTGCCTCCCTGTGCCCCACTGAGCTGCCTCCCCAGCCCTGCAGAGATTCCAGAGAAGTGTCCAGTTCCCCCTCCAGCCCTTTCTGCCTTGGACTGCCCAGGCCCCTTGGTCAGTTGTTGTTTGGGGACGCTCTACCTTCTTTTCAAGGGACCATTTTTGGAATGTGTACTTGCAGGCACCTCTTATCCTATTTAGGAAATTGAACTGGCCCCTGAGCCCACCCAAGAACAAGAGAAGGAGGGCATCCCTGGGGTCAAGATGGCCATACCCTAATGTGATGGCCATGCCCCAGGGCTTACTGTCAAAATGTCCTTTGCTTTGCCCCTTGGGGTTCTGAGCCTCGCCCCTTCCCTGGGGAGCCAGCCTGGCTTGTCCTCACTACACAGGCCTGAGGGGAGGGTGGCCCCAATTGGGGGAAGGGTTACTTCTGTCCCAGGGCTGAGTCATCACCTTTCTGGCCCCCAGAAAGACCACAAGGGGGGCTGAGGGGGAAGAGAAAAGGGCAGGAGTCAGCAGGCTAGAGGCTAGAAGCAGGAGGGACGTGCGGAAGAAAGGATGACAGTGACAGGGAGGAGCAAGGGGGATGGTGGGAGGGGCAGTGGAGAGGCTAGAATTCTCGGGAATGGGGGCCATAAAGGGGATACACAGGAGGGTCCCTAAGATTTCTGGTGAGAACTGTTCAGATCTTCCCCTCCCCAAGACAGAAAGCATCCTCCCACCCAGACAGCAGTCCCGCATGGGGACTTTGATGATTCCATGCCCACCTCGGTCGGCAAGGGGAAGTGGCCGGGCCCGTTACAAGGAATAAGTGAGATGACGCATGTTGAGTGTGGAGCCCAGCGCCCACTCACAGGAAGTGCTCTGCAGGCACGCACTGACAGCATTCTATTCCGAGGTCACCCAAAGGAGAGGCCCGTCTGGGCAGGAGCTCCCAGGAGCTCCATAGGAGGAGCCATGTGCAGGCGCGGCAGAGGCTGGGCAGAACGGGAGGCTGCCTTCCGAGAAGAGGGGTGGGGGCGCCTGAGACAGGCGGGAGAGAGTGGTGTCTTCCTCCAGCGATCAGGTCTGGGATTCAGAGGCTGAAGTCCCAGCCAGACAACCTCGCTTGCCTTGATCTCCCTCCCCTTCCCCACTCTCCCCTGCCCGGCTGACTCAGGCCCAGCTGCAGGGCCAGAGGAAGGAGAAGTGGCAAGGAGGAAAAGATAGCCTTCACCGCAGTGGCTCCTGGAGATAGAAGTGGCCAGGAGAGGAAAAGGAATACTTCCTGGTGCTGTCTCTGTCTTTTGAGTTGGAAAGGCAGCCACAGGCAGGGTTTGAATCCTCTGACACTCAGGAAATCTTCCTGTCCCATTTCAGGCTATCTGCTATAACTCTACCATGGCTGTCCTGACATTTACCCGTAGTCTCTTGTTCTGAATCAGAACCTGGAAGTTCTTTCTTATGTCTAACTACAATCTCTCCCTCCAAACTACCATCTGGACGTTCTTCCTGATGGCTACCTAGGAGACTTCAATCACAGGCCACCCTCCTCCCAGCACCCACTTGAGCTCCCCCCACCTTGAGGAGGGTGCCCCATGGAGGAGCCCAGCTGCTAAAAAACGCGGCCCAGCTGGCCTCCATGCCCCACGAGTGACCGGAAAGAGAGTTGGACTGCTGACCCGAGGCCTCGGTGTTCTCCAACGCCCCACCCCAGCTTCCACTTTCCACCTAAACTCTGTCTTCCATCAGCACTTCTCGTGGGCACCCCCTGGCATCATGCCCCCATGCAGCTGCCACCCTGGGCAGGAACGAGAGCAGCAGCCACTCCCCCGTAGGGCAGGCTCTGGCGCTAGCGCGC
>NW_011494863.1:11333339-11349832 GCF_000754665.1 Bison bison bison | reverse complement strand
GCGCCAGCCCCCCCCCCGTAGGGCAGGCTCTGCCGCTAGCCGGCTGGTTGGAGCAGCATGGAGAGTCTGGGTGCGCCAGCTGCTCACTGTTGTGTGTGCGGGGTCTCTCTCCGTCTGTCCTTTAACTTTGTAAAGTCCGATGCATCACTTACCTGCATCAAGCCTAGGAGGTTTCTCCTGGCACTGAGAGAATTCACTCAGTGACTGGCAGCCCTCAAGACTCTCCTGCCTTCAGAACTGTGCCTGCTCGCCTCCAGCCACATGGCACCTCCAGCCCCTCAGCCTCTCCAGGACCTTTAGCACCTCCACACCTCTGTTCCCCCGCTGCTCCCCTGGCCGGCACCCTCTCACCTCCCCGGGGGCCCTCCCTGACTTGTCTTCCGATGTCCCCAGCTCCCTCTGTCCTCTTGCCCTGCTTTATTGTCTCCATTGAGCCATCTGAAAATCTATTTTTTTCTACATTTTGTATTTGCAGTCCTATGTGTGTATGTATTTGAGTGGAATGCCTGTCTTAGCCACTAGAATGCAAACTACAGGGGACAGGAACTCTGTTTTGTTCAACTCTGAATCAGTGATGCCTGAAACGAATAGGTGCTTGGTGAAGTATTTAGATGGGAGCAATATTCAGCCTCAAAAGGGGAGGAAATGTCCATAGAGGCAACCACATAGGTGAGCCTTGAAGACATCATGCTGAGTGAGACCAGACAGTCACAAAGGGACAGATTCTGAATGATTCCAATTAAATCAGGTACCTGGGGCAGTCAGATGCACGAGATAAGTGGGAGGTGGGAACGGGGAGCTGTTGTTTAGTGAGCACAGTTTCAGTTTTTCAAGATGGAAAGCGTTCTGGAGATCTGTTGCACAACAGTGTGGGTGTACGTACCACCACCGAGCAGTGTACTGAGGAATGGTTGACGTGCTGAATCTTGTTATACTTGGTATCTCAGCACCGGTGAAAATAAACTAGCTGATACTTGGATGGGAGAGTGGGTGTGTGAATGGACCTATAGTTTCACCCTCCCTCCTAGCTCAGGAATTACCATTATCAGAGCTGTCAAGACCCTCAGACGTGGTCCTAAATCTTTCAATATACAATTAGGGAAACTGAGGCTTGAAGAATGGATGGTCCCTTTGTAAGGCCAAGCCAGACAGGGACTGGGCTCTCGGTGCCATAGGCACGGGGTGACCCGGCCCCTCTCACCACCTCCATGTGCTGTGCGGTGGGACCGCCCAGCCCCTGTCCTCCTGGGTCGGGATGATGTCCCAGACCCACCTGGCAGGCCCAGCTGACCCTTCCTCCCCTTCCTCCTCTTCTCCTCCCCAACCCCCAACAGAAGCCCAAGTACGAGGTGCGCTGGAAGATCATCGAGAGCTATGAAGGCAACAGCTACACCTTCATCGACCCCACCCAGCTGCCCTACAATGAGAAGTGGGAGTTCCCCCGGAACAACCTGCAGTTTGGTGAGCTGGGGTCTCTGCACCCACCACGCCCTCCTGTCACAGGGCCAGCATGGGTGGCAGGGAGCCTGTGGGCCCTTAGAGAGAGGCCCCTCTGGCACCCCAGGACCTGAGAAGGCTGTGTGTGTGTGTGGCAGGTAAGACCCTCGGAGCCGGCGCCTTCGGGAAGGTGGTGGAGGCCACGGCTTTTGGTCTGGGCAAGGAAGATGCTGTCCTGAAGGTGGCTGTGAAGATGCTGAAGTGTGAGTGCAGGAGGGGCTGGGGGATGGGGGAGCAGGTAGGAGGTGGTGGACACCACCGGGACGGTCTGTCCTGTGGTCACGTGGCATCGCCCACATTTTCGGCCTGTCAGAGCCTGGGATCGCAGGTGAAGCTGCTCTGTTTCCTTTGTGAGCTCCAGGCTTCCTCTTACTCCTGGGTGTGGAAGGGCTTCTGACTGAACCCCAAAGGGGCTGGGATAAGAGGCCTCCCTGGGCTCTGGCTTGGCCCCAGCTTGGCCCAAACCAGTTCAGTGACAGGCCACCTCTCCTCTCTCCCCCCACAACTCTCATGTCATTTATTCTGCCTCTTTCGGTGTCTGATTACCTTGGGCGCTCTGGGTGCCCCCTGCTTTGCTCCTGTGTCTCCTGTGTGTGGCCCTCCATGTCCTGCCCTTTTTCTGTGGCCCCACCTCCCAGCCACGGCGCATGCTGACGAGAAGGAAGCCCTCATGTCAGAGCTGAAGATCATGAGCCACCTGGGCCAGCACGAGAACATAGTCAACCTCTTGGGAGCCTGTACCCACGGAGGTGAGGGGCCCTGGCAGGCATGCGGGGCCACAATCTTGGGTGTCTGAGGGCCCCAGGGCGGCCTCACACCATCCATCTTCCCCTTCCCATCCCCACAAAGTGAAGGTAGGATCCCTGTCTGGGCACCCCTTGAATTCCTAGGCCAGACGCCTGGACTGGTCAGAAGCTGCTCGTGGATGACAGGCGGTTCTGAGAGCCCTGACCAGTGGCTCTCAGACATGTGTGGACATCAGAGTCACCTGGAAAAGGAGCAAAGAAAGCAGATCTCCAGGCCCTACTCCAGGGAGTCTGATGCTGTGGGTCTGGAGTGAGGCCCTTCAAATCTAACTTTAAGCCCCCACTCAAAGAGACTGGGCACTCACTGCAGGGCCCATAGAAGTGTCCCAGGATCAGTTGGGATTCAGCCCACCCCATTCTCTTCTCCTATAGCAGCTTTGACTTACATGGAACTGCCTTAGTTTTCCTTTGAAGAAAGAATTCTTCAGCTAGTTTTTCAGAGGGCCCTCTGCTCTAGACAGATGTGGTCACTGAGGCCCAGAAAGCATGGAGGGCTGCTTATAGACAAGCAGGATTAGAACCTGGGGCTCCAGAGTCACAGCCCAGGTTCTTATTGCCCTTTCCCCACATTCTTGTCCAGGTGGGGTGGTGGGTTAAGGGTGCACTGACCCCACTCTCTTGGGTGCTCTAGGCCCTGTCCTGGTCATCACGGAGTACTGTTGCTATGGTGACCTGCTCAACTTTCTGCGAAGGAAGGCTGAGGCCATGCTGGGACCCAGCCTGAGTCCAGGCCAGGATCCCGAGGCAGGCACCGGCTACAAGAACATCCACTTGGAAAAGAAATACATCCGCAGGTAGTATCCTGGCAAAGGCCAGGACTGGGAGGTGGGGCCCTGTGTCTATTCCCAAAGTCAGCTCAGGGTTGGGTGGCTATGTGGTCTTCACCTTCCCACTCGTGCTGTGGGGAGTAGCCACCCATATTATGTGGGCACTTCAGTTTGTCTCCTACTTATTCCTATTGTCCAAGGAATATTTGAGCCCCTACTATGTTCCAGGAGGATAGCGGGCAGAGATAGGCAGCTCACAGTCTGGTGGAGTCAGGTGTTAATCATTTTATCGTGCATATAAGATCCATTCAGGGCCCTAGAGACGGACAAGTCTTGGAGATAACGGCCCTATTTCTCCCATAGCGCCCATCCCAATTTTGAGTAGCCATGGGGACGTGGGATAGAGTCTGTTCCTTGTTGGATGAGAAGGTATCATCCAACACAAGGTTATCACGGCAAGCTGTGGCCAGGTCCTTGGTCCACGTGGGCCTGTTTCCCCAAGAAGCCATCCAGGCTGAACCTCTGAGTCTCTGCTCTCTCGCTCTGTAATGCTGTGATTCCTGGAAGCCACCCAGAGGCAAGTGGACAGAGCCACATGGGGAACCACAGAGAGGAAGTGGCCAGTTTTGTGTCACACACGAGTCAGAGGCAGAGGCGGAGCCTGGTTGGACCCTGCTGCTGCCGCCTTGTCCAGTGCTCACCTAAGCCACGCTGCTCTCCTGCAAGCCTTGGACTCAGGGCCTGTGAGGCTTCTGGGCCAGGCTGCTGGGAGCTGCAGCAGGATCAGGAGAAGGGTATACACTGAGCTCCTATTTTACCACTGTCAGCTACCCAGCCTGGGAAGCCAGAAGGGGAAGGAGACCATGTCACTCTATCCAGTGACCTTGAGCACGCGGGCTGGCAGCATCTGCTTCCTCTTCGGAGTTTCTGACACCCTTTGGAGAGGGTGGCTCATGCTGGGCCTCAGCAGGCTGGGAACTCAGGCCAGATCAACTTGAAATGAAAACAGAAGTCAAGTGTTAGCTCTTCCATTTTCACGATTTCAAGAGCAAGTGGCATGTGAACCAATCCTGCTAATGGGATCCCAGCCTACATTAATAGAAGTATAGTTTCTAGACAAAGGGAGAGAATAGTTTTTTGATGGTCAGACCATAAGTAAAACACTGGATTATTTTTCTGGGAACACTAGAGTAAGGACATCATCATGGTGCTCATCTCTATCACAGCAGGGGCAGGAGGTGAGAGGTCCAGGCTCCTATCTGGTTGAAACATTAGAAGGTGCTTCTCAATCTTAGCAGCTACCCAGAGCACACGCTCATAGTCTTCTGAGTGCTGTTAGCAATGTACAATCTCAGGCCCCTCCAGCCTTGCAGTCAGAATCTGCGTTCAAGTAAGATTCTCCAGGTGATTCACATGCACGGGAATTAGTTTAAGAAGCTCTAGACCAGGCCTCCACTCTGGCTGCACACCAGAACTGCCTAGAGAAAACTGGTAATCGGGAATGACTAGGTTTTGTCCCTAGTTCCCACAGTCTTTGGCCTGAGGGGGTCTGAGTATTTGGAGCTTCCCAGGGTGAAGCCAGAAGGGAGAGGCGCAGTGCAAACAAGTGGACTCAAAGAAGGGGCCCTGGCATAAGATCAAATCCTTGCTGGGGTGTTCCAGGGAAGAGGGAGACACTTCTTGAGGGCAGAGCAAGGACCAGGAAGAGGAACAGCCTGGGGGCAGACTAGCATCAGGAACAGTGGAAGACCTTCTAACAGGCAGAGCTGCCAAAGATGGAACAGGATGTAAGCTCCCTTACTGGACGGCCACGCAGAGGTCGCTGATCACTCAAGTGGGTGGGTCAGAAACTGAAGTCCAAGTTGACTCAGGGCCCTTCTTCTCTGCAGAATGGCTGGGCGAGGCCTGAGCTGGGCAGCAGAAATAATGGGCCCCTCTCCTCTGCAGGGACAGCGGCTTCTCCAGCCAGGGTGTGGACACCTATGTGGAGATGAGACCTGTGTCCACTTCGTCGTCAAATGACTCATTCTCTGAACAAGGTGCGAGGAGGTGCTGGGGCTGAGAAAGAGGAGGGGTTACTGGGGTCAATGCAGGGCAGGGAGGTCAGCGGGGCCATCCCAATGCCTCTCCCTGCCCCAGACCTGGACAAGGAGGACGGGCGGCCGCTGGAGCTGCGTGACCTGCTCCACTTCTCGAGCCAAGTGGCCCAGGGCATGGCCTTTCTTGCTTCCAAGAATGTAAGTCTCAGAAAATGGGTCCCTCTGTGTGGTCACCCAGGGGGGTGGGGGCAGCTGAACCCGTGAGGCTAGATGGGTGAGGACACGGGAGAGAAAATGGAGTTTGTGAAGGGGGCCGTGCTCCTCACAGCACAGACTGGGGAGTCTAGATCTTGAATGCTGGCTCTGCCACTTGCTGTGTGGCTTTGAGCAACTGCCGAACCTCTCCGAGCCCAGATTTCTACACCTATAAAGAGAGATGCAGTCGTAGGATGGCATGAGGGTAAGATAGGGTTACGGTGTGCGCAGACACTTAGGGGAGGGCCAGCCCTGAGGGTGGCAGCCGCTTGTCCTGTTAGCAGCTCCAGAGCGCCGTTTCTAGGCCCGAGCAGACCACCCAGCTTCTGAGGCAGCTCCTGCTGCTCTCAGCCAGAGGGCCAGTCACAGCAGGTTCTCAACACTGCCTGTCTGACCACGTGTTTTCTCTGACTTGGGTCATGGTAGAAGGCAGGGACTGGAGCCAGGGTACAGGAGCAAAAATGATGGCCACTGCCTCATCCGCCAAGCCCTCTGGGGCCCAGGCTGCTGCCCCTGCACCCTGGGCTCAAGCAGGGAGGGGCCAGGACTGACCTCAGTGCCTTCCCAGTGCATCCATCGGGACGTGGCGGCCAGAAACGTGCTGCTGACCAGCGGCCACGTGGCCAAGATTGGGGACTTTGGTCTGGCTCGGGACATCATGAATGACTCCAACTACATCGTTAAGGGCAATGTGAGTGCTGGGAGGGCTGGGCCAGGCTGGGGAGGGGTGGTGACCCGGGCCCACGGTGACCGGGGCCTGCTGTGCCAGGCTCGCCTGCCCGTGAAGTGGATGGCGCCAGAGAGCATCTTCGACTGCGTCTACACCGTTCAGAGCGACGTGTGGTCCTACGGCATCCTGCTCTGGGAGATCTTCTCACTCGGTGAGCTGCTGGCCCAGTCAGGCTCAGCGTGCGGCTGGCTGGTGCCTGGTGACCCATGGCACCTGTAGCTCCTGGAGGATGCTGGCCCAGGAGGCTTGGAGGTCAGCGCTGAGCAAAGGCTGCTGAGGGCGCAGGGGTGGGGGAAGCATCTTAAAACCAAGTGTCGTGGCTCCCAACGTGGGCTGAGCCCCTCCACCCCGACAGCACTCCCTCCAGAGTGTTTCCTCACCTGTCTGCTTGGACAGCTGCTCCTCCCTTAAATGCCGTTTCCCCTCGTCTGAAACGTACACATCCCTGAAGACCCAGCGCCCACCTCTGAGGCACCAAGACAAGCACTTGGGCTCGGCCCGTCGGTGTGGTCCTCCACCGACCAAAGCCTGTGCTGGAATTCTGCGGTGTAATGAAACCTGGGCGAAGGTTTCTACATCCTAGAAGTCTATAATAAGCAGGACACCTTTTGCAGCGCCTGGCCTGTAGTAAGCGCTTGTTAAGGGGAGCTGCTGTTCGATTACCATGTCCAGCTGGGACCTGCCACCCAGCCCCGCCAAGATGTAGGGGACAGCAGGCGCTGAGCATCATCTTTTCCGTGATCTTACCTTTTGCAGGGCTCAACCCCTACCCTGGTATCCTGGTGAACAGCAAGTTCTATAAGCTGGTGAAGGATGGATACCAAATGGCTCAGCCCGCGTTTGCCCCAGAGAACATGTAAGCGAAGTACCCCCAGGTTTGGTGGAAGCGGATGGAAAGGTGTGTGGCCCGTCTTTCCAGTCCAGTGTTCTAGGGCCAGGTTTCCTCTCGCCCAGAGTGGACTAACATGGACCCCTTTTAGCAAGTTTAGGGTTTCCAAGGGTTTTCCAGGTAGCATGGAGGACATTCTCAAAAAGGGATCTTAACAGGGGCTGGCCCCAAGACAGATGACGAATGTTTAATTCGGACTCTGTGATTATGAGCCCAAGAAGGCTCTTCTCTTTTCTTCTGTCCTGGCTGCCAGCCTCTTGCTCAACACAGCCACTAGCCACTGCAGTCTCTTAACCGCCTCCTGACAGCCAGCCCACCACAAGCTCCTCGCTGGCTCCCTGCCCTCACCACAGCCCTTCCGCAGGCCCACTGGCCCGTCTCGCCCAGTGTCCTCCAGCCACCGTCTCCCCACAGCTGGTCCCTGTGCCACCCAGGCGCTCCCTGCCAAGGTGGATGCACGCAGCCCACTAACCAGCTCCTCATCCACTTTAGTACTACCACCAAGCAGCCGCTTAAACCTACCTGCAGGCAGCAAGGGTGCCCCTTTGTGCCAAGAGCTTGGGCAGATAGCATCCCTGAGGTTTTTTTCTCCTCAATTTTCAGGCCCATTCTGACAAAAAGCCCCCTTTCCCAGGGTTACCGGAAAGATTAAAGTGCACTGGTCTTGTGCTAAGCTCACTTCTGACTCAGTTTCAGGACCTCTGCCAGGCAGGAGTGAGTGAGTGAGTGAGTGAGTGTGTATACGTATGTGTGCACACGTACGTGATGACTCCCAGGCCCACGAGCTGCTGCTTCCTCTCCCGTCTCAGATACAGCATCATGCAGGCCTGCTGGGCCCTGGAGCCGACGTGCAGACCCACCTTCCAGCAGATCTGCTCCCTCCTCCAGGAGCAGGTTCAGGTGGACAGGAGAGAGCAGGTGAGTGGGACCAGGCTCACGGTGGGTGGCTCGGTTAGAGCTGAGCCTGACCCTTCGGGACTGACCATCCCCTGGCCTCTCTGCACCCAGGACTACAGCAATCTGCCGAGCAGTGGCAGCAGCAGCAGCGAGCCAGAGGAGGAGAGCTCCAGCGAACACCTGACCTGCTGTGAGCAGGGCGACATCGCCCAGCCCCTGCTGCAACCCAACAACTACCAGTTCTGCTGAGGAGGGGGCCACAGGAAGTACCACCCTCCCTGCCTCCAAGCTCGCACCTCCTCCGTGGATGGGGCACCACAGGGAGAACACAGACTCTGCCCTCCGTCTTTTCTCTCAACAGCCCGGCCCAGCTCTGAAACTCAGGAATGGGGGATCTATAGGAGGCTGGTGAGAACCCCACTCCCAGGGTCTGGGCCATCACTGCCAGTCGGGGACTGGGGATGAGCCCCACCCCACCCCTCCAGTTCTCAAAGCTGTGGCCTCAGCTTCACTATGCCAACTGGGAGAATACCCAGCTCACTCTTAACCTGTTCCCACTTCTGGGAACCACCTCCCTTCCATCCCTCCTGTTTCAATGGAAATGGACTGATTTGGTGATTGAAGTTCCCAAGAGCTACCCAAACACGAGAAACCAAGGTTCCTTGGGCCTTGGCAGAATGGAGGGGACACCCACGGAGTGACTTGATGAGAGCAGACAGATGCTTAGGGCTGTGCTCAGGCCCTGGGAGCAGGCTGGCTCCTTTGGAAGAACCTAATTGTCCCCCTCTGCCTCTAAGCCTTCTCTCCACAGCCCCACCCCGCCCTGGGTCTGGTACTGCTGCAATGAGCCAGGTGGCAGCTAAAAGCTTGGGAGTGTTCTGTCTGGCCCCCACCATACTGAGGTGGAAGGCAGGGGACCCGTGTGGCTGGCCACACCAAGCAAGCAGCACTCGCTCCAGGTTGACTCATCGTAACTAACAGTCACAAAGTGGAATGTCCCTGTCAGCATTAAACTAACCCCATTAACACAACTGGCCTCTGTGTCTTTGTGCCCTGCCGACTTCCAGGGACCTCCTCCGTCCTTCCCTGGTGAGTAACCCTCCCCAGCACCTCTGGGGCCCAGCCACACTGTACCCCACACAACGAGACTGGAACTGACTCTTGTTGCACCCAAACCATATAATTTAATAAACTTTATTCAGGTCAGGGGAAGAGAGAGGGGGGAAAAAAAGCCATCTATCCCACTCCTCTCAATAAATTAACACGGCCAGTTCCCGTGCCCTAAGCAAACCATGGGCACTTGAGCCAGTCCTGCTGTTTCCTTACGACCCAGTCTGCTTCCCCTTCACAGAAGGGAGTTTTCCTACTGCCACCGGGTCATGCCATGCTCACAGGCCACTTCCTCTTTGGGGGAGGAAAGAAGCTGCAGCAGCAGTGGCCAGGAGAGGAGGGGTCCTCACAGCCTGAGGCAGAGGAGAGTCCTGGAAGGGAGCACTGGCTCGCCCCTTCAACCCGCTCAGCTGCCCCCAGATGTGGGTGCAGAAGAACAGGAGATGCAAGCCTCCTCTGGGAGAACAAAGAGCCCACAGGGACCCTCAGAGCTAAGGGAGGCCCCGAGGCAAAGGCAACAGGCCGCAGGGGAGGGAAACGGCATCCCCAGGCGGGAAGGGCAGCCTCGGCCCAGCCAGGGCCTCCACCCCAACCCGCAGGCGCCCCCGGGGAAGCAGCAGTCTCCCCGCCTTCTCTCAGCCTCCCCGTCTCTCTAGTGGACACACGGCGCCACCCACGGTGCCTCTGGGTCTAGTAAGGAGCGTCCTGGTGCCTCTTCTGACCGCTGGAAGGCTGAGAACCAAGGACCCCGGGCTCCACTGAGCTCAGGAAATGGAAGCTCTTTGGTCAGTCCCAGCCTCAGAGGCTGGTCCCCTGGATGGATGTGCCTCGGGCAAGGGCCTTGCTATGGCTTGAGACGTGCGGTCCCTGGGCAAGTGCCCGGCTTACTCTGTGGCTGTGGCCCCGTCTTCTTCCTCCCCGTCCTCCTCCACCTCCGTCTTGATCTGAGCAACCCCAAGGCGGTAGAGGGTGTCACGGATGACCACCTCACCAGGCTGGCAGCTCTGCACAATGTCGTGGATCTGCCGGTTGACAATCTCGCGGCTGGTGAGGAAGTCCATGAGGCGGTTGTAGAGGTAATAGTGGGTGGCGTTGTCAAAGGCGATGGGCCGCTGGCGGATGCTGTTTGGTTTGCTGTCTGCAAAGGAGGCCAGGATGGCTGCATAGGGTGCCAACTCAGGACACAGGGCCAAGGAGTGGTGTCCAGCACTGGGGTCGCCAGGACTGGACTGTGTGCCTGCGTGGACGATGCGCCGTGTGGCAGTCTTGGTGACCGGGTGCTGGACAGAGTGCTCGGCCTCTGTCATGTCCACTGTATAATGCTGGTCCAGGAGTTCTGGGCAGGACACACTCTAGAAAGGAGATGGAAAGCCATTGTGATGAGAGGAAAGGTTAAGGTCCAAGCTGTGCGAAGGATGGAGTGAAAGCCGTGGGCTCAGCCAGCTCCGTTTCAGTCCTCCGTTACCACAGGGCAGGCACATCTCCTGGGTAAGTCCCCTGTTCCTCCTCCCCGGGCCTCTGTTTCCTCATACCATGAGGAGGACAGGAACAGGGGCCACCACCCAGAGCAGATGCCAGATTACCAGTGCTGCTCTTATCCTGTCCGTGTCTCATCAATTCTGCCCAGGGCTGCAGGGGAGGTTCCCCCAGAGATTCTGATGTCCTTCTGCAATGCCCCTCACCAACTCACGAGCGAGCAAGGCCCAAGAAGTAATAAGAAAAAGGTGAGTGATGACAATGATGTCCCCTTGCTCCTACCAGTCTAATGTCTCTTCCAGCAAAGGGCAAGTGCCTGTGCTAAGAACCAAAGCCTGAGACAACGCACTAAGACAGAGGCCAGAGCTCTGCTATTAATCTGCTGTGGGACTCTCAACTGGTCCATTTCCCCTCGTGGCCTTACTTTCCCCTTTTAGTTAGAGGAAAGAGGCTGAGAAGGTCAGCATTTTCTAAGCCTCTGTGCCTCCAGATCACAACACAATGAATCCCATGCAGCAGATTCAGGCAAAGCCAAAGTAGGGCTGCTCTGGGCCTTTAGTATATTCTCGGAGGTGGCAATTTTCTAGGCTCATCTGCAAGGTAATCCCTTTGACCCCCATGATACCTGTGTTTTCACCCTGGGTACATTAAATGACATGCTGTGGCCTCACACACAAGGTCAGTGGAGATTTGTGGCAGAAATACTGGTTCCAGAGTTCTGAGACAAAACACTGGTAGAGAAAAAGGAGATACTGGATGGTTCACAGAAGACCTGCCCAAAGAACCAGGGGGTGAGGCATGGTCAGCCTTGTGGGATTTTAGAAGGGAACGTACCACTGGTGGCTCCGTGGGGCTAGAGAAACAGCCCTGATTCCTCCCCCACATCTGGTTGGTCAGGTCCGGGTAGCAGAGGTCAGCACACAGGGCCACAGGTGTGGCCATGTCAACTACGTACACAGGAGGCCAATGGCGGGAAGAGACGAGCAGATCCACGTGGTCGAGGGCACTCTCACCCCGCACAAGATACTTGGAGCCACAGACCACCTGGTGGAGACGGAGGGTACAGCACAGGGTGAGGAAGGCAATCTGCAGACACGGGTCCACTCAGTTCCTCCTAGGACGGTGAACAATCAGGCTCCGTGACTGAAGTCCCGCCATCCTATAGGAGCCCATGACATTCCACTTCCCTCCTGCTTCTGTCCCTAAGTAAAGTCGCCACTTCACTCCCACATGGGAGAATAGCACCCAAGCCTCAAATGAGGCTGAAACATACCCCCCACCTCCCCAAGACATTGGCTCCAAACCCCCCTTGACATCACATCCCTAAACCCCATCTAGTCTGATGGTTCCCAAGCTGCATGGTACCTACAGCTCAGAGATGGTTAGAAGTGAAAGTGCCTGGGTCTCCCTCCGAATCCACAGAATCAGCCTCTGGGGGTGGCATCTAAACACCTGTACTGCAAGCAGCCCCCTACCAGACCCTGAGGGAGCTGTCCAGATGGGCACCTCTGGTGAAGGCTACACCTCCACCAGCAGGATTCCACAAATGCCAGGCTACTGCAGGGCAGCTCTGTGTCCACTTTCTGTCCACTGTGTTCAATTCTGCCTCTACCTCCCTCCCTCCACAGCAGTGCTGGCTATTGCTTCCAGGTAGTATTGCTGCCCCCTCACACCCGAGTCCTTGTGAGATGGATGCCAGTCACATAACACGATGCTCAGAGCAGGCTCTGACTGCTCAGGGGTTATAAAAAAAGGCTGATGGCCTGACTCCCTTTTGATGGCCAGTCCCCTGCCTACTCTGAACTGAAGGCTTTGTGAAGCTGTCTTCCCCAGTCATCACTCACTTTTTTAGGAGGCTTCGCACCCCGGCATCGTCTTGGTTTGGGATGACTGTCACACAGGGTGCAACCCTCTCAGAGCTATCCTGGCAGATGCCCACCCTATGCACGCTCTCTACAGACCTAAGGAGTGGTCTTCTGAGAACCCAAATCAGACCATCTCTGTTCAAACCATCTAAAGGGCCCCTCATCACTCTCGGAAGAAAATCCAAACCGGTCCTCTGGCCCACAAAGCGCTAAAGGATCTGGCCTCCAGTGACCCCTCCCACCTCCCTCCTCTGTTCACTAGGCTCCCCTCTCAGGACTCAGGGGTCACACCCCTTCCCCAGCTCACATGGGGCTCTCAGCCTCCTCTGGCTGCCTCACTGGGCAGCAGGTTCTTCTCCGCTGCTTTCTATCTCCTATCCTTGTCTAGTTCCTGTAGAACCGTTTCCACGAGCCATGAAAAAGTCGCTGAGTCATGTCCAACTCTTTGCAACCCCATGGAGTGTATAGTCCATGGGATTCTCTAGGCCAGAATACTGGAGTGGGTAGACGTTCCCTTCTCCAGGGGATCTTCCCAACCCAGGGATCAACCCAGGCCTCCCGCATTGCAGGCGGATTGTTTGCCAGCGGAGCCACGGCCTTGGTGACTTTGTTTCTCAGTATGAGGGCAGTGAGGAGGAGCGAGGTCTTTGCCGCTCACCCTCGTACTCTCCACCGCTGGTGCAGAGGCCAGCACATAAAAGCGCGTTTAGTACTCGCTGGTGATGACCAGAAGGAGCTGTTCCACAGCGGCCTAGCGACCTAAGTGCCAGCTCCAGGATGAGCTGGAGGGATCAGATCCTCTGTGTGGGTAAACTGCCATGAACAAGCTCACCCCGAGTTCCTCGTCACCCTCTTACCTGGTGGGGGCACACCTTGTAGACTTTGCCCCCTGTGAGATGAGGTGGGGGCTGTCGAGCTCTGGCTCCATTCTGAACAGATTCATAGAGGGCCAACAAGGAGAAGCAGAGCTGCTCCTAAGCAGAACAAGGTTAAACGGTGGTAAATGCTCAGGGACCAGGCTTGGCCACAGCAACGAACGCTTGCTCAGGGCGAGTGAATCAACTGGTAAGACCAGAGCAGGCCTTTAAGCCTCACCAGCCTGACGTCCTATACCTAAAGGTACAGATGGGAACACCAAGGCCCTGAAAGGACCAGGTCACAGACAGAGCCAGCCACACTGCTCAAGCTGCCAGGCTCTGAGGCCTGGGTTCTCCTACTACTATTTACAGGGCAGGGAAGGCATCAAAGAGGAGCCAACATTTGGATCTGAACTTAGCGCATAGGATTTTTAAGAGCGAAATACATAATATGTGGGTAAAATATGCACACATGCATGCGTGCTCTATGAATGCTACAGCACTTGTTTCCTAAGAGCCTGGAGAGGTGATAACCAGACACTGCAAACATCATGACGCTACTATTTTGGTTATTGTCACTTTGCAAATGAGGAGAATGAGGCTCAGTTTATCCAAGATCACACACAGTCAGTGGGAGAGCCTGGATTCTTGAACCAAGTCTGGACCCACTACCTTCAACAGAGGAACTGCCTGGATGCAAAGGGCCTCACATGCAAGGCCTGACCCAGCTGCTGGCTATCGCCCAGGCTCCCCTGCCCGCCAGCACCCTCTGTCCCAAACACGTACCCAGTCAAGGGGATTTGTATCCCTGGCCAGAAAAACTGCCCACCAGAAAGTCCCTGTCCCCAGCACCACCTGGAGACCCACCTTGGAGTCTTCTGCCCTGAAGGGGATGCCACACTGCCTCAGCAGGCACTGCAGCTCCTCCTCGCTGTAGGAGCCGATCTCCTCAAGCTTGCACGCGCCCTCCTGGAGCAGGCGCACCAAGGCACTGCCGTTGCCTGCAAGAGATGACGAGCTGCTGGGAGGCGCTGCTGCAGCCACCAAATGCCCTAGGAGTCCCTCACACGTGAGGATGGACGAGCGGGGGCCAGTCCACAGTCGAGCACGCTCTGCCCCAAGCAGAGCCTGGCAGCTGAGAGAGGGGAACTCAAGGCAGGCCTTAGGGTGTTCTACAGACGCCTGAGGTCTCTTGGAACCGGCCTTCTGCCTCTGAAGGTCCAGGGAAGATATCCAGCAGAGTACTGGTGCAGACAGCCCCCCAAACTTCGGCTTTTAACCTTTTAAGTTTCAAAACCATGATCTCAGATGCTTACCAAAACGCAGCAACAAGAGGAACAGCAGCTCTCATTTTAAAAATGCTCTTGATATGCTACATTCCTGAATCTACTGATCAACAGAACTATGTGGGGGCCTTACTTATAAAATCAATTTAGCAGGCCATAGCAGAGTTGGACACGACTGAAGCGACTTAGCAGCAGCAGCCAGGATTTTAAAAATGAAATAAAAGAGCATTTGTTAAGGAAAAGGACGGTTTTATGAAAGTTGTGTTACTTACAGACACATACACACGTGCTACTTAAAAGAGCAGCACACTGAGGAACAATGGAGAACCTACTGCTTAAACAAGAAACTCCGCTCACTTAACTGTCACAACAACTTAGGTGGTGGGTAAAGTATCATACCCCTCTGTAAACAAAACAACAGAGGCTAGGGCAATGAAGAGATGCGGCAGAGGCCACATGGCTACCAAGTGACACAGCTAGGAAACCCAGGTTGTCGGAAACCGACGTTCTCAAAGGAGCCACCTGAGGGCTTCTCAACATGTAAGCACAGAGCACCTGCAAAACCACCCGAAAGACCTGCTGAGCAAGCCTGCCTCCCCCTACGTCTGTCCTGAGACTCTCTGGGTTGCAGCCCTGACCTCAGCATTTTTCAGAGGGTTCCCACCATTCAGTGCAGGGCATGCCAGAAGGCTGACAAGGTCTGTGGGTCGGTCCTAGACAATTTGGCTAATAGCTCTTCAAAACTCTGCACATGACTTGATTCTCCAGGGGATTTTGTCACAGGTTGTCACTATCTTTCCAGAAAGCTCTCTGGGTGGCCTTGGCCCCCTCTCTAGCACTCATGCTGTCTGGCTACAAACAACCTTCCAGACTCCACAGGACCGTGCCCTGACCCCAGGCACCAGCAGGTGGCCTCACCAGGTACTGGCTGCACGTCCAGGCTCTTGTCTTTCTCGGTGTTGACGACCACAGCTCCTCTCATGAGTGGTGGGAAGAAGGGGGCAATGACGGAGGCGTCAAACCTGGTGATGGGGATGCTGGCTGGGAAGGCCACCTGCTCAATCACCTCTGTCTCCATTGTGGCCCAGAAGTCCTCCACGTTGACCTCACTAGATGCCAGGAAGTCAGGCCAGGTGAACTAAAAGGTCAAAGAAAAACAGTCAAAACATTATGAGTCACAGAACATCAGTAACAACACACAACAGCCTACTGTCTCAACACAGGCTGAGCAGGAGCAGGAAAAGTGAGAGCCGTATCCTGCTGGGATACCCCAAATTTAACATCTTAGTGCCTTGCCTCCCTGCTCCCTCCCACACCACTGTGTTCCCCAAGACCTAAGTTCCTTCTGCATCTCTGCCTGTCATTTTCGCTGCCTGGCCAGGAGAGGTTAGCTACCAGCCTATCATGTGCCGGACACTGGCTAATTAACTACTACTATACAACCCAGCGGAGAAGGAAATGGCAACCCACTCCAGTGTTCTTGCCTGGAGAATCCCAGGGACGGGGGAGCCTGGTGGGCTGCCGTCTATGGGGTCGCACAGAGTCGGACACGACTGAAGTGACTTAGCAGCAGCAACAGCATACAAGCCAGAGGTGGCCTGAGGTAAGACCAGACCACCAGAGTGAGGGACAGAATGAGAATGTGAACCAAGATCTAGCGCCAAACCCTTAATCCCTAAGCCTGGCTTGCAGGAGTCATGAGCGTAAAATTCAGCGGCACTTGCCCACTTTCAAGGCCCTTTTGTTTCCTCCCTCCCCACGAAGGTCCTTCCGACATGCATCGATCTCCTCTACATGCAGCACGTACCATCCACTGTAGACATCTAGCCTTGTGCTATTCAATTCTCCTTCTTGTGAGCCCTCTGATGCGACCCCGAAGACAGACCCTGATCCTAGTACCTCATCAGAGTCATTTGTGTTCCTCAGCAATGCTGATACCTGGGCTCCATCTCAACCTGGATGAACTAAATCCCTAAGTTTGCATTTTTAAAAGTGTCCCTAGGTGAGTGGTTCTCAAGG
>NW_011494863.1:11324118-11333239 GCF_000754665.1 Bison bison bison | reverse complement strand
AGCACCACAGGGGAACTTGTTGAAAATACAAATGCTCGGCCCACTCCCCACGCACTAAATCAGAAATCCTGGGGGTGGGACCAGCAAGCCTCACACCAGGAAGTTTGAAAACCACTGTCCACTGTAATTCTTATGACCACGAAATCTGAGAACGACCGCTCCACATGTAGACGGTCCAGATGGTTCTTCTCTACACAGTCCCCAAGGGGAGGGGTCAACTCCACAATCGCCTCATGGACAACTGCATATTTGTTTTGTTTTATACTTTCCTGTTTTAGCTCACAGACTCTAGAACACCCCCATCCCATTCTCCTCATATGCACTATCCAACTTTGCATCCCACACACAAAAAGGAGAAAACTAAGTCCTGGTCTCTAGAAAGAAACAGCCAGAAACCCCGAAAAGAAGAGACACGCATGTGGCAAGTGAAGGCAGAGCTACTCCATTCCATGAGGAAAGAGCTTTGGTCGGGACAGGGCAGGTGCCGAGGAGGACGAGGACACATGAGCTTTGCAGGAAGGTGGGATTCTCTCTACTCTGGAGAGCAAAAAGCCAAGCAGTCTGTGACCAGATGTGCTTCCAAAACTGGAGCTCAGGGTCCCAGGAGGTGCTGGTGAATATGGCTGTGCTTAAGAGCTCAGACTCTACAGTTAAGGAGCCAGATCAAGGCCAGGTCTCAGCACCACCCCTTCCCAGCTGGATGAGCTTGGAAGGGCTTCAGTCCCTTCATCTACAAAAATCTCACCAGGCTGAGCTATCAGTCAGAAAGTAAAGCACTGAGTACAGAGTAAGAACCTGACATATGTGATAAAATGCTCAACAAATCACGGCTGCATTACTGTTAACATTTCCACAGACAAGCAGATTTGAATGAGTCTGGAAAGAGCTGTTTTGGCGATAGTAACACAAAAGCAGCTCATTTTACCTACAAGGAACACTCAGAAGGCTCCAGTAGGATTATATCAGTTTTCATCTATCTCATTATGCACCACCCCCCTAAAAACAGAACTATTTCAGCAGTATACATACTTTTTTTTTTTAATTGAGAAAAAGAATAATATGCATTAAATCACTAATACACTGAGCTGGTCAAGCCAAAACACACCAGAGCTTTTCTTCAGAGGTCCTGAACCATGCCCAGTGGAGTGAGCTACACATCTAGTGCATAAAGACTCACATGGCAGAGTTCAGAGGTGAAAAGCCTGCACCCACTTGTGACTACCAGCACACTCACTGGGCACCCCGAACCTGTGCAGGCAGACCAGCCCTCTCAGCATGATGATAGGGAAACTGTTCATCTGCGGGATTTTTAAAAAAAATTCCCAACACCAGGTTAAAGAATTTTCTCTATTAGTCTCAATTTGCAACAAGTTTTACCACAAATGGGTGCTGAATAAAAATGAAAGCCTTTTTAAGACACCCAATGAAATAATCATATGAGTTTTCTCCTCTAAACTGTTAAGTATTCAACTACATTAGTATATTTTTTAATGTTGACATAATCCTCCTTTCCTGGGATAAACTTAAGTCATGATTTTACTTTACATGTTGTTAGATTTGTACTCATTACTCTATCCATTATTAGATTTGCTATTATCTTATTCAGGACTTTGATATCGATATTCATGTGTACCATCAGCCCAAACTTTCATCTGATAATAAATGTTTGGTTTTGTTTTCAGTTATATGGCCTTATGTCTTACGGAAATAAATCCACTTTTGCAATTCTTCTATGACTGGAATCTTATTTCTTGGATATTTGTTAAAATTAATATATTAAGTCATTTGAATTTGTTGTTATCTTTGCGTGACATTTTTCAGTTAAGAACCTAAGTCAGGTATTCCCTAGTGGCTCAGTGGTAAAAAAAAAATCTGCCTGCCTGCCAATGCAGGGGAGACAGGTTCAATCTATGATCTGGGAAGATTCCACATGCTGCAGAGTAACTAAGCCCGTGTGCCACAGCTACTGAGCCTGTGCTCTAGGGCCCGGGAGCTGCAACCACTGAGCTCACATGCCCTAGAGCCCATGCTCTGCAACAAGAGATGTGACCTGTCCTCAGTCACTCAGTCATGTCCGACTCTCTGCAACCCCATGGGCTGTAGTCCACTAGGCTCCTCTGTCCATGGGACTGTCTAGGCAAGAATACTGGAGTGGGTTGCCATTCCCTTCTCCAAGGGATCTTCTCTACCTAGGAACTGAACCCGCATCTCCTGAGTCTCTTGCCCTGCAGGTAGATTCTTTACCACTAAGCCACCGGGGAAGCCCACAAGAGAAGTCACTGCACCACAACCAAAGAGCAGCCCCTGCCCGCCGCACTAGAGAAAGAGCCTGCACAGTAACAAAGACCTAGCACAGCCAAACGAAACACAAGTATACATACACATATTCAGACAGGCCGCTCTTTCTCAAAACCCTTCGTTGGCTCTCCATTTCACTCAGCAAAAGTCCGTACAACGGCCTGGGCCGCCCAAAGCCTCTCAAATCTCACATATCCTACCTCTCTCTCCCCTGCTCACAAAGAGCCAGCCACATCAGCCTCCTTCCTCAACTATGGCCAGCAATCCGCCTCCAACTCCGTTCTTGCTGCTCCCTCTGCCTGAAAGTTTCCCCTGCTGAAATCTACAGGGGCTTCAGAGCTCTATTCTGATGCCCCTCTATCAGAGAGGACTTCCCCGACCACCCTCTTATAGAGGCAAGAACCCCTTCTTCCTGCCACACTGCTCTCATCTCCTACCGTGCCTTACTGTTACTATGCTACTTTTAATATATATATAAATAGCATATTAACATAATATACACAATTATTAATGTTTGTTTCCTATCTGTGTTCTCAAATCAGCAAGTGAGCTCCATGAGCACAGAAACTCCACGGGTTTAACTGCCATTTCCCAAATGTCTAGAAAGTGCACCTAGTTCATGTTTAATAAATTAGTTGAATAAGTTGCAAATGCCTCCATTTCCATCTAGCCTTTCTTAGATGAAAACCTGGGCAGTGGCAGAAAAAGGCTCCTCGCCTTACTCAGGAAAGAGCCAGAGCATCTGCTCCGGGGACCTCATGCAGGAATGGCTGCGTAAGTGTGAGGAGACTCTAACAGTGGCCTGTGCGGTCAAGGAGCACTCACTTCCACACTCTTTAGTGCCAGCACATTGTTCTCACTCCTCTGGGCAACTTCCACTTTGGGGGCCACTCCACAGATGCCACAGATCATGTCATTGTAGTCTCGGACAGTGAGGCACTCGAAAGCCCAATAGCCATTGCACAGCAGCTCCTGCAACTGGCTCAGCTCCTCCGAGGTAAGAGTCTTCTCTGGAAGGAAAGCAAGAGCTCTGAGAAGTTCACAGAAAAAGATCTGGAGGCCACGGGGATGAGCAATGGCCAGGAAGAATAGCAATTCTGTAAGAATGCTTCTCTCCTAAGAACATCTAAGAGGTGGTGTATTAACCACTGGAGTGTCAAGCACCTGGGCCTTTAGGTGTTCAGGTAGCAACTCAAAGGGCAATTGCCATCAGAGTACTGATGGGTGTACCCAGCACCCACTGGGACCCAGACACTGTGCTGAAAGCTTTGAATACATTCTGTCATTTAACTTACATCTTTATGAACCAAGAGCAGTTATTATTTTCACTGTGTAACTTAAAAAAAACTGAGATATAAAGAATAACTCACTGAAATCCACATTGCCACTAAGTAGCAGAGGCCAGAGTCAAACACAGACCATCTGACCCTAGGACCTTTGCTCTACTCCATCTCACCTCATAGCAAGGAAGGGACAGGGGGCTGGATTCTATAGGAATGAATGGAGAAAGGTAAACAGAAAGAAATGAGGGAAGCAAGGGGAAAAATCATTTCTAATAATAAAGACTATGGTGACCATGCTCAGGTCTCAGTGTCAGCTTTGGAAATGGGGGCAGATTTCCAGAAGCTGTGTATTCAGAGTGAACTTGATTAGCATATACTAAGGCCAAGTCTACCTATGACCAAAGAATGAGCTTCTATAAAGTCTATTCAATCTTGTGCTGAAAGCTGCTGGACCCGTGGGAAGACTCATGTTTTCCAAAGTCAATTCAGCATTTGTAAAACTCAAGAGGAGGGCTATGTTAGGAAGTCAGTGTCTCCTTTTCAAAATATCAGACTCTCCTCCAGGTAATTTTTTCAACAAAAGTCCATCACTGAAAATTCCCAGGGAGTCTAGGACTAACCTTGGGAAAAGGGAGGAAGCCAACCTTTACCTGTCTGCTCCTGCACTGACTTCAGAAGAGTGCTGATGGACACTCTGGGGTCCTCTCCCAGCTTGATCTGGTTTCGGATTGCAAAAAGCAAGTCCAGGCTCACTAGCAGCTTATTTCCCACATTAAAGAGACCTGCAGATTAAAAAGTGGCAACAGAGAAATTCACTGTTAACAACATCCACAATGGCAAAAAACTGGAAACTAACTAGGTGCCCATCAATGGGGAACATTAAAAAAATAAACCACGGTACATTCATAAAATGCAAAACTAGAGGTCACCTGCAAGTTGGTAACCTACAAGCAGCTGTGAAGGAAACTGTTTAACTGGATTCTATTGTACCCGGAGCACCACATGCACTTCGCAGCATGCAGGGGCTGCTCAGAAACACTGTTTGGAAGATGGCAGAGTAGAAAGACGTGGGCCCACCTCTTCTTATGAAGACACCAAAATCCCAACTGACTGCCAAAAAACCATCAACAAACAAACGCTGAAACCTACCAAAAAAGACATCCAACATCCAAAGACAAAGTAGAAGTCACAACAAGATGGGAGAGGGGAGCAATTACTATGAAATCAAATCCCAAACCCATCAGGAGGTCGACCCACAGTGGAAAATAATTGTATCACAGAGGTTCTCCCACAGGAATGAAGTACTGAGCCCCACGTCAGGCTCTCCAGCCTGGCGGTCTGGCAATGAGAGGAGCAGCCCCAGGAGCACCTGGCTTTGAAGGTAGTGGGGATTGATGGCAGGGATTCCACAGCAGTGGGGGAAACAGAAACCATTCTTATAGGGCTCACACAAGGTCCTGTGTGCATTAGGACCAGGGGAAAAAGTAGTGACCTTGTAAGATACTAGAGGGGCTTCCCTGGTGGCTCAGACAGTAAAGAATCTGACTGCAATGCTAGAGACCCGGGTTTGATCCCTGGGTCGGGAAGATACCCTGGAGAAGGGAATGGCTACTCACTCCAATATTCTTGCCTGACAAAATCCCATGGACAGAGCCACCTGGCGGTCCACAGTCAAGGCTGTGTATTGTTTCCCTGCTTATTTAACTTATATGCAGAGTGCATCATATGTATGTACTCTGCCCAGCCTGAAATGCCAGGCTGGATGAAGCACAAGCTGAAATCAAGATTGCCAGGAGAAATATCAATAACCTCAGATATGCAGATGATACCACTCTTATGGCAGAAAGCAAAGAGGAACTAAAGAGCCTCTTGATGAAACTGAAAGAGGAGAGTGAAAATGCTGGCTTAAAACTCAATATTCAAGATGAAGATCATGGCATCTGGTTCCATCAGTTCATGGCAAATAGATGGGGAAAAGCAAAAACAGCAACAGATTTCATTTTTGTGGACTGCAAAATCACTGTGGATGGTGATGGCAGGCACAAAATTAAAAGATGCTTGTTCCTTAGAAGAAAAGTGTCAAACCTAGACAGCATATTAAAAAGCAGATACATCAATTTGCCAACAAAGGTTCACATAGTCAAAGCTATGGTTTTTCCAATAGTCATGTATGGATGCAAGAGTTGGACTATAAAGAAAGCTGAGTGCTGAAGAATTGATACTTTCGAACTGTGGTGCTGGAGAAGACTCTTGAGAGAGTCCCCTGGACAGCAAGGAGATTGAACCAGTCAATCCTAAAGGAAATCAATCCTGATACTCACTGGAAAGACTAATGCTGAAGCTCTAATACTTTGGCCACCTGATGCAAAGAGCTGACACAACAGAAAAGACCCTTACGCTGGGAAAGATTGAGGGCAGGAGGAGAAGGGTGTGATAGAGGATGAGATGGATGGATGACATCACTGATTCAACGGACATGAGTTTGAGCAAACTCAGGGAGATAGTGAAGGACACAGAAGTCTGTGGTGCTGCATTTCATGGGGGTTGCAGAGAGTCGGACACAACTTAGTAACCAAACAACAACATGACCCAGCAGTCCCAGTCCTCAGCATATTGTTGTTATAGCGAAGAGGCTCTTTAGTTCCTCTTCACTTTCTGCCATAAGGGTGGTGTCATTTGCGTATCTGACATTATTGCTATTTTTCCCAGCAATCTTGATCCCAGCTTCTGATTCATCCGGCCCAGCATTTCACATAATATGCTCTGCATATAAGTTCAACAACAACAATATACCTAGGCATAACACTTGGAGAAAACCATGGTTCAAAAGGATACGTGCACTCCAATGTTCACTGCAGCACTGTTTACAGCAGCCAAGACATGGAAGCAATCTAAATGTACATCAACAGATGAATGAATAAGATGTGGTACATATATATAATGTTCATTAAAAAGAACGAACGAGGACTTTCTTGGTGGTCCAGTGGTTGAGACTTTGTTTGTCAATACAGGAGACACAAGTTTAATCTCTGGTCTGAGAAGATTCCACATGCCACAGGGCAACTAAGCCCTCGTGCCACAACCACTGAAGCCTGCGTGCGCTAGAGACCACGCCCCGCAACAAGAGAAGCCACCATGATGAGATGCCCGAGCACAACGGCACCACTCACTGCAACTAGAGAGAGCCCACATGCAGTAACGAAGACCCAGTGCAGCCAAAAACAAAAAACAAAATATGCCATTTGCAGCAACATGCATGGACCTGAAGATTATCATGTATGTGAAGTAAGCCAGACAAAAAAAGGTAAATATCAAGACATTGCTTATATGTGGAATTAAAAAAATGTTAAAAATGAACTTATTTATTAATACAAAAAAGAAAGAGAATCAGAGACTTAGAAAACAAACTTGTGGTTATTACCAAAGAGGAAAGGAGGGGAGGGATAAATAGGGAGTTTGGGATTGATATATATACACTACTATATTTAAAATACATAACCAGGGACTTCCCTGGTGGCCCTGTGGTTAAGAATCTGCCTTGCAATGCTGGGGCCATGAGTTCAAGCCCTGCTTGGGGAACTAAGATCCAACATGTCATGCAACAACTAAGCCCAAGTGCCACAACTACAGTCCATACGTCACAGTGAAAGATCCCACCCAGAACAATGACGATGCCACAGGCCACAAGTAAGACTCAACACAGCCAAGAAATAAACATTTTTGAAAAAATAAAATAGATAACCAATATGCACCTACTGACAGCACAGGGAACTCTGCTCAATACGCATGATAACCTAAATGGAAAAAGAACTGTACATGCCTATGCGTAACTGACTCACTCTGCTGTACACCTGGAACTAACACATTTTTAATGAACTATTTGTTGTTGTTTAGTTGCTGAGCCATGCCCAACTCTCCCGACCCACAGTCTGTAGCCCGCCAGGCTCCTCTGCCCATGGGATTTCCCAGGCAAGAATACTGGAGTGGGTTGCCATTTCCTTCTCCAGACAATCTTCCAGACCCAGGTATGGAACCTGTGCCTCCTGCATAGGCAAACTATATTCCAATATAAAATAAAAACTAAGAACAAACAAACAAGAAATCATTAATAATAATAAAGTAAGTTTAAATGCTGTGACATGAAGTTTTCCACAATACACTGTTATATGAAAAGAACAACTAATAAAACACATATCACAGGTTTTTTTCCTTTTTAATAAAAAATGAAATATCGCCTTACCACCCAATTCAGTCCTTATCACCAAAAGGATTACCATTCCTCCACCTCTCACAGTTAGTTATACCATGAGGAAAGGCCAGGAGCACCCTTTCGCCCAGGGATGTATAGGGAATATGAAAAAGGCTAATAACATCAACCCTATGTCAAATCCTGGGATCAAAGACCCAGAAGAATTTAAATGTAACTAATTTAAGGTGAATAAGAGAGGGTGGTTTTACATGTGCACAAAATGAACAAAAGCAAATTTTGGCATACAATTCCCAATAACAAATGGTATAGAGGAGTGGGGAAGACCTTTTTAAACATGATACCAAAGGCTAAGACGACAAATTAGAGGGTCCAAGTTCTGATCACATAAAAACTCAAACAAGGGAAAAAAAAAAAAAACATTACACACACAAAAATCCAACTCTCATGTCCAAAAAAATCAAATTTAAAAGACAACTAATAAACTGATGACAAACTCCATCAACAAAACAATCCCAAAGAATGAAAATGTTTACAAAAGAAATTCATAAAAGAGACTGAAAAACACAGAAAACATATAATCTTCCCAGCTGTCAAAGAAATACAACAGGAGGACAGTGATCAAGATGGTGGAACAGCAGGGCATGGAGCTCACCTCCTCCTACAAATAATAAAAAATACATCTACAAATGGAACAATTCACGAAGAACATCTAAACACTGCAGATCGGAGACTTCCGAAAGGGCAAGAAAATCTCCATATAACCAGGGAAAAGGGGGGGGCGGGCGGTGGTGGAGGGCGGTGGTTGGGGAAAGGAGGGAAATCAGGATGTGACCAGTGTCCCAGGGAGGGAGGGAGATGTGAGAGGGGAAAGGTTCCTGCACCTTGTGAAGTCCCAGCACTGGTGGGGAAACCAGCCTGGAACCAGGAGGAGCTTAGATGCCTCAGGGGGAGGAGGTGGGAAGCACAGCAGTCAGTGTGAGGAAGGCAAATCGGAGACTGACTTTGCACAGGTGGTCAGTATGGCCTCCCTGTACTCTCCTGCCTGAGATGCTAATCCACCTGTGCAGGCAGTGGCGGGGTGCTGAAGATTGAACTTCAGAGACCACATCTGGGAAGACGACTGGGGTTGGCTGCATGGAGACAGTCTGAAGGGGCTGCATGGAGACAGTCTGAAGGGGCTGGAGTATGGTAACTGACTGTGTACGTGAAAGAAGCCTGGGCCTCCCAGTGGGGCGAGAGACCACTGTTGGGGGTTACACAAGGAGAGGGGCAGGAGCACCACAGGGGCGCTTCTTTTCCCACACATGCTGTCAGACAACAGGACATTCTA
>NW_011494863.1:11287668-11324018 GCF_000754665.1 Bison bison bison | reverse complement strand
CCTTCTTGCCCCACACATGCTGTCAGACACCGGGACATTCTATACAAGCCCCAGGAGCCAGCATGAGCTGCCGCTGCCATCACAAGCTCCAGAGGTATGCAGGCCACCCCTATTGCTAAGACATGCATGAGCAGGCAGCAATCACTGCCCCCACTGGCATGTGGCCCCAGGAGCACACGTAGGCCACTATACCTTCATACTCCCTATCATAAGGATGACAGCCAGCATGGGCTAAGGAAAGAGGTAACAAGCATCCAAACTAAAAGCAACAAAAATATTAAACCCATACAGGCTTATACAAGGATGCTCCCACATGTAGTATTCCAAGACTATGGTAGATAATTGTTTCTCCTAAACTCATACAGTAAAAGAAATATAAGTAAAATGAACAAACACAGGAACCATTCCCAGTTAAAAGACCAAGAGAATCCCCTTGAAGGAACAAACAACAAAAGATGCTTTCAATCTGAAATTGAATTCAAAAAAGAAGTAATAAAAATTCTGAAAGAATTAACAGAAAGACCATAGACAGAAACACAGATTACTGTAAAAAGCAGCTAGAAACTATAAGGAGTAGCCAAGAAAAGTTGGAAACTCATTTGCTGAGACAAAAGGTGAGCTAAAGGCAATGAACAGCAGAATGAATAATGCAGAAGAATGAGTAAGTGATCTGGAAGACAGAATAATGGAAATCATCCAGTCAGAACAGGAGACAGAAGGCGAAATAAATATATGAAAGCAATATATGAGACCTATGGGATAATCTAAAGCATGCTAATCTATGCCTAATAGGGATTCCAGAAGGAAAAAGATCAAAAATGTATTTGAATAAATTATGGTTAAAAACTTCCCAAACCTAAAGAAAGAAACAGACAACCAGATACAAGAAGCAGAAGGTCCCAAACAAGATGAACTGAAACACACCTATGCCAAGACAATAAAAATGGCAGGGAGGGAAGGGACACGGGCGTACCTATGGCTGATTCTTGTTGATGTTTGACAGAAAACAACAAAATTCTGTAAAGCAATTATCTTTCAATTGAAAAAGTGGGGGGAAAAAAAAAAAGGCAAAGGTTAGTGGATTCTAAAGGCAGCAAGAAAGCAACCAAGTTAATCCCAATGGAATCCTCCCCATAAGGCTACTGGCAGGCTTCTTTAGAGGAACTCTGAAGGTCAGAAGGGAGTGGCAAGATACATGCAAAGCAACCTAGAATATAAAACCCAGCAACATTATATCTTAGAATATAAACAAGAAGATGTAAAATAAAATGTGGGGGAGAGGAGTAAAAACATTTAGATTCTCTCTTTTTTTAAAAGAATGTATTTGAGACAATATGACTATCAGTCTAAAGCAAGTAGATATAGGAAGGGGTTAATATACTTGAAAAACAGGGTGACCACAGATCAAAAGCATACAAAAGACTCACAAAAAACAGAGAACACAAGCATAAGATAAAAGGAAATCATCAAACCACAAAAAATATGATAAAAAAGAACAAAGAAGAAACATAGAGCCAATAAGAAAACAGGGTTTAAAATGGCAATAAATACATATTTTATCAATAATTACGTTAAGTGTCAATGAACTAAATGCTTTAATCAAAACACAAAGTGGTAGACTGGATAAAAAAACAAGAGCCTACAACATACTGCCTATAAGACTCACTTTAGGGCAAAGCACATACACAGATTTAATGTTAAGGGATGGGAAAAGATATTTCATGCACACAGAAATGACAAGAAAGCAGGGAGTCGCATACTCCTACCAGATAAAACAGGCTTTGAAACAAAGGCCATAAAGAAAGCTAGACCTTATATAATGATAAAAAGGGTCATACAAGAAGAAGATATTACATCCATTAACATATAAGAACCCTCTAAAGGAGCATCTAATTACATAAAGCAAACATTAACAGACATAAAAGGAGAAACTTATAGGAATACAATAATAGCACAAAACTTTTAACACCTCATTCACATCAATGGACACATCTTCTGGACAGAAAATCAGTAAGACAACAGAGATCCAAAATGATACAACAATTAAGACTCTATTCCAGGATATTACATTTAAAAAAAAAAAACCAAGAATACACATTCTTTTTACGTGTACATGGAACATTCTCCAGGACTGACCACATACTAGGGCACAAAACAAACCTCAACAAATTTAAGAGTATAAAAATTACTTCAAACAATCTTCTCTTCTCTAATCTACAATAGAATGAAACTAGAAAGCAACCACAGGAAAACAAATGAGAAAAAAAATTACATGGAGAATGAAAGCATTTTATTAAAAACAATGGATCAATAAGTAAATCGAAAAGGGAAATTAAAAATACCTTGAGACAAGCAACAATGAAAACACAATCATAGAAAATCTATAGGATGGAGCAAAAAAAAGTTCTTAGAGCTAGGAAAGCTCACAGCTATATAGCCCTTCCTCAAAAAACAAGAGAAATCTCAAATAAGCAACCTAAATTAGCACCTAAAAGACTTAGAAAAAGAACAAGCAAAGCCTAAACTCAGCAGAAGGAAGGAAGTAATAAAAGATGAGAGAAGAAATAAAACAGAGATTAAATAATAGAATGAAATCAATAAAACCAAGTGCTGGTTCTCTGAAAGGGTAAACAAAGTTGCCAAACTTCTGGCCAGGCTCACCAAGAGAAAGAACCCAGATAACCAAAATAAGAAATGAAGAAGAAACAGCAACTGATACTGCTGAAATACAAAACCACAACAGAATCCTACAAACAATTATATACCAACAAATTCGACAAACTAGAAGCAATGAACAAATTTCTAGAAACACACAGCTCACCAAAACTGAATCAAGAAGAAATCCATAATTTGAACAGACTGATTACTAGAACTGAAATAGAATATGAAGGGAAAAAAACAAAACAAAAACAAAAAACTAACTACAAACTAAAGTCCAGGATCAGATGGCTCCACAGGCAAAGAATACCAAACACATAAAGAAGAACTTTTACTGACCCTTCTCAAACTCTTCCAAAATACTGAAGCAGAGGCAACACTCCCAGAGATACTATATGAAGCCACCACCACCCTGATACCAAAACCAAACAAAGGTAACGCCAAAAACAGAAAACTGTCCATCAATATCCATGATGAATATAGATGCAACAATTCTCAACAAAAACACTACAAACCAAATCCAACAATACATAAAAAAGATCATATACCATGACCAAGGGCGTTCATTCCAAATTCACAAGGATGGTTCAATATACACAAATCAATTAATATGCTACACAACATCAACAAAAGAGAAAAAACACATAATCACCTCAACGGATGCAGAAAACACACTTGATAAAATTCAACATCTATTCATGGTTTTTAAAAAAAGACTCTTAACAAAATGCATATAAAGGGAACATATCTTAACATAATAAAACCTATTACGATAAACCCACAAACAATATAATACCCAACAATGAAAAGCTGGAAGCCTTCCCACTAAAATGTGGAACAAGACAAAGAAGCCCACTCTCACCACTTCTATTCAACATAGTATTGAAGTCCTAGCCACAGCAATCAGACAAGAAAAAGGTATCCAAATTGGAAGGGAAGAGGTAAAACTGTCATCACTATATGCAGATGACACGATGCTATACATAGAAAACCCTGAAGACTTCACACAAAAACATTTAGAGTTGATAAATGAATTAAGCAAGGTAGGAGGATACAAGATTAACCCACAGAAATTGGTTGCAGTTCTTTACACTAACAGCGAAGTAGCAGACAGGTAATGTAAAAAAAATAATACCTTTAAAAACTGCACTCCCCAAAAAATAAATAAATAAAATACTTAAGAATACTTTCACCTAAAGAGGTGAAAGACTTTTACACTGAGAATTATAAAATATTAATAAAGGAAACTGAAAAGAAATGGAATGATATCCCATGCTCTTGGGTTGGGAGAATATTATTAAAATGGCAACTATCCAAAGGAATCTACATATTTAATGTGATCCCTATCAAATTACCCAGGATATTTTTCACTAGAACAAATAATCCTAAGATTTATATGGGACAATGAAAGACCTTGAGAGAAAATAACCAAGCAGGAGGCACAACCCTTTCAGACTTCAGACAATACCCCAAAGCTACAGTAATCAAAACCGTGGTATCGGTACAAAAACAGACATACAGATCAATGGAACAGAATAGAGAGCCCAGAAATAAACCCACAAACCTATGGTCAAAGGAGGCAAGGATAAAATGGGAAAAATCTTCAGCCAAGTGGTGTTGGGAAAGTTGGACAGCTGCGTGTAAATCAATAAAGTTAGAACACACTCTCATACCATGCATAAAAATAAACTCAAAATGGCTTGCAGAATTAAATATAAGACATTATAAAACTCCTAGAAGAGATCACAGGCAAAACATTCTCTGACAGAAATTGTACCAGAGTTTTCTTAGGTCAGTTGCCAGGGCAATAAAAATAAAAACAAAAGTAAACAAATGGGATTTAGTCAAATTTACAAGCTTTTGCACAGTAAAGGAAACTACAAACAAAAGGAAAAGACAACCTATGAAACGGGAGAAAATATCTGTGAATGATGTAACCAACAAGGGCTTACTCTCAAAGACATACAAACAGCTCATGTAGCTCAACAACAACAAACCACCCAACTGAAAAATAAGCAGAAGACCTAGACATTTACCAAAGGTGACATGCAGATGGCCAATAGATACATGAAAAGATGCTCAACATCATTAGTAGAGAAAAGCAAATCAAAACTACCAGGAGGTACCACATCAGTCAGAATGGCCATCATTAAAAAGTCTACAGACACAGAATGAAAGATCCAAAAAAAGAAAGAAAAAAAAAAAAAAAGGGTTATACACAGTAAAAGCTGGAGACAGTGTGGAGAAAAGGGAAACACTTCCTCCACTGGTGGAATGTAAACTGGTGTAGCCACTATGGAAAACTAAAAAACAGAACTGCCATATAAGCCAGCAATCCCACTCCTGGGCATGTATCCAGAGGAAAACACGGTGTGAAAGAATACACATACCCCTGCAGCAGCACTGACAACAGCCAAGACATGAGAACAACCGAAACGTCCAACAGAAGGATGGATACACACACACACTCACACACACACACAGAATACTACTCAGCCATAAAAAAGAACAAAATAATGCCATTTGCAGCAATAAGGATGCGACAAGAGAGCATCATACTAAGGGAAGTAGGTCAGAAAGAGAAAGCAAATACCACACGGTATCACTTACATGTGTAACCTAAAACAGCACAAACGAACCTACGTACGAAACAGAAACAGCCTCAGACCGAGAGAACTGACTTGTGGGGGAGGGGGTTGGGGAGGGATGGACTGGGAATCTGGGGTTAGTAGATGCAAACTATTACATACAGACTGGATAAGTAACAAGGTCCTAAAGTACAGGAAACTAGATTCAATATCCTGGGATAAACCATAATGCAAAAGAATATAAAAAAGGATATATATGTGTGTGTATAACTATGTCACTTTGCTGTAGAGCAGAAATTAACATTATAAATCACCTATGCTTTAGTAAAAAGTAAGATTAAAGAAAAGCAGTTTTATAACAGTTTCTATGTATCAAATTGACAAAACTGAAAAAATTACAACGATGCAGAAGGACTTCTGGTTCATGATGGCAGAGTAGAAGGGTGTGCGCTCATCTCCCGGAAGAACACCAGAACTGCAACCAGCTGATAAACCACCACTGACAGGAGGAAGCTGGAACCACCAAAATAAAGAAAAGACACGTCCAAAGACAACGAAGAAGCTGCAATGAGATGGGAGGAGGGGTGCAAACACAATAAAATGCAATCCCATAGCTGCTTGGTGGGTGACCCACAAACTGGAGCACAATAATACCAAACGAAGTTCTCCCACTGTTGTAAAAGTTCTGAATTCCACGTCAGGCTTCCCAGCCTGGGGGTTTGAGAAAGGCCTGGGAACCCCCTGGCAATCTGGCCTTTAAGGCCAGCAGGATTTGATTATAGGACTTCCACAGGACTGGGGGAACCACAGACTCCAGTCTCGGAGGGCACAAACAAAATCTTGCCCACACCAAGACCCAGAGGAAAGGAATAGAGACCCAACAGAAGACTGAACGAAAACTACTTGCTAGAGTTGGAGGGTCTCCTGTGGAGGCATGGGTTGGCAGGGACTCAACACAGGGACAGGGGCACTGGCAACATCAGACCAAGAAGTTCCCCTTTGGCATAAACCCTCTTGAAGTTCACCATTAACCCTACCACAAAGCCTGCAGACCCCAGGGCTGGGTCAAACAACTACCAGGGAGGGAGTGCAACCCCACCCATCAGCAGATAATTAAAGCTTTACTGAGTAGGCCCTGCCCACCAGAGCAAGACCCAGTTTTTCCCACTGCCAGTCCCTCCCTTGAGGAAGTTTATACAAGCCTCTTAGCCTCATCCACCAGAAGGCAGATGGAAGAGCAAAAAGAAGCACAGTCCCACAGCAGCTAAAACAGAAACCATATTACAGAAAGTTAATCATAATAAAAAACAGAAAGTTATGTCCTAGATGAGGAGCTTCGCTTGAAGCTCAATCCATAAAGAATCTGCCGGCAATGCAGGAGACCCTGGTTCAATTCCTGGGTTGGGAAGATCCCCTGGATAAAGGCATGGCAACCCACTCCAGTATTCTTGCCTGGAGAATCCCTGGACAGAGGAGCCTGACAGCTACAGTCCATGAAGTCACGAGAGTCGGACATGACTTAGGGAGGCTTCCCTGGTGGCTCAGATAGTTAAAGAATCTGCCTGTAATGCAGGAGACCTGGGTTTGATCCCTGAGTTCGGAAGATAGATCCCCTGGAGAAGGGCATGGCAAACCACTCCAGTATTCTTGCCTGGAGAATCCGCATGGACAGAGAAGCCTGGTGGGCTACAGTCCACGGGGTCACAAAGACTTGGACACGACTGAGTGACTAAGTACATGTCCCAGATGAAGGGACAAGATAAAACTCCAGAAAAACAAGCGGAGATAGGCAACCTTTCAGAAAAAGAATTCAGAATAATGATAGTGAAGATGATCCAGGATCTTGGGAAAATAATGGAGAAGATGCAAGAAATGTTTACCAAAGGTCTAGAAGAACTAAAGAACAAACAGAGATGAATACATACACTAGAAGGAATCAATAGCAGAATAACTGAGGCAGAATAGATAAATGACCCAGAGGACAGAATGGTGGAAATCACTGCCACAGAACAGAATATAGAAAAAAAAGAGTGAAAAGCAATGAAGACAGCCTTAGAGACTCTGAAACAACATTAAATGCACCAACATTCACATTATAGGGGTCCCAGAAGGAGAGAGAGAGAAAGGACCTGAGAAAATATTTGAAGAAATAACAGCTGAAAACTTCCCAAACATGGGAAAAGAAATAGTCAATCAATCAAGTCCAGGGCATGATAAACCCAAGAAGGAACAATCAAAATATATACTAATCAAACTGACAAAAGTTAAAGACAAACATAAAATATTAAAAGCGATAAAGGAAAAACGACAAATAACATACAAAGGAACTCCCATCAGGCTATCAGCTGATTTCTCAACAGAAACTCTACAAGCCAGAAGGGAATGGCATGATATATTTAAAGTGATGAAAAGGAAGAACCTACAACCAAGAATACTCTACCCAGCAAGACTCTCCTTCAGATTTGATGGAGAAATCAAAAGCTTTCCATACAAAGCAAAAGTTAAGAGAAGTCAGCACCACCAAACCAGTTTAGTTCAATCACTGAGTCGTGTCCTACTCTTTGCAACCCCATGGACTGCAGCACGCCAGGCTTCCCTGTCCATCACCAACTCCAGGAGCTTGCTCAAACTCACATCTATGGAGTCAGTGATGCCATCCAACCATCTTATCCTCTGTTGTCCCCTTCTCCTCCTGCCTTCAGTCTTTCTCATAAGTATGCATAATGTATATATTTTAGAAAACTTATGAATTTTTGCCTAACTAAAAAATGTATGACATTTTGATTCCACTTGTTTGACTTACCATGAATAGAATGCTATATTTAATTTAAAAAAGTAAATGTGACAATGAAGGTTTACTTTATAGCACAGGGAACTATAGTCAGTATCTTGTAATAACCTATAATGGAAAATAATTTCAAAAATATTATGTGTATATGTATAACTGAATCACCTCGCTGTGTACCTGAAACACTGTAAGTCAACTATATTTCAATAAAATACATATTTAAGGAAAAAACATGCCAGGAAAGAAATTATAATGCTAATCTACTAAAGTTCTTAAAGTTAATGAGTGAGTTTTACAAGGTCATTGAATAAAGTTCAATAGATAAAACCCGATTATGTTTTTATACTAGCACCAAACAGTTAGAAATTGAACCATGTCATTTAACACTGAACAAAATTAAATGCCTAGGTATAAATCTAACAAAATACCCGCAGGACCTATATGCTAAAAACAATGAAACACTGATAAAAAAAAAAAAAGAAAACCTAATCAAATAGAAAAATAGACTATATCATGTATTAGAAAGACTCAATATTTTTAAGCATGTCAAACTTCTGCAAGCTGGTCTACAAATTTAACACAATTCCAATTAGAATTCTAGCAGGATTCTGTAAATACTAGCAAGCTGATTCTAAAATTCATATGGGAATGCAAAGAAACAAAAAGAGTTAAAACAATTCAGGAAAAAACAAGGTTGGAGAATTTATACTACCCAAACGATAAGAGCTACTAAAAAGCAACAGTATTCAAGACACCTGATACTGGCAAAAGAACAGACAATATAACCAATGAAGCAGAGTGCAGAGAAATAGACCTACGTATACATGACTAATTGTTTTTCAACTAAGTAGCAGAGGCAATTCAAAGCAGAAAGGACTACTTTTTAACAAATAGTGGAATAAATGGATGTCCACATGCAAAAAAAAAACCTCAATCTGGACCTCACACCTTACATATAAATGAATTCACAATGGGTTACAGACAAATAAAAACCATAAATTATAAAGCTTTTAGCAGAAAACATAGGAAAATATTTATGATCGTCACCTAGATAAAGACAGCAATAACATCAACACAATTGCTAAAACAAAATTTGATGAATTGGTCTTTATCATACTTGAAAATTTTTGCTCTGTCGAAGATTCTGTTAGGAGAATGAGAATATAAGACACAAACCATAATAAAATATCTGCAAATCACTTATCTGACAAAGGATGAACATTCAAAACTCAACAGCAAGAAAACCACCCAGTTCAATGGGCCAAAGATAGAACGGGTACTTCACCAAAGACATACAGATGACAAATAAACCCACAAAAAGATGCTCAACTTCATTAGTCTTAAATTGAGACCACGTTAAGTTATTACTACACACACCTATTAGAATGGCTGAAACACACACACACAAAATAGATAATACCAAGTGCTGACATATGAAGCAAACTGGCATTCTCACCCATCATTAGAGGGAACACAAAATGGCACAAAATAGGTGATCAGTTTGGTGATTTCTCATAAAAACTAAACATACATTTACCACATGGCCCAGCAATGTGACTCCTAGGGTATTTACCCAAAATAAAATGAAAATTTACGTTTACACAAAACTCTATACATGATTGTTTACAGTTATGAATACAACTGTCAAAATTGGTAAAAATCCAAACATTCCTCAAGGAATGAACAGACAATCAAGTGTGGTGTTCCACACAATGCAAAACTATTCAACAATAAAAGGGAAAATCTACTGATACACAGAACCAGATAGATGAACTTCAAAGACATATATATATAGTAAAAGAAGCCAGATTCACAACTATTCACTATAGATTTATATGACGTTCTGGAAAGATAGAAATATATGGAATGAAGAAACTATCAAACGGTTGCCAGAGGTTAGGGGTGAGGGGTTATTAAAAGAGAATGGGGTTATTAAAAGGGACATTAAAAGAGAATGCTTTGGGGATGATGAAACTGTTCTCTATACTGATTGTGGTGACAGTTACAAAACTCAGTGCATTTGTCAGAACTCACAACTGCACAGTAACAAAGTCTGCTGCATGCACATATAGAACATAAGGTTATACATTAAAAAAAGAGAGAGACCCAGGTGCTGCAGGCTGAGACAGAGCAGGGAAACGGCACTCTGACTAGTTGCTGAAGGAGTACAAGCTCGGTCTGGCAATACAAGACATTAAAAGTATGAACTCAAAATAAGGCACCTTAAGGTTCTGAAGACAAGGAGAATAAGAAATACTCCCTAATCTTCAGCACTCAATTCTACATATAAAACTCAAGATTCAAATTCTCAAAATGGTTGGTACATGGTCAGTGTTCAATGAACGACGCTGATGAATAGAAGAAAAGGCTGAATATACAGCAATTCCACTTTGGGGCATTTGCCCAAAGGAAATAATTAAGGCTGTACACAAAGACTTAATTATAAAGAGAACTCTTAAAATGGAACACAGTCATATATTTCTCCTTAAAAATGGTGATGCATTTTGCCGCTTGCCAGCATAAGAGAATACCCATGATATATTGCTAAATTTAAAAACACTCCAAAACAACATCCAGCACAATCCCATTTTTGTTCAATAAAAAACTATTAAACCTATAAATTCTACACCTTCTTTTATTCTGTAGGCATGAAAAACACATCTGAAAGACTACAGAATACAATGTTGAATATTAATCTCATAGCAGTAGGATTACTACTGATTTTTAGTTTTTTATTTTTACTTGTCAGCATTTTGTTTTTTCCACAACGAAGATATGTTATTTTTAAATTAACTTTGTTTAAAGAGCCCTAATAAGAGAGCCCTAACACTTCAGAGATAAATATAATCTTCTGGGGCTGGGCTATCCAGGAGGAAAGATATCCTCTTCCTCAGAAGCCTCATCTGAGAGAAAATCCAATGCTCACAGGACCAGAAGTCTGACCCCCAGAGGCTGTTCTCAAACATGTCCTTTGAGGGTAAAAAGGCTGGCACCCACCTGTATAGATGTCCATGAAGCTGTGCAGGGCCAGACAATGCGGATTCAGACACATCTTCACCTGAGCAGTCACGACCTGCAGCCAACTGGCTGTCAGCAGCCAGCACTCCTGGGGCCCTGCCAGAGAGCTAGTTCCAAGAATATTTGGAAAAAAAAAAAGAAGGAAAAGCAACTTCTTAATGCAGTTCCTAGGCTCAGGGATCAACAGCAAACTCAAGACTTTAAATGTAGTAGGAAATGAAGGTGCTGCACCTTGTGCTCCAGGGATTTTCTTAGGTGGACGCTCCCCCTTTGTTGGAATTGGGCTTATGGAATCACCCCTAAAGTTAACCTAATTCTGAACTTATTATCTAATTTAACCAACCCTAATAAACTCTGAAATCCAAGCAGTCCAGAAGTAAATTAAATCCTAAGTTGGGGACAGTATCATTTCAATAGAAATAATATATAATCACTATTATTATTATAATTTTATTTTATTTTTGGTGATTGCAAAAGTAAAGGAAACCTAAGAAAAGCTGAAAAGAACATCTGCAAAGGTTATAGCCTTAATGGTATTTGAAGAAAGGGGTGATACAGGTTAAGTAAGATGGGGCAACTAGGGGAGGGTAAATCTGAAAGTGGTGCTTACTTTTGTCCCCCTTTGAATAATGGGCTGCTACAGAGAAGGCACTGCGTGGATGGAGACTCGTAGTAATTCGACCAAGAGGTTTGCTCGATGGTGACCGTCTCCTCACTCACGTTGGACAGGACGAGCCGAGAGCTATTGAGTTCATGAATCAAAGAGAAGACTTCAGCCAGCTCTGACTCATTCTCAGGGATCTGCAGGACTTTGCGCAGCAGCTGCAGTGTTGATTGGCGCTGGATCTCCCTCTGGGCTGCGCTCAGGGGCTCTGTGGCACTTAACACATCCGGGAGTGGTGAGCTTGCCTCCTGGAAGAGAGCAGATCTGTCACGAAACACCATCGAGGGCACAAAAGAGGCGGCCATGGGCTAAAACCACGAGAGGGCGTGCGTGGCAAAGGGAAAGGCCTACGACTGACGTGGGAAACCTAGGTCCCTAAGCCACTCAGCTAGTAACTCGCTGCGTGACTCACAGCAGGAGTTTTCTCTCTCTGGCACTATTTCTCTACCAGTAAAATAAGAGGATTATATATCCCTCTTGGTAATAGTTTCAAGATTCTGCTCCCATGCACTGGCTGTGAGGTTTGGAGGATAACAGACCAGGGGTTCAATTCTGGATATGCCACTGAAGAGCTGTAAATGGGTAACCCCCCGCAATACCTCCAAAAATGAATCAAAATACTAATAATCTCCTAGAGTTGTTGCAGAGTAAATGAGATAGTGCAAGTAAAGCACTCAGCATTCAACAAAAACTCTCTGAATGGTAGTTTTGATGTGTGAACAGGCACCTGTAGAGCTTAAAGCATTTATTTTTAACACCGTGTGGCTTCTGAGTACAAGGGAACTTTATACACCAGTCAGAGGCTTCCAGGAAACAAGGTTCTGAAACTCTCTCTGAAACAGGTCCTTCTTGTACCAGTCCCTTTTCAATGGAGGTCCTTCCCTGATCTGTGCAAATGCAGCGTCAATCACTCCTCCTTCACGTTCCTGTAGTCCACTCCTTTACTGCATATTTCACTTTCTCACAGGTGGTAAGCCATTGTTCTCTCCCCTGCTTATTTACCAAATTTCTAATACCACCCCTGAGGGCACACAAAAGATGCTAACTCATATTTGCTGGACATATTATATGTTGTTTACAGAGGTTAATTGCATAACAAAACTTATTAACTCAGTATACCTGTGACAACTCTTGTCTTGCTATCTGTAATAGTTTGGTTACCTATCTTTCCCCCCAAGCTAGACTGTAAGCTCCTAAGGGGAAGTGGGCATGTATTATTCATGTCTGTATCCCCAAAAGCTGACCCGTAACAGGCTTTCAATACATGCTTGCTGAAAAAATGAATTTGAATGAATGGCTGTAGAAGAGCTGAGGGACACTAGAATGAGTTGCCCCAGACGCTGTGTGTTCTTTCTCATTTATGACTTATGCTGAACCATGGGTCAGAAGATCGGTTGGAAAGCATACTATCCTTTGCCTCTGAAACACAGATGAAAGATGGAAAGGAAAGAAGATCATTCCAGCCCATAGATACTGCAGACTTAATCACAGCCACTGGCGACAAACTGCATGGGAAATGTACGCTCACGGGGGGCTCCGAAGAGAAGGCTCATAAACTTAAAGGTCCTTGGGTTTCTGAACAGTGTGTTGTGGAAAACAATTGTTTTCTTCTGTTTCTCTAAAATTTAGAGAATTAGAATGTGAATGAATGTATGAAGATGAGGGTCATGGGGGTAGGCAGCTACCAACTAACCAAAGAAAAAAAGAATATAAAAAAGAGTGGGACTTGAAATCAATTGTCAAAAGGTCCCCAGATAATTCCTGTCTGACCAAGAAAAGTTAAGTCACTTCACCAGTAGAGACCAACATCCATTTTCATAATGCAAGCCACATCGACAGCTACAATGAAATAGGAAAAAGGAGTTCAGAGCATCTACCTACACAGGACTCAATTCCATTCCATAATCACTGACACATTATATATGCAAGCTCCAGCATGAGAAATATGGGGGCTGGCAATTCCCTGGGACCAGTGGTTACTCTGTGCTCTCACTGCCAAGGGCCTGGGTTCAATCTCTGGTAGGAGAACTAAGATCCCACAAGCCACGTGGCTAGAAAGAAAAAGGAGTATGGGCCAACAGATTACACTTGGCTGACAAGTGATTGTGGTCTTACAGGGAACTAAGAGGGTGTCAAGACAGGGTGTCGTCAACATTTTCTATTTGTTTCCTTAGAATCTTTTTTTGTTTTAAACTTTTTATTTTGTACTGGGGTGCAGTCGATTAACAATGCTGTAACAGTTTCAGGTGAACAGGGAAGAATCTTTATATCCACAGTTTTACAGAGTTCTAAGCAAAGTACTGATGTTGAAGCTGAAACTCCAATACTTTGGCAAAGAACTGACTCATTTGAAAAACCCTGATGCTGGTAAAGATTGAGGGCAGGAGGAGAAGGGGATGACAGAAGATGAGACGGTTGGATGGCATCACTGACTCAATGAACATGAGTTTAGGTAAACTCCGGAAGTTGGTGATGGACAGGGAGGCCTGGTGTGCTGCAGTCCATGGGGGTCACAAAGAGTCAGACATGACTGAGCAACTGAACTGAACTGAAGCAAAGTACCCAGAACATCTAAATTTTTTCACTTATTAGATCATAAATTATTTCCATTTTGTACACTAATCTTAATCTTTTTATGCATTAATAATTTAGTATTCATTAGTAATTAATAATTATTGTTCTGTCACTAAGTCATGTCTGACTCTTTGCAACCTCATGAACTGCAGCACACCAGGCTTCCTGTCCTTCAGTATTTCCCTGAGTTTGCTCAAACTCCTCTCCATTAAGTCAGTGAGGCCATCCAACCATCTCATCCCTTGTCACCCCCTTCTATTCTTGCCCTCAGTCTTTTCCAGCATCAGGGTCTTTTCCAATGAGTTAGCTTTTCACATCAGGTGGCCAAAGTACTGGAGCTTCAATACCAATGAAAATTCAGTGTTGATTTCCTTTAGGATTGACTGGTTTGATCTCCTTGCAGTCCAAGGAACTCTTAAGAGTCTTCTCCAGCACCACAGTTCAAAAGCATCAATTCTTCAGCACTCAGTGTTCTTTATAGTCCAACTGTCACATCTAAACACGACTACTGGAAAAACCACAGCTTTGACTAACAAAGGTCTGCCAATAGACCTCTGGTGGCAAAGTGATGTCTCTGCTTTTTAATACACTGTCTAGATTTGTCACAGCTCTTCTTCCAAGAAGCAAGCCATCTTTTAATTGTGTGGCTGCAGTCACCATCCGCAGTGATTTTGGAGCCCCAGAAAATGACATCTGATATTGTTTGTGCGTTTTCCCCATCTATTTGCCATGAAGTGATAGCAATGGATGCCATTATAATTTATTTCAATGGTAGACACAGGTTATTTCTAATTTTATCTGTTGTAATCACAGAATGTGTGATGTTCCAGACGGGCTTTATTTCAGATATTTTGTTTAATTCTGGAAATATGTATTCTTGTATTTGTCAAAAGTATCTGTTCTGAATTTGAGTCCCAACACTTATCAAGAACCATGTAGATGTGTGTTTGTATGTGAGCACTGAAAATTTTACTCTGGAAACTGACTTAAGGAAATAGTTCAAACAAACAAAAAGTTAATCTGGGGTATAAAATTTTAGATCTAAATCAATTTTCTTTATATTGCACTGGAATTATCCCTGTTTACTAAATAACATTCACTTTCTTGGAAAAAAAAGACATGGTGTGGTCAATGTGCTGTGAAGAGGAGCACATCAACCACATGGAGAAACCAGAGGAAAAGCTCACTGCCAGCAGAGGGCATCCTGTGTAACAGAACGTGACGGGAGGCATGGACGCATTCTACAAGAAGTTCTGAGACTCCTCGAAGCTCAACTTGAGTTTTCTCTAGCGCTCATGGCCCCAAGAATAGAACACCCAGATCTAATCCACCTTGCCTGCTTTGTTTTACTGATGGGGAAACTAAAATTCAGGATAGGGAAAGCAAGCAACTTAGGGTCATTTCCAGGCAGGTCTCTCAATTCCTATTCTCAGTGTTTTTTCCTTTTAGTTCCACTTCTCTTTCTCACAATAACCTCAGAATACTACCTCAAGCACAGAAACAGACCTGAAGATTAGGGGGCGAGATTCACTGCCAGAAAGCCCCCTCCCATCCATACACACAGAAAACTTAGCTTGAAGAAGTCGTCCCTAACCTGTCTAGTTGTGTCCGCTCCCAAACCCCCTGACCTCCTGACACAACCTTCTGGGCCTCTCCATGGCTCAGGACATTCAGTATGTCCCCTGCCTGCAAAACAAACTGCCTAGTCTAGCATTAAAGACCTTCCACGATACATGGTCCCAATCTTTTAAGACTTCTTTTCCATGCTCCTCCCTATACACTCTCTCCTCTAACCCAGTGGAGCATCAGACTGCCTACCTCGTCATCTCTACTCATGCCCATCCTTGAGTATACTGCACACCTTTCCCTTCCACCCACATCCTGCACATCTTGTGAGGTGTGGGCTAGATCTAGAGTGGCCAGGCTCCGTCTTGGATCCTGACCTGTTCTGCGAGCCATCCTCTTTCCCTCCAAAGCATATGAGTTGAGATCTCTCTTTTTATGTTCATCCCAGTCATTCTTTTCACTGCCTTAGGTAGGTACTCTTTCTGTTCACTTAAAAAAAATTCCTATGTGGAAATTCAGAGGTCCCCTGAAACTGCCTTGTTCTAGTAAACAAACAAATAATAAAAACAAGCCCTAAGGAGCCAAGTGGAATGTGTTTTACTATCCAGCAGTCTGGTCCCACTTCAGGGAACAGGCCTGCCGAGACTGCTAGAAGTAAAGCGCTGTGGTTGGCCAAATGCTCTGCAAGGAACCTGAGTAGCAGCAATCTCATCTACAAAGTCCTGAGGCTGGCGCTCTGTATTTAGCAAAATTCTATTTACAGGTCCTTCAACAACCTCAAAGCTAAAACAATGTAACCTTTCCAACCCCTTCTACTTCAGGATCCTCACTAAGGCCTGTGTTGGCTATTTTTTTCTCCTGTGAATGAACTCTTGGTCCACTGAGCTAGAAGATTCTCGGAGATCAAGGTATCTGATAAACTCCCTTATCTTAGCGAAGAGGATAAGGAAGCCCACAAAGAAGGCACTTGCCAGGTTCAGAACCTAGAACCCGGCTCCAGTTCTGGTGCTAACTACAATATGTACCAAGAAATCCTTTTATTTCTCCTAAAGCTGGACTGCTAACAGAGCCCTGTCCAAGATTGGAGGGTGTGTTTCGGGAAGGAACTCACGAGAACCTTGGTGGTTTTCTCAGTCCGGTCTTTGGCAAGGTTAAAACCACAGCTGGGACAAATCCGAGGTTTATGCCGGTTGGTGTAGACATAGCTACAAGAGGGATTCTTGCACTTTCCCCGACCTCGTGATGTAGCCAGGCCCAAATCCTAAAAAATAAGACCATATTTCAATTCTATAAGTCAATTTACACCTGTGCACAGCCAAGAATCAGGATGACCTGCAACTGGTAAAACAGAGGAGGAGTGACAATTACGAACCCAGATTCAGACCAGCTCTCAAAGAGCCTTGAAACAAGATACTTTTTCTGTGGTTATCGCCTGAACAGTTCTGGCAAGTCCTCCTATCTGTGAAACAAAGATGAATCTCAAAGGTCAGACATTCAAATGCCTTCAGGGTCCAGGCAATCAGCAGTGAAGCAGGTCTGTTCTAACAGAATGCCAGGAGGACCAAAGACTTCAAGCTCCGTCTGAAGAAATATTGTGACCTGTGGCCTCTACAAGCTCACAGCTCTGGCACTGAGGCTCTTAAAACAAGCTGCAGTCTAATCAGCCCAAGAGAGGGTCCTGGGCAGTCCCCACCAAATGGTGCCCCCAGTGGCCTCCCATGGGAAGAGACAGTGAAGGGATGGACAGCACAAAGAAGGGACTGGCTGGGCCTTTGGAAAATGAAGCCTAAGCAGCTCTCCAGGATAAGAGAGCCCTCTTCCCAAGACAGGGCCAGAAAAGGCGATGACCCACCATACTATGTTGTCTTGTTCCTACTGAATGCACAGCACAGGGCACGGCACAAAGAATGTGCTCAAAAGAAATTTCTGAATTTTTAAAAATCTTGAATTTAAAAAAATCTAGCTGCTTTCTCAAAATCTGTGCATCTCACTCATCCAGGGAAACTGCCAAAGGTTACCTGGCTGGTTTGGTACCTTAAGGATCAACAAAATTAGAGAGTATTAAGCAAGAGAAGCCCCAAAACATGCTTTCTAAGCCAACAGAGTATTTTACAGACAGTGAAAACTGAGGACCAGAGACGGAAAGAGCCTCAAGGTCAGATGGCATGCCAGCAATAGAGCCAGAACCACTTTTGGACTAGGTCTTTCTACATCTAGTGTTTATTTCACTGCTCCAGGCTGCTTAGCCTGCAAAAGAATGACCCCAGAGCCACACATTTGTTTTTGGGGATGTTAATATGTTATGTTAAAAATAAAAATGGGGGAGGGAAAACCTTGGTGGGAAACACCAGATTGAACAAAATAAGTTGCATTTACTAAAGCACTTCTCAAACCCTATCAGATACTAGCACTGAATGTGACTGTTTTAGGTAGAAAAAAATACATTTCTCAAACTTACATGCAGAGCACTAAAAGATCTAAAGACGGCTGAATGCTGAAGCTGGACTGAATTCTCAGTGACTTTCCAAGAGAACTACTCTCAAGAAAAATACCTTGGTCAGCTGGCCTATACTTTACAGATCTCACTTGGGAAAAACAAGAAACCTAGCTGATTCACTCAGTAACTACTATGATTTGTTCCACTGACAAGGTGTTTAGAATCAATGATCGAGCCCTCACCCTACTCTCACTCCCAAGTACCACTCCCCGCCCCCGCCAGACTCCTGCTCACCCTCCACCACACAACCAAACCACCCCTGTGTCCACCCATCCCTCAGTTCCCCTTACCAGGGTGACAGTGCAGCTGTACTTATATGGAGGAAACATATCGGGCTTGACCTCCACAACTTTCACCTGAGATGTCCTGTTGGTTTGGCCATTTGATAGCTGCAGATCAAAACAAATTACTTAGTGCTTCTGAACCTCAGTCAAGCTCCTGAGGTCCTATGTACTGAAACAGCTTGAGGCAACAGTTGCCCAGGAAGTTGTAGAGCTACGCTCCAAATGAGCCCTCTGGGATGCTAGTCAGCAGTCACCAGCCCACCAAAGATTGAGTGTCACTTTCAACTCCGGGGGTTGCCACATTCCTTTGCACAGCTTCTAACACTGCGTATTGGTAACACTATAAACCAGATTTACAACTACTACAAAGTGAGAAAAGCATATAATTGCTCTATACACAAATATGTGGTTGAATTATGCTGACATAAACAAGTGTGTGGAATTCCTTGGCAGTCCAATGGTTAGGACTCTGCACTTCCACAGTCAGGGGCCTGTGTCTGATCCTTGATTAGGGAACTAAGATCCCATTTTGGCCATGCCAAAAAAAAAAGTCTGAAAGATTATTCATTAAAATGTCACAGGTTGAGGGGAAGATAATGGTTGTTTCCCATTTTACCAGTAGCTATAAATTTTTCAAATGTTCTACACAAAATGCAAAAATGATAAAGAAAGCATTCTAAGTTAAAAATAACTATTCTGTAATAATTTAATTTTCAGAATATAAGATCTCATGTCACTTAACTGGTTTAAGACTAGTAGCAAGAACATTTATGGCTTTTTACAAATACTGAATTTGCAAATTAAAAGGAAATTACAAAGACTGGCAATTTATACACATAAAGGGGTTCTAAGGCCTGGAGATCTAGGAAGTAGCTGAAGCAGACTCATTACCAGCCTTCTATACTCAAAGACCACACATGCACACAGAGGCGTCACCACTTCTGGGTGAAAAAGATCAACCTTCAAATGAGAAGCTGGCTGATACCCTCGTCGGGACCGATTTACAACTATCACATAAAAGCAGTTACCTGACAGCACAGGGCAAGGGAGAAGGCAGACTGATGTTCCTATTCCAATTTGGTCCGTTTTGGGGTTTTCAATTTCAAACTGAGGGGTCAGGAAATTAATTTAATGGGCTGAAATCAGGACTTTGAAAAACAAATGGAAAAATGACTGCATTTAATATGGGCATAGCTTCATTAAGCTTTTAATGTGTAGCTGTATGTATGTCTACGGATGTAGAAATGTGTTTATTACTGACAGGCATGCTCAGAAAACTGCTGATTTAAGGAACTTTGATCATATTCAAGTCACATATGGCAAAGAGAACTACAACAAAAAATGTAAGAAAAAATGTGCTTCAACACATGCAATTTTGACACCTGGTAATAAGTCTTTAACAGCTTTATTATTAAATCGAATGAACTGTACTGGTTACAAGCCAGTGGATGAGATGGTTGGATGGCATCACCAATTCAACGGACATGAACTTGGGCAAACTGGGAGACAGTGAGGGGCAAGGAAGCCTGGCGGCCTGCAATCCATGGCATTGTGACGAGTCGGACTTGACTTGGTGAATGAACAGCAAGCCAGTATATGGAGAAAGAGCCATTCTTTTAGGTTTGAAAGATTACATTTAAAGCATAAACACAGACAAATGCAGGAAAGGACTTCAGGGCTGAAACAGTGCACACCAGACTGTCAATAATTGTTATTTCTAGGTGACAGGATCATAAGACTTATTTTCTTTCTGCCTTACCTGAACTTACTATAGCAATCATGCATTCATTTTTTTCTAAAAAGATATGACAACTAAATGCAGTATCTAATCCTAGACCAGATCCTGTACTGAAGTAGAAAATGCTATAATGGACTTAACTGGGTAAAACTGACAAAACGGGAATACAAATGAAAAAGTATCAAGTTTCATTCAGTAACAAAATACCTCTATTTTTAGGAAATGCACAATTAAGCATTAAAGAGTAAAAGGCCATGTTATCCTTAAATCATGCCTATTTTAAACACACACACACACACACACAATGGGGAAGATACATGAGCACAAATGTTAATGCAAAATGGGCTAATACGTTAACAGGTGACGTTAGACAGTGCACAGGTGCTCTTTGTACTACTTTTATTCTTACAACTTTGTTTTAAATTGTTTCTAAATAAAAGTACACATAACAAGAAATTTAAAAATAGACAAGTCATTCATGCTAAACCTACTCCCAGAGCTCTACCAGTGTAATAATGGAGGCTTTTTCCCTATGGCTTTGAGACACTCAATGGAAGCCCTGTTCTCAGAGCAGCCAGCCCCCCAGGGAGCTCCCCCTCTGGGGAATGGTCTTACCTTCACCTCACCAGTGCTAGATGGCTGCTGGATGGGCTGGCCCAGCTGCTTCAGCGTGCTTGGCTTCAGGCCACAAGTCCTCACAGAGGGAGTCTTATCTGAGACAACCAGGAGCCAAACTGGTGACTTAAGTGCATTCAGAGTTGCCCTAAGTCTCTCATCTCCATGCTCAACCCCGACTCCTGCCCCCTTCCCTTTCAACAGTCCCTCCTCCCAGTCTGTCCCAGACCTTACCACTTAGAGGAAAGGCCTGCCTGGCCCTGGGCAGTCCCATGCTGCTGCCTCGGCCCACATTAGCTGGGGCTGGAAGAATTGCTCTCATGGGTCTTGCCGCAGCCAGTAATGATGGCTTGCCCCGTGCTCTGCCTTTAAGCTCTGGGGCTCTGGGCATAGGAGTGAGCAGGTCAACTCTGGGGGGGAAAAAAAAGAAGGAAACTCTCCTAGAAATTCCAGACCAAGGGGAAGAAAATCAAAATGCTATCTCTAGATAGCACTTTATTAGAGGAATACTGTCCTGGTTAAAATGTCATACTTTAGACATTAAATAAACCATTAAGCAGCTCTGTAACCCTGGGCAAGAAATGTCACTTCTGTTTACCTCAAGTTTCTAATACGTAAAATGGGAAAGTAATTACAGGTACTTCATGGGTCATTATGAAGATTTTTAAAAAGTGTAAAACCATGCCTACAGTGAGGAATTATCAACAGCCAATGTAGTTATAACATCTAATCCACCCCTAGTCAGCTCAAGTATTTGGTATATCAGTCTCCCACATGAGGGCTGCTGAGAGACCCTGGAAAACACGGTCCATGTTTTCTTCATCTCTGTAGCTCCAATTTGAGCATAAGCCTGTCCATAGGAGACCTCAATACACCTTGGCTAAAGTGCTTCAGCTGCCCAAACCAAAAGTGCACAGCATCCTTCTCTAAGGACACAGAACCATCTCAAAGTATTGATATATTGTTAAATTTTAAAAGGCAATGAGTCAAAGTATGTATGTTATGCTGCCATTTGTGTAAAGAAAGGTGGGGGAAAAAAATAGACACACACACACAACTGACCTTGAACAACATGTATTAGGGGAACTGACCTACACGTACTCAAAAGCTCGGTGATAACTGCACAGCCTTTCCTCCATATCCAGAGTTCCCCATGTGGCAGATTCAACCCACTGCACACCATGTAGCACAAGAGAATGTATGTACTGAAAAAAATCCGTATGTAAGTGGACCCACACCATCAAGTCCGTGTTTGTTCAAGAGTTAACTCTGTATGTACAAACATCACATGTTTTCCCACCTTTCTTTACACAAATGTTAGCATAACATACATATTTTAATATCTTGACTTAAAAACCTTAACATTATTATAAACACACAAACACACTCCTATCTGTTTATATATACTTAAAATTATCTCTAAAAACACAGCAAGTCTGTGGTAAATGGGAATGGAGCACTGAAGGATGGGACAGAAAGTTTTTTTCAGGATATATTTCTTACATCTTGGAGTTTGAACTAAGTATATTTTCTATTCAACAATAAAAAATTTCATCATAATAATATAAACGAGAATTTCTAAACCATGACACTACTAACATTTCAGGCCAAATAATTCTCTGGCACAAGAGGCTGGCCTGTGCAGCGCAGGATGTCTAGCAGCATCCTTGGCCTCTATCAGTAGAGGCCAGTGCACTCTCTCCCCAACTCTATCAACCAGAAATGTCTCTAAACACTGCCACAATGTCCCCTGGGGCACTGTGCCCCTTTGAGAACCACTGATATAAACAAATAAGGGATTTCCATTTTAAGATGATAGTTGCCTTTGCAAAGCAGCTACATAGAGCATCCAGTTAAACCTCTAAAAACGGGAGGAAAAACAGCCCATACTTATGGACTGCTCCTATCTGAAAGCTTTACATGTGATCTTTTTCAGGCAGTATGGTCAGGCACTGAGGATATGATTTTTTTTTTTTTTTAGAAGACTCAACTCAAAATTTTCCAGAGGGGGAGAATGAGTATGAAGTGACTGTGCCCAGTCAAATAGAAGCCCAGAAAAGAGTCACAATCAGAATTTAGTTCTCTGACCACCAGGACAGGAATCTTTACATAAGATGTCTTAATAATGCCTTGCTTTTCAAATGTAGGAGCCAGGATCGAATATTAGGTCTGTAACACTGCCCACAGTCTGTACTAGCAAGACTCTACAAAAAATGCTTTAGGGAGACTGACTGAAGAGATGTATAGGACCAGGACAGTACTGAAAAGACAGCAGAGTATAGGAGAAATGGCAAATCAGTGGCTCTAGGCTTTGGTTTCTGTATCTAACATAGAGACCATGAATTGGGCTCTGTTGCCTGTCTCAGGAATGCTATGAAGACACGGACAACACAAACACAGGGCACTTCACAAGCTGCTATTCTAAACGCAACGCTATACATAAACACACTGGGTTACCCTGTAGGCTTTTTAGGAGCAGGGAGTGAACCGGAGGTGCTGGTCCCCTCGGCTGGCGGTGGCACGTCTAGTCCAGGACTGTCATTTTCAGTTGTCCCCAGAGAGACCTCAGGCTTGACCACTGGCGTCTTAATGACTGCTGCACCATGATTCCCAGGAGTTTCCTTAACCAAAACATGGGCATCTGAGATGATCACTTCCTCCCACTCATTCTCCTCACCCACTTCTCTTGGAGGAGCTACACTGAGAAGCTGGCTTACAGCCTCTGAGTTCTCCAGAGTCAGTTTGGAAGCGTCTTCCTTAGCGGAATTTTGCTCAGTGGCGACAGGCTGCTGATTTCTTTTAACCACAGAGCCTTTGGAGGAGACACCAGAAGTCAATTCCACTTTGACTTTGGCTGGCTTTTCCTAGAAAAAATAAGAAAACCTTTTATGCATGTGGCATTTTACAGTTGACAACACATTTACAAATATTCTCTTATTTGATCCTCGTAACAATAATGTATGAACAACAGATAAGAAGTTGAGGCTGAGAGAGGAAGAGGCTGACTTCAGGCCCCAAGTTTTATAAAACTGGCCTGAACCTAAGTCTTCTGATTCCAGTTTCCTTTCACCACAATATTCAAGGCTATAGTTAGGATAAACCTATTCTTCTAATAAATTTCCTAATGACATGTTTCTTTAGGTTTCAGCAAACAAATGCTGGCATTTTTTACCTCGACCTCTGACTGTTCAAGGCCTTTTTTACTTCTTAAAAAAATTTCTTAACAGTGGTTGTGTCCAGAATGGGTCTCAGAGGTTTTTTCTTCCACATGAATAGTGAAAGGCACTATAAACTAGAAGACAAAACACAAAAGCTGCGTTCTGTCTAGGCTCTGCTTCATCGTAACTGCTTATGTCACCTGAGGCAAGCTTAATCTGATTCCTCATTCCCCATTATGGAAAAAGAGAGCTCTTGGGTCAATGGCAGGCAGACAGCCTTTTGGGAGACTTAATTGTTCATGGAGGGGCAGGACCCCTCTTTGCACTTTTCAGGAAGCTCAGTACCTGTGGCCAGTGCCACTAGATTTCAGTACTGTCTGCCAGTCACTGACTACCAAAAACCTCTTACACTTCTAAAGTCCCTCTGGGCCACATGGTGCCTCTGGCTAAGAACCAACATAGATAACCTTTAAGAAATCTCCAATAAAGCATTCTTAGGTTCTAATATGGAGAAGGAAATGGCAACCCACTCCAGTGTTCTTGTCTGGAGAATCCCAGGGACGGGGGAGCCTGTTGGGCTGCCGTCAGACACGACTGAAGCGACTTAGCAGAGTAGCAGCAGCAGGTTCTAACACATGATGACAAACCATGAGGACAAGAAACATTCTTAGTAAATTGTACTCAGCTTCCTGACTGCTCAAGAGGGAAGTCAGCAGAAAAACAGGAGACATGTTAAACCAAATCCTTGAGATGAGGTATCTGAGCAAAATGTTGTCCACTAAGTAGGCTATACACAAAAATTCTTTGCAGGAAGACTGAGTAATTTAAGCAAATAGAGCAAAAAAACTTGAGCTAGTGATCTCACATTTCCTTCACTCAGCGTACCCTTTTTAGATGTCACTTTCTTTCAAGATGGAAGACAAATACTACCAGTTCCTCGTGCAGAGACCTCAATTACTGCTATAGGAGTGAGGCCTTGACCTAAAGAGCCTTATATACCATCTTTTGTTCCATCCAACTCACTGGGAACTGAGCCACATGTTTCTTGGGCTAATTTTAGCTAGTATGAACTCCAGAACAATATAAGAAAAGGTGAGTCATTTCCTGACTGGCATGGACATATTTGGAACTTTCAGAAACTATTTATACTTGCTCCTTCAAAAATCAGAACTCAAGAAATCTTAAGATTCTGCAGCTTAACAGCACAGCAATGCCTGCAGTTTGGTTTAGTGGAAAAGGCAATAGCATAATTAACAATGTGAATGTAACAAGTCATTTCTCCTCAATCTATTTTTCCTCAGCTGGAAACTGAGAGTTGAACTAGCTGATAACCAAGGTCACTTTTATCTCTAAAATTTTAAATGCATTTATGCTACAATGTTACCCTTTTTCTTCTCACAATTACTTATTCTGTTCCAAGGAGACTTAGAAATCACAGTATATGCTCTTCACACGTTAATTCTTTTTAAAAAATATTTACTTATTATTTATTTGGTGGCATCGGCTCTTCGTTGTGGTGAATGGGCTTAGTTGCCCCCACAGCATGTGGGATCTCAATTCCCCAACCAGGGATTGAACCTGTGTCTCCTGCATTAGAAGGTGGATTCTTAACCACTGGACCACCAGGGAAATCCTTACATAGTAATTCTTGCAAAAATCTTGGAGAAAAAAATTTCTAACTTAGTAAGTAAAGACAAGAGACAAGTAGCTAAGAAAAAAAATTTATGCATGTCATGAGTTCGATCTCAGAAAAAGAATGGCTTAAAAGTTATGTTAATAAAAGGGAGAGGAGAAGACAAAATGAAAAAGGAAAGAAAGCCAAAGTCCAAACAGAATCTGAAGCAGATTATGCACAGGATAGGTTAGACTCGTGCAAAAGCACAGGAAACAAGATCATCTGACAGACGTGCTGTGCATCAGTGAAGAAGGCCAAGGAGAAGTCCAACTACTACCCAATTCAATCTTCCTACCGCAGTTGGGGAAGTGTATTTTGGGAGAATAATTAGGGTGGGAATAAATGAAATGGCTTCACAACAAGAAAACTCCACAAACCCCTAGGTATTTCCTGCCCCTTGAAGTGTTAATGTTCACAGCCAGTAACAAGAGACAATTATACTGCTGCCAACAATGGGAGCAGTGAACCCCTACAGAGGATTGAATATATAATTACACTAGAAATGAACCATCCACTTTGCATGGACAATTTCATCTGACCCCTCCAACAACCCTATTGATGTAGGTAATATTCTTAATTTCTATTTACAAATGAAAGGAAGCCTAAATCAAGAACAGAAATGTAGAATGACTTTCCCAAGGTTACAAAGTTAAGGTCTGAACTGAGGAAGCTGACTCCAGAATTATATTCTTAATTATTAACCTATTCTGTCTCCAAAACTGGTGCTATCCTGAACTTCAATACTTAGCCAGAGGGCAAAAGTCACTATCCTGATAATTTTCTAAGAAATGTTCTGTGGAAAATGCCCCAAAGGAACTTAGTAAGTATGATACTATGTAAGTTTTCTCTACAGAGAAGATAAGTCTGGACCATGAGTTGAAACACATGATGAACACAATCCTAAGCCTAAACTATTTTCACAAAAATAATGCCTTCTCTTTCCTTTTCTATCTACCCAAATTCTATTGCTCTTTCCAAATCATCTCCTCTATAAAACCACTTCTATTTTAGTCTTTTTGTCCCTAGATAATTTAGTCTCATATCAAAAATGTAGCAAGTATGTATGATTTATAGTCAGTGCCAAGCATACAACAGGTAACAAAAAACATGTTCTGAACTGAACATCACAGGGGCATAGCTCTAATGCTCATTTATTTACCGAGCACCATTTATTTGGAGACAGAAGTACATATTTGGAAAGTTAAACTATGGCAGAGCTTGAATACTGGGTTAAAGACCTCCACTTTTAATAGAAGCTATGGGAAACTAAGTGGGCTTCCTTAGTGGCTCAGACGGTAAAGAATCTGCCTGCAATGTGGGCAACCTGGGTTTGATCCCTGGGTCGGGAAGATTCCCTGGAGAAGGAAATGACAACCCACTCCAGTATTCTTGCCTGGAAAATCCCATGAACAGAGGAGCCTGTTGGGCTACAGGCCATGGGATTGCAAAGAGTCAGACACTACTGAGCAACTAACACTTTCCACACGAAACTAAAAGGACTCAGAGCTAAGGAATGAGATGTGCCCTGTGTGTATCAATAGCTAAGCAGTTAGTGTGGGGGGTGGATTGCTAAAAATGCGACCCTAACAGGAAGTGAATAATTTAACACAGTATAGTCATTCATGGAAAACTATGAAGCAATTAAAGGTAACGCTTTTGAAGAATATTTAATGATATGGTATGGTAAAAGAAAAAAGACAAGATACAGAATTTCTATACCCACAGATAAAGACTAGAAAAAATCTTAACAGACACTGAAATCTTAACAATGGCTTTTGTTTGGATGGAGGTTATGGATAACATTTTATTCTTTCTTCTTAAAAAGAAAGAAACTGACTTATTTGTAGCATCAGAAAAGTTAAATGAATATGAATTTAAGTCATCTATTCTTAAGGGGAACAGTAAGTTTACTTTGTGAGGTTTCCAAAGCAGTGATGGCCAATGGACTTTACCTTTGGGATCCACTTCCCTCCAAGGAAGTTACCACAGGTAGGGCACTTAGGTGGTTTGTGCCTGGTGACATATGTAAAGGAGCAGCCTGGGCTGGTGCACGTTCCATGGCCCCGTCGGGTGTATGTAGTTGTCTGTAAAAAAAAAAAAAAAAGTCAGAATCAACAGTACAATCTAATCTCTCTCAGATCCTCATGGCTGTTATAACCCCAACAATGGCAGGAAGATACCAGCTTGCAAAAAATTAGCCAGTTCATGATCTTAAAAGGTCAGAATTGGAAAGGCCCTAAAATACAACTAGTTAGTTCACTTTTTAGAAATGGAGAGAGTGAATGCAAATGAAGAAAGACAACTGCCTAGGGTTACAGAGTTAAGTACCAGAAGAATAGAGATTATGATAGTTACAATTAATTAAGTGAAGTACCACACAATGCTAAACACTATCGATGTCGCACTTGAAGTTCTCAGCAATACTATGAGGCAGGTATTACGACTACTGAGGTTCGGAGTGGTTAAATGCTTTGTTTCAAATCATGAATCATGTGGTGACTCAAGGACAGACAGAGCCCTAGAAGACAGTCAAAACTCCTTCCACGCATCCTGCTGCACCCTACGGCTCTCCACACATCAAAGAACTTGCTTCATCTTCTCTCTTATTAGTTAAAAATCAAAGAACCTAGAATCTAGGATTCAAAGATATAAAAACAGTCCAGTCACCAAATAAATGAGAGGGAACTCCAGTTGAAACCAGTTCCTTTGACACTCAACAGAATTTGATTATTTGTATACATATATTCAATCACTGGCTCACATAATCAATCTCTACTGATTTCCCTTTGAACAGAATGTATTACATTTCAGCTACAAATAGAAATTAGCCACGCTCCATTTCTTGATTAATGCTGGAAAGAAAACACTTTCCTGTGAGATCTGTTCAGTCACTTATGAATGGTTTACCCAGCTACTAATCCCTGTCTCCCTAGCCCGGCCAGAAAGCAAAACCTCCCTTAGGAAACACCAAGCTGCCCCTAGGCTGCCTCTGGCCAGAACACCTAAGGAAAAAGGGATACGACAGTGGTAGCAAATCAAGGATGAGTGTGAAGTTGTGTGGCCCCAGGAAAAAGGATTTGGGTTCCAACTTCGTCACTGTCACACTGAATGAGCTGGGGGTAATTCATCTTTGCTCTTGGGCCCTTGATTTCCTCTTCTGTAAAATCACCTGCCCTTTCTGCTTAATGGGTATATCTTGAGGAACAAAAAGTTTGTAAGACTATTTTTAATGGAAAATAAAACATTTCTCTTTTCTCTGACTGTGGCCCCACACAGAATAGTCATCAGAGAAAAGTTAGTTCCATAAATAAATCACCACCAACTTGGAAATACTCCTAAACAGCAGCGTACAGAAATGACTTTAGAAAATAATGCCAGTGTTCAAGGCTGATGTTGCTCTTCTAGAACTTGATTTAACATTTATTAGACCATGAAAGAACATTAATTTCCTGAAGAGGAAAGGCTCAGGAAAAATAGTTTACTACAACTTTCTTATCTAATAAAGTATTATTTATCTGTAGCGGGAATTTTAAGAGGAAAAGGCAGACTATGACAAGTTAAATATATGTACCTAAAAGAAACCAAGATATGTACCCTAAAAAAAACCAACAAGTAACGAAGACAAAGTTAATAAGCCATAGACCAATAAACGAGATAAAATGGATTCATTAAAAATATTCAGTTTGGAGTTCCCTGGTGGTCCAGTGGTTAAGAATCCACCTGGCCTGGATAGCATTTGGATTTGCCACATGAATAATTTAATTACAGCAGAAACTGTAGATAAAATGTATGGTTTCTGCTTAAACAGATAACATGTTCAAAAAAACTAAGATGAAGGCATACACATTCATAACACATACAATATTCAGATCACCTAGTACAAACATTAAGAAATAAATTTGACCTTTAAACCTAATTTCAATTAAAATCTATGTGAAGGTGTAAAAAAAAAAAAATTAACTGCAAAAATTAAATTAAAAAATCTAATCATATGTATTAGCATTACAACATGTATGGCAGGTCCTCAAAGTATTTAAGCTTAACTTACAAATAGTGGCTTGTATAGGACAACCTGCCTTAAAATGCTGAGAGATATTCTCGTTTCCAAAAAAAAAAAAAGAAAGACTGATGCCAAAGCTCCAATACTTTGGCCACCTAATGCGAAGAGTCAACTCATTGGAAAAGATCATGATGCTGGGAAAGACTGAAGGCAAAAGGAGAAGGGGGCAGCTGAGAATGAGATGGTTAGATACTATCACCAACTCAATGGACATGAGTTTGACCCAACTCCAGGAGATAGTGAAAGACAAGGAAGCCTGGCATGGTACAGTACATGCAGTTGCAAAGAGTTGGACATGACTTAGAAATTGAACAACAAAGTAAAACTATCATGTGCAAATTATTCCTCAAATATGTTATTCCTTCTCCTTCTTCCTTAACTTTTTGTACCAATTTGTGTGTTGAGGAGGACCAAGGATATATGTGGTTTGATTTGGAAGCATGGAAGGAGAATCGAAAAAAAAAAAAAAAAGAATCCACCTGCCAATGCAGGGAACACGGGTTCAATCCCTGGTCGGGGAGGATTCCACACGCCTGGGGGCAACTAAGCACACGCGCCGCCACTACTGAGCCCAGGAGCTGCGACCACTGAAGCCCGTACGCTCTGGCGCCCGCTCTGCAGTGAGAAACCTGAGCACCACAGCTCGAGTAACTCCCACCCACCGCAACCTGTAAAAAGCCCACATGCAGCAATGAAGACCCAGGGCAGCCAGAAATAAACAAATAATTTTTTAAAAAAATATTCAAGCATTTCAAAAGAAAATATAACAAAACATAACCAAAACAATAACAAGAAGTAAGAGGACATATTTAAACCAAATCATATTAATAATCACATTAAATATATAGTGCCTAAATACTAAATACCTAAATTACAAGGCACAGACAGTCAGACAGGTCTTGCTCTTACAGTCAAACTATATGCTGTCTACCAAAAAGGTACTTTAAATACAAAGCTACAAAAAGGTAGAAAGATGGAAAAATATATAGCTCGTTAATAACAATAATCAAAAGCAAGCTTGATATCAGACCTAAGTAGATTTCACAGGCAACAGTGTGAGAGATAAATGCCATTTCTTAATAAAGGAACAATAAATGTATCCAGAGAATTTAACAATCCTAAATGTTTATGTATTTAATAACAGTCAAAATACATGACACATAAACTAACAGAACTGCAAAAAGAAACACACAAATCTATGATGAATGGCAGATGCTTTCTTAGCAGTTGACAGAAACAGCCGACAGAAAATCAGCAAGGAACATCACAAATCAACTCAACCTAATCTGAAATGTACAGAACACTCCATCCAACAGCAGATTACACACTCTTTTCAAATGCACTTAGACCATTTATCAAGAGAATCCATACTCTGAGCCATAAAATAAGCCACACTCAATTTAAAAGGATTCAGATCTTACACAAACTACAAAGTTCTAATCACAATGGAATCAAATCAGAAATCAATACTGAAAGATATCTGGAAAATCCCAAATATTTGGAAAGTGATACACCTCTAAATAACTCATGGGTCAAATAAGTTAGAAAGCATTTCCAACTGAATAAAAATGAAAACATACCCTACCAAAATTTGTGGCATGCCACTAAAAGTACTGCTTGAAAGTCAAAGTGAAAGTCGCTCAGTCGTGTCCGACTCTTTGCAACCCCATGGACTATACAGACCATGGAATTCTCCAGGCCAGAATACTGGAGGGGGTAACCCTTCCCTCGAAGAAGGCAATGGCACCCCACTCCAGTACTCTTGCCTGGAAAATCCCATGGGTGGAGGGGCCTGGTAGGCTGCAGTCCATGGGGTCGCTAAGAGTCAGACACAACTAAAAGACTTCACTTTCACTTTTCACTTTCATGCATTGGAGAAGGAAATGGCAACCCACTCCAGTGTTCTTGCCTGGAGAATCCCAGGGACTGGGGAGCCTCGTGGGCTGCTGTCTATAGGGTTGCACAGAGTCGGACACAACTGAAGCGACTTAGCAGCAGCAGCAGCAGCAGCCTTTCCCTTCTCCAGGGGATCTTCCCAACCAAGAGACTGAACCCAGGTCTCCGCAATGCAGGCAGATTCTTTACCAGCTGAGCCACAAGAGAAGTCTGAAGTAGTGCTTGGAGGTAAATTAAGCACTAAGCAGCTATATTAGAAAAGAAAGACTCAAATCAATAACCTCAGCTTCTACCTTAAGAAACTAGGTAAGACCAAATTAAACCCAAAGCAAGCAGAAGAATGATAATAAAGATCATGGCAGAAATGAGTGAAACAGAAAGCAAAAAAACAATAGAGAGGATCAATGAACCCAAATGTTCCCTCTCTGAGAGCAATAAAATCAATAACCTCTGGCCAAGTTTATCAAGAAAAAAGAAAGAAGACCCAAATTACCAGTGTCAGTAATGGAGAAGGGAAATCACTACATATTTTATAGATATTAAAAGGACACAGGTTCCTCAAAACTTTAAAGACAGAATCACCACATGATTCAGCAATGCTACCCTTAGGGTATTACATCCAAGAGAACTGAAACAGGGACTCAGACAGACATTTGTATTCCAAAGTTCCTATCACCACTACTCACAGTAATCAAAAGGTGGAAATAAACCAAATATCCAGCAATGTTTATGAATGGATAAACAAAACGTAGTATATACACACAATGGAATATTTTTTAGCCATAAAAAGGAATGAAATTCTGATACATGCCATAAGACAGATGAACCTTAAAAATACGTTAAATGAAAAAGTCAGATTAAAAAGGTAGTCTTTGAATGATTCCACTTATTTGAGGTACCTAGAATACACAAATTCCAAGAAAGTAAAATAGCTTTACTAGAGCCTAGGGTAGAAAGCAGGGGCAGGGAATGGGGAGTAACTGTTTAATATACAGTTTCTGGTTGGAATGATGAAAAAGTTCTGAAAATGGGTAGCGCTAATGACTGCATGACACTGTGAATATACTTAACACCAACAGCATTTGAATTGTACACTTAAAATTGACTAAAAGGGTAAATTTCATTACATATATTTTACCAGTTTTTAAAAATTGTGTGAAAGACAAACTTTCAAAGCTCACTCCAAAATAGATAATCTGAATAGTTCTATATATATTTTAAAAATTGGACTTGCCATTATAAACCTTCCCACAAAGAAATCTTCAGGCCCAGATGAGTTCATTGATAATTCTAACCATTTAAGGAAGAAATAATGCCAGTACTATACAAAACTCTTTCAAAAAACAGAAGAGCAGAAAATATTTCACAGCTCATTCTATGAAGCATAACTTTGATACTAAAACAAGAAAAACACTGTATAAGAAAATTAAGAGACCAATAATATTCCCCATGAATATAAATACAGAAACTCTGAACAAAATGTTATCAAATCCAATCCAGTAATATATTAGAAGGATAATATATCACTGCTAAGTGAAGTCTACCCCAGGAACACAAAGTTAACATTTGAAAAATACTATTAATCATACTAACAACAACAAAAAACCCCCAATCATTTCTAAAGACACACAAAAATCCAATATCCAATCCTGTTAAAAACTTCCAGAAAAAATAACTTCCTAAACATGATAAGGGTATCCATGAAAAACCTACAGCTAATGATGAAAGACTAGATACTTTCACCCTAGACAGGCAGACAGACAAAGGCGCTGGCTCACAGCACTTCTCCTCAACAGTGTGCTGGAGGTCCTTCACAAAACCCTAAGGCAAAGTCTCAGCCCACACGCTGCAGCGTGTGACGGAAGTAACACTGAGAATCAAAAGCCCTGGGTCCTTGTTCTGCCTTGTCTCGCAGCTCAGTGACCCTGAATCACAGAACAAGTCCTTTTTCTTCTTTGGACCTTTTCCCTAACCTGCACAATAACAGGATTGAATTCTATCAGTGATCTCTCAAGTTTTCTACATCAACACTTCAGAAAATATGATAAAACCCATGGAACCTATCCCAAGAAATTACTTTCTCAAAGAGAAAAATTTGTATGTAACTTGAGTTCAAGGATCCTGTGGAGCTCTATTCACAGACCCGCCCCCAACTCCCTCACCCCCAGTTAAGAATATCTGAACCAGAAAATCTCTGAGATCTCTGCCAGTCCCCATGTCCTAAGTTCATTAACAATTTTAGAAAACTACCTGAAAGAGAATTCTTACAGAGCCATAATCTCCATCAACTCCCCACATACTAACCAGTTTGATGGAGGTGGGATTCTCCACAACCGAGTAGGCAGGAAGAGGCAACATAATGAACTGTGTGGCTGGCGCAGAGGAGCTACTCTCACCGGAATCCTGCGGGTACAGGGAGACAAGACAGTTTTATTGAGATGGAGTGAAGAACACCCAGGAGCACTCATAACACTGAAGATAATCAAGTCCAATAACCAAAGATAACATGCTTATCCAGTGGGTGCATCAAGAAAACATATGAATCTACAATTATCTCAAAATAAAAGTTTAACTAAGGACAAAGAAAACCACTACAACAGGGAATGTGCTATCCTCATTTTACAAATGAGAAAACTGAGGTTAAGATACTTAGGACTCCAAAGATCACATCAATAGTCAAAGAAACCGATTCTTGTGACCATCAGATGTTCTTAGGAACCTATTCAGTTCAGTTCAGACGCTCAGTCATATCCGACTCTTTGCGACCCCCATGAACCATAGCACACCAGGCCCCCCTGTCCATCACCAACTCCCGGAGTTCACCCAAACTCATGTCGATCAAGTCGGTGATGCCATCCAGCCATCTCATCCTCTGTCGTCCCCTTCTCCTCCTGCCCCCAATCCCTCCCAGCATCACAGTCTTTTCCAATGAGTCAACTCTTCCCATGAGGTGGCCAAAGTACTGGAGTTTCAGCTTTAGCATCATTCCTGCCAAAGAAATCCCAGGACTAATCTCCTTTAGGATGGACTGGTTGGATCTCCTTGCAGTCCAAGGGACTCTCAAGAGTCTTCTCCAACACCACAGTTCAAAAGCATCAATTCTTCAGTGCTCAGCTTTCTTCACAGTCCAACTTTCACATCCATACATCACCACTGGAAAAACCATAGCCTTGACTAGACCTATTAATCAGGCCAATGGCATGCTTCATTACCATATACAGCACTGCGGCAACAAATAATAAAATTTATGCCTGGCAAGGAATCCTTTGGAGGGCTATCTGCTCTCACCCATCCAGCTGTAGGGGCCACTGCATGCTGGTCCTCTTACATTGAGCAGGACAACTACCTCTCTCAGGATGCCATCCTACCCAGGATGACAGACAGCCTGGTGGCAGCTCCCCAACTCTTCACTTCCAGGGTCCACGCTGTGGTAATCACTGAAATCACTGCTCTTTCCCCTCAACTGGGCATGAATGGAAAGCCACTGGGAAGAGATCTCCCCCTTCTTTCTTGGCTATTAGTCCGATCAACCTGACTGTGAAAAGAACTTCCTTCTTCTACTTACTCTGTGCCCAGGAAGGCCATTTACAATCCCTCCTAAACAGTTTTCAAGATGCTATTATGTATGTTGAAACAATCGTAAGGGAACATAAAATCCTAACCAATGCCAACAGCCTAACAGATCCTGGCTTTGACTCATGGACAAATATCATTCCCATCCCTCCTAATGTACCTTATCTCGTGTGAAGAAAACACTGGCTAATCTGAGCAAGTGGAGATGTGAGAATGCCGAAGAAACTGAAGAGGACTCTGGACCAAGCCTAGGGGCAAAAAGGTTCAAGAGGACTGCAGTCCAACTCAGAAGTGCCACACCAATTCCTAATTACCACTACTCCAGAATCACACTGCATGGGTCTAGCTGCCTTTTTAACTCTCTCAGGTAAAGCACAATCACAGTACCTGTCACTTACCCTCATGACTGTTACTACAGACATACTCTCCCCCACCTGGGGGTGGGGGACAGTCAGGCTTCCAGTGGTGAGGTCTGATGAGCCGTTCACTAAGGTCTCTTCAATAACCAGGCTTGTCTGATAAGGTTGGTGGCTCTCCCCTACCTCCAGGGAAGCCTCATTTAGGAGCACATCCTGGCTGAGGATCTCCGAGGTGGCGATCTCCTGTACAGCACCAGGCTGGGCAAGGGCTCCCACATCCTCAGCTAAGGCCTCCACAGTCAGGCATTGTTCTGCCATGCCTGCATGGCCGGGCACTGTCTCCAGGGCAGTGTTGGACACAAGAGATGGTCCTTTGGGGGACATCTGGTTCTGGGCCACACACAGCTCTAGCTGAGGGCAGCTCCGCTCCTCCTGCAGGCTGCTCTTGGGGATGATGATGTAATCTGAGCGAGGGAGGATCTTGCGGAAACCTGGGATGTCCGGAACCACAGCAGTCAGTCCAGAGAGCTTAGAGTTCTGACGATGAAGAAGCCACGTCGGGGAGACAAGCAGAGATAAACAGAGTAAGACCACGTGAATATACATGTATAAGCTTCGCCCCCCCCCCCGCCCCCCCCC
>NW_011494863.1:11280398-11287568 GCF_000754665.1 Bison bison bison | reverse complement strand
AGAAAGATTCCATTCTCTTGACCTATGACTTAGGGTTAGCCTCTGCCAACAGCAATATCATCTTCATTTGAATCATACTTTAGCCAGTGTAACTTACTCAGTCACAAAAGAGACAATAAGTGGGTTAGATTCTATAAGGGGCACTGATCTTGGCATCATGCAACTGTGAGCTGAACTCCCAGATCTGGTGGAGTCTTGAACAAATTCTTTCCCCTTTTTAGGTTTTGCTGCCCTATCTGTAAAACAAGGGAACTGAATCTGGCTATCTATGAGTTCTTTTCCAGCTCTGACACTTTAGGATTTCAAAGTAGCTTTAGATGCCAGGATGTATAAGGGAGATTTAGATGCCAGGACGTATAATGCTCAATGAAACATTTAAAGCATAAGATACAAACCAACAGGCCACTCTGGATCTCAGGGAAGCAAGGAAGAATTCTGACATCATAGCTTCTCCCAGACTTGCAAAGAAGGCTTCACAACAGAATGTGTATAGGGGAGGGGTTTTATACGATAAGGACCTGAATATACTAGGGGAGGTGGGAGAATATAAACATTAACACTGACCTAGGAAGGTTTAGAAAATACTTCTTAAAAGCAATACTATTAAGTTAGGTACTATTATCATGCCCATTTCTCAAATGAGAGAAATGCAGGAGGGTAAACTTTCCCAAGACACACAATTAGTGAGTAGTAAGACTGAAACTCCAGGCCAGGTCTTCTAAGGAGCTAGAAGACCAGGTACCAGAACACTAGAAGCCACAGCTCTGCATGGCTACCTGGAACCAAGAAAAAGGTGATTGTGTTTTATTTTTTCAATTTAAACTGAAAGTTACCCAATAAGGAAAACAGAAAAGCTCAAAGTGAACAGATAAATGAGAATGGAAATTAATTGGACCAAAAACTAATTTTAGAAGCATCATTTAAAAACAACTGAATCAATTACAAAAGGATCTTTAAAAAAAAATCAAAAGAAGTGGATGAGACTTAGGCTACAAAGGAAGCACTCAGGTGAAACTTGAAAGCAAACTGTCCAAACCCATTATGGAGCCTTTACTGGAGACAAAATGAAGAAATGATATCCTCAAGTCACCCTTTGAAGCCGACAGGTCAAGAGAACAAAACTAAATGGTGGCAAATACAAAGGCTGGTCTGGACTTTATCAACAAATCCAAGCCCAGAGAAACCAGGGCAGCCTGAATGACATTCATCTTACACACTGTAAGGAATGACACTGCAACCACAGGCCCAGCAACCTGGCAAGAGCCCTAAAGAGCTGCAAGGGACATAGCCCACCACAAGGTCTCCGACAGGTTCCCACAGAATGCAGGCAGAGGGTCCCACCTGCACACCAGGTAATTGGGGAGAGGTCAAACAGCATAGAAAATCTCACCCGGTCTTGGTACATCCCAGATGCTCGTTAAATGTCACCTTTTCTTATTATATGGTCACTGGACATTTAATCTACTAAAGAGTGGTATTTACTGACCAAGTCACTATGTTCCAAGAATTCAGCCAGGTGTTTTACATTATCTATTTTAAACACTGCGAACAGATACTATTATCCCCATTTTACAAATAAGGAAAGCAGGACTCAAAGCTTAAATGATTCTTTCAAGGTTATAGCTAGTTAATATTAGAGCTAGTTTATTCATAATAATCTTGGGGATAGTGGTGGAGATGATGGTAGATACAAATTTACATATGGATAAAAAAATCACTATAGATGATCTACTTAAGTTTTTTAAGTCTTAATAAGAACCTATAACAACACCCAGTTTTAAAAGCTATGTCAGGGGACTTCCCTGGAGGCCCACTGGGTAAGACTCTGTGCTTCTATAATAAAGGGAGCATGGGTTCAATTCCTGGTTGGGCGAACTATGATCCCACATGGCCAAAAAATTGAAAATTTTTTAAAAACTAAAAACCGTATCACTTCAGCATTAGGTAAAATTTTCTTGTATCATGGGCAAAAAGTTTGTGACTTTATAATGGGGAAACCAAAGAAAATATGTGTACTTTTCCTAGACTTCACCTCTCCTTCTCCACAGGGATTGTTTCCTAGACTCACAGTTTACAAATAACTCATCCAGAGGAGGAGTAGAGCGGCACCTCCCAGATGGTAGGCAACACAGAGCTCTTCTAAGAAGACCAATGCCAAGCCAACAAGGACAAACTAATCTAAATGGTGGCCAGTGGCAGATGGGCACCACTGAAGGAAACATAACCTGTTTTGCTATAGCATCATCATTGCATTCCTGAAGAACTTTTGCTCTATACAATCAAAAAAGTCAGAGACTGTTGTTTCAATTGGAAAACAAGGAGTTAAGGTGAAAAGGTTTCCACTTACAACAAGGTTATTTTTCCTGCTGGAATTTTAGTTAAAAAAAAAAAAAAAAAAAGCAGTACTAACAGTTGTCAGTACATTTTATTATTGTGAACAGTAATAACAAAATGGCTGACAGACACAAACCAAAGAGTTTTCTTGCTTATTCTTTAATGCAGACATTCAAAGGCTTAGTCCCTTCCATGAACTTCAGCTTTAGGCTTACACTTTTCGTTCAATAGTTCAATACCAGTGCTAGAACATGGTCTTATATAAAGCAGCTGTGTCTACCTCTAAACTCACAAGCCTAACTGCTGATTATGGGATAACTTATAGTGGTCAACACAACACAAATTAATAACATTCACACTCAATTGATAACATGAAAATCCACGGTGTAGGGAAAATGTCTGTAGAAGCTACTCAATGAAGGCAAAGGAACACTTAACTACTCACAAGGACGAGAGGCTCCAAGTTTGCTAAAATTCAGAAAAGGAACCTAAGGTTCCCTGGAGATAATGTACGGCCACAAGCAGAGTATAAGAGAGTGTGGGGCATCATCAGAATGGAAACAGAGGGAGTCCCCTGGCAGTCCAGTGTTTGGGACTCAGCACTTTCCATGCCATGGCCCAGGTGCAACCCCTGGTTGGCTTAAGATTCTGCAAGCCATGTGGCGCAGACAAAAAAGAGAAAGAGACAATATCAGACTCAAGAAAGGTAAAAATGACTCAACTTAAAAGTTTTCCCAAGAGAAGAAAACCGGAGAACAAGAGGTTGGATTCCCCAAGCCTTACCACTACAGCAATGGAGGTATTAGCTGAAGGGGGAAAAAAAATTACTTACAGGATCCAGACCTTCTTTCTCTAGTTTGGCTTTCTCCAGGTAGTAACTCCTCTCAGCCACACTGAGAAGCCTCCAACTCTCACTAATCTTCTTATTGATCTCAGACTGAGGGAGGTGGGGGAGCTCCTGCTGCACTTTCAGGTAGATGTCGTAATAGTAGAGAAGGTAAGCAGACCTGAGGAAGCAAGGACTTCATGAGGTTTCCCCTCCCTCAACCAGTAAATTCTATAATATTTGAGTAGTGAAGAGTTAAATACAAAACCCAGCTTTTCATTTCAAAAGCATTTCTGTAAACAGAGACTGAAACAAAGAAGCATTTAAATAATATCCCCAGAGGGTAAACGACAGGAGGTTTCTCCCTCCAGAAACCTGGAAGCAAAGGCTTATCTGGTTTACTTCACCACCACCACTTTTTCTGAAGGGATGGCTGACTCTAAATCCCAATATGGGCAAAAAACAGATACAAATGTTCTGTCATTCCACTTTTAGGAAAAGGTTAGAGGACTGATTACCACTCACATCCTCCTCATCTACATAGCCTTTGGTCATCTCTCTGGTAAACAACACCTAGCCGAGGCCAAGAGGGAAGCAAGCAGACCTGTCGAAGTGACCCAGAGCTGGGAGCCTCGGCAAGAAGTCTGGGGAGTTCACAGTTAAGAAGGAGATTAGAGCTACAATCTGGATATTCTTTATAGGTATCATTGGTGCTACTTATAATTCCATATTTTTATTGATGCCCTAATAGACAACAGAAGTATTAATAATGCAGGATGTGGTTCTCTTGTACAGAGTTTTCCACCATTTGTATGCCTATTTCCTGCTACAGCCTAGAAACAGGACCAAAATTTGGAAAGGAATGACAACTGCTGACATCAACTGGCCACTTCCTACTCCCCAACTCCCTCTCCCCCCAACCCCACTACCTCTATCAGGAGACTTCAAGAACTGACATGGCATTCTCAATGAATCTGGACACAGTCTAAAGTCTTCTTGTTCAACAGAGATCTCCAAGCAGATTCTGTTTATAAATGCCAGCTACCAAAATGTGTTGGCTAACCTGGGTTTCTTGGCCTTTTCTCCATGGATTTTATACTTCTTTTTCTTCTTGGGTGGCCCAGGGGAGGTGTAACAGTAGGCTTCCTCAATTTCCTCCATCACGACAGTTACCTCAGTACCATCATACGATGCATCCATGGCTAGAGGAAAGTCAAACACAAACAAGTGTCAAGAATCTACCTGAAAGAGGACAGCAGCCTCCCAATCCAATGATCCCTTATCTCTGCCAGGGCTTTAAGACTCAGTCATTTCCCAAACTCAGCAGATGTATCTTAAGCACCACCTGGGGACTTACTAAATATACAGATTTTAGGATTCCACCTCAGCCTTCTAATCAGAATCTCTAAAGGGTATGGCAATCTGCATCCTTAACAAGATTTCTGTGCCATGTGCTTAGTTGTTCAGGCATGTCTGACTCTTTTTGACCCTTTGGGCTGTAGCCTACCAGGCTCCTCTGTCCATGGGATTTTTTCAGGCAACAATATTGGAGTGGGTTGCCATTTTCCTCCTCCAGGGGATCTTCCTGACCCAGGAATTAAATGCTCGTCTTCTGTGTCTCCTGCACTGCAGGCAGATTCTTAACCTGCTGAGCCATTGGGGAAGCCCTTCATGCTGGAGCTCCAATACTCTGGCCACCTGATGCAAAGAGCCGACTCACTGGAAAAGACCTGATGCTGGGAAAGACTGAGGGCAGGAGAAGGGGGCAACAGAGGATGAGATGGTTGGATGGCCTCACCAACTCAATGGACATGAGTCTGAGCAAACTCCAGGAGACAGTGAAGGACAGGAAAGCCTGGTGTGCTACAGTCCATGGGATCACAAAGAGTCGGACATAACTCAGTGACTGAACAACAACATCCTTAACAAGCGCCCCAGGTGATTCCTCTGACGAGGCAAATCTGGGATCACTAGCTTAGCCCTTTCACTTATATTCACTCATGAGACACTTAGTAATCCTTCAACTCAAAGATTTATTAGCCCCATGTTGTAAGAATTCCATATGTTAACAGGTGAATACTTGGCCAGGAGTCAGTTCTGGACGCTCCCTCATGTTTCATGCCTTAAGTAAAATGCTTCATTGATTTTCATTCATTCAAACGTGTAATAAGTGCCAATACGTAAGAAGTTTCTTTACACTCTGCCAACTTGTGTGACTTTGGACAGGTCCTTAAGCTTCTTTAGGTTCAATTCTCTCTTTTTAAACAGTAAGAAGCAATGTCTCTCCCACCTTACCACAGATTTATAGTGATAAGGCTCAAGGAACAGTCAGGTGCTATACAAAAAGGGTTCATTATTAAAGATGAATAGTCTGTGACTGAGATGCTTAATGACCTCCCCAAAGAGACACTACACCCAGGGACTTGAAAAGCAGATTTTTTTTTTAAACTCAAAAATTCAACTGTGAGCCTTCTTCCATTATACTACACTGCTCCCATCTCCATTAGCAACATTCTAAATCAGCACTGTTCTATTAACATTTTGAAATGACTGAAATGTTCTTCATCTGTGCTCCTCCAATATGGTAGCTACTTATAGCTACTGAGCACCTGAAATATGGATTGTGTGACTGAAGAACTTGAATTGATTTCATTTTGTTTAATTGTAATTAGTTCAAATAGCCACATATGGTTAGTGACTAAGGTAATGAACCACTCAGGTGTAAACAGTAATCTGACAGACAGACATTAACTTCCCAGAACTGGTCTAAGAAACAGATAATCTACTAATAGCCTTTCCTAGGGAAAGGAAGGCATTACAAAAAAATTCAATGACTAGTTCAAGAAGAGTTAGTTTATTTGTGGCCACATTCGAAATTGGAGTTTTACCCACACTCAATCCTTGGATGCAGAAAGGTTCCCAGAAACTTCATTTTACAAGAAATAATATAGTTGCTCTGGAAAATCTGTGAGAAGATAATTTAGGATTCTGGGAAGAAGGAGCTATGTAAGTAAACACAGAACTGATATGTGTATTACAAGGTCCACTCACATCTCAATTTAGAACTCACTCCACAAATGATGAAGTATCTGATAAGTTATAATGAGAAAAAGAGCACTGCATGTTGAGTCAGGAGACCTGGATCCAAGTCTAAATTCTAACCATGCGATCTCAGGCAAGTCTATTCCCACCCTAAAATTCTGTTGTTCCTCAGGTGAGACTGAAGAGGCTGAAATCTGTGGCTCCTAACTTTGAAAGGCAAGAATACCTTTGAGAATCCTATGAAAGTGGAAATACCCTCTCCCAGAAAATGTAGATAAGTATTTCACTTTTAATTTTTAAAGATATACCAAAGGCTAAGAACACACTATTCCTAAAGTTCTTTCTACTTCTGTACCACCTCTAAATAATTTCCCTTACCACTAGAAAACATAACAACCCACCCCCCGCCTCAAAAAAACCCCCAGCCTTCTGTTACAGCACAACTCTGGAGGAGAACATAACCCACATTCGGCTGGGTCAGAAACAGGCCAGTGCCTTCATTGGGTAAGGGACCCGAGGGTTCAAATCAAGGCTATGTGAGGATGTGCTTTTTTTTGCCTTCAATAATTGACTCCTCAGCCTTTGAGTCTCACAGAGAAAAGCAATAATTGCAGGAGAGCTTCTGTAAAGAATGACATACAGGGTTTTAGCACGCAGAGCAAAACAAGTTAAAAAACAAAAGTCATACAAACACATTGAGGGTTAGAGGCAGGAAGAGACTACCCTGGGTTTTGGCTTGTTTGACTAGCCTGGCTTAAGCCTGGGTTCAAGAGTTGTTTTCAGATCCTAGTCCCCAATACAGCAATGCAAAAAAAAAAAAAAAAAAAGCCAAGATAATATAAAGGGTAAAACCAAGGGCTCTGGAGGGCAGAGGATCAGGGTACTAATTTAATTCACGCATTTTAACAGCAAGCGCACAAAGTTCTATGACCTTGAGCAATCTACTCTCACTCTCGAAGCCTCAGTTT
>NW_011494863.1:11279692-11280298 GCF_000754665.1 Bison bison bison | reverse complement strand
AGTTTTCTCCTCTTGTAAAAGAAAAGGTAATACTTGAAATATGTGACACACTTTCACTGTCCCATCAGATACCCCTCGGACCCTCATTAAACGGCGTTTGACAGCACAGCTGTGGGCCATAGTTGGCCTATGGGCCTTAGACGAATGCGGGAGGAGACTAAGGCTCACTGCTCCTACATTGAGGAAGAGGCAACAGCGCTCAGAGAGCCGCAGCTCCCAGCTCGTGGGCGCCCAGCTCGTGCAGCGCGGCGCTCAAGGGCGGGACTTACCTGGAGAAGCGTGCAAACCGCGCGGCTCACATTCCCGGTGGCGCCGGGCCAGGGGGCTCGACGAGGGGGCTGGCCGGCGCACTCGCGCTCCGCGCTGTCGGCGAGAGGCGGCTCCAGTCGTGGCAGTGGCAGCAAGGAAGTGGAGGCGAGGACTCGCGCGCGCATCCCGGGGGCTAGAGGAGCCCCGGCCCCGCGGCCCCGCCCGGCGACACACGGCGCGGAGTCGCGACAGCCTCTCTCGCTCCCCTTCCTCGGAGTCGCGATATGGGGTCGTGGAGGGAGGGTGTGGAAGCACACGTCCGCCCCGCAGGCTCTTCAATGACGCCTGCCGAGGGGC
>NW_011494863.1:11271523-11279592 GCF_000754665.1 Bison bison bison | reverse complement strand
AAGATGAAGAAGAGTTGGACTCAACGTCATAAATCAGGATCCTCTGATATTTTTCTTTTTTTTTTTTTTTAATTTCGGGGGTCAAGCCCCGGGAAGCCCGAGGAAAAAAGCAGGGACACGGGAGTCACCGCGGAACCGGCTCAGCCCCAACAGCGGCGGCAGCAGCAGTCAGCAGCACACCTCCGATCGCCAGGGAGACCCGGCAGCCCTCGCGGCGCACCGGAAGCGGCCGGCGGCGCGTGACTGCGTGCGACCCCTCGCGCAAGCGCAGTAGTCCATCTCAGATTGAGGGGCGGGCCCATAGAAACTGCTTAGAGACTTAGAAGGGGGCTGCTAAGGAGGACGGACTGCTTCCTGCTAGAGGTTCCGGGAGGCAGAGGAAGCTACGGCCGCCAGCGCTGGACGCCCTCAGCCCCTCGGGTGTTGCCGTAGGGCGTTCAGGTAAATGGGGCGGGGCTGTGCCGAGGGCGGGGGTCGAGGCCCCGCCTCGCCTGTCAAAGCCAAGTCCGGCCAGGGGAGCCTCAGCACGATCCCCCAAAACGGCGTTCAAGGCATGACCCCATTCCTGCTCTGTCACCGCTTGTTCAGGATAGGTTTGTTACTTCTTAGCGCTTCATCAAGCCGTCCTCCTCACCCAGTGATCTACCCGCAATCCGTTTCTCCGACCGTCCCACGCACAGTAATGGTTGTGACTGATTCAAATGGAACTGAATGACATGTGCAATCAGATAAGAATTGTCCCTTCCTGCCGATGTCACAGATCGTCCTACATTTGTACAAGTCCCTGCACTCTTCAGTTCAGTTCAGTCGCTCAATCGTGTCCGACTCTTTGCGACCCCATGAATTGCAGCACGCCAGGCCTCCCTGTCCAACACCAACTCCCGGATTTGCTTATTTTCTGCTTATACCACTACCGGCTTTCTCCATCTACCACTGTCACCAGCCTTCTCCTAGTCACCTGCCTGAACTGATGCAGTTTCTTCCAATCTCCCCTCTTTTCCCTCTACAATCTATTCTCCACACAACACGCAGACATATCTTTTTGTACTGTAAATCTGATTAGGTCACTCTCTGCTTAAGACCCTCCAGTGTCCTCTTGTTTACTTAGAATAAAATTCAAACTTGACCTCCAAGGTCTTGATTTGGCTCTGAGTCATTCTCCTTCCACATCTCTTCTCAGTACTGGTATTGTTCCCAGAACAAGCTATATCGCACTCTGTAGTATGCAGAATGCTAGCTTTGTACTGAGCCTCCTTGGGTTTGAATTCCAGTCCCATCACATATAAGCTGTATTAAGCATGTAAAGTATTAATAACAAGTTATGTTTACAAAGAACCAATAATTGGTACTTATTTCTGTAAATGGCATCACCATTCACTCAATTGCTAAGTGCTCAAGCCAGAAATCTGGGAGTTATCCTTGACTCCTCTTGCACCAATCCATCAGGAAGATCTGAAAAAACATTGTCCCAAACTGACCACTTCTTACCATCTCCATTATTACTCTAAAACAAGCCACCATTATCTTACATCAAGGGTCCTGCAACAGCCTCCTAGTCTCCTCCTTTTTCTCTGACACCCTTCCATTCCATTCTTCACACAGCAGTCATCTTTCTCTTTGCTTAAAATCCTTTAGGAGCTTCTTGTTGCACTCAAATTAACATAGCCCAACTATATATAGCCTATAGGCTAGCCTGCATTTATCTTCAGATTTAGGGCCACCTCTTAGGAAAAAGTACTTTACCCACTAGGTACTCCACCTCGCAACCAAAAGACTTTTCTAAAGTGCAAATCTGATCATGTCATTCCAAAAACAAACAAACAAAAAACCCCAAAACTCTAAAGGCCTCTTACTATCCCAAGATCCTTGTTTTCTTCTCCAAAGACACTTTCCCCCCAACAATGCCTTTTTATTTTCTACAGTACTTCATTGCCTTTACACATAGTTCCTTCTATCTCATGAACTCCTGTTTGTTTATACTTTAACTCCCAACATCAATCTTGTTTCCTCTTAGAAATACACTGCCCATCTCTGTCCCACCAGTTGATCATCCCACTTCTTTGTTCTTCCACAGTACACTGCAGCCTCTATTAAAGTACTCCATACACTCTATAGTTTTGTCTTCCCTGCTTCCCTAGTAATGTCCTCAGTGGTAAGCACTATGCTGCATTCATCTTTGTATGGCTGACATCAAGTATAGTGCTTAGCACAAAGAGGATGTCATGAATGGATAGACGTGTGGAGGTAGTGGCAGAAGTCTCACAGCCTAAAGCACAGCAGCTTCTCTTGTTCTCAGAGGATTCTCATGATAAAAGGTTTAAGCAGGCAGTTACCAGAACTGCTACTGCTGGATTATTTCCTTCATAGTACATATCACACTCTAGATTAACTAATTTTTCTGTTCAATTATTGTTTATCTCCCTATATCACATTGTATATTTCATAAGGGCAGGAACCTTGACAATGTTGTTCATCACTGTATCCTCACCACTAGGCACCTGTAATTATTTATTAAATGAATGTGTGGCTACCGGAAACATCTTCCCACAGTGAAAAATCCTTCCAAACCATGGTGACAGAGCTATAAAGATTTCATGGTGGTGGGATTTCAAGCAGGACTATAGACTGGCAGAAACAGCACTAATCTGAGTCAAGAAATCTGAGCTATATGAACCTGGGTAAGCCCCTTCCCTGGGCCTCAGTTTCTGCATCTATGAAATAAGCCTGATAATAATTCCTTGAATTTATATAATGCATTGCTATTTGCAGAGCTTTTACCATCTATTATTTCAGTCTAGTCTCATAGCAGACAGCAGACACAGTTATTACTTTTATGAAGGCTCAGAAAATTTGAGGAAACTTGACTAGATCTCTTCTATTTCAAACATTCTATTAATATGATGAATCTGTATAAGTAATCTCTACAAAAAGTCAGTAGCATGAATCCCATCTTCTCTTGACTTTGGCCTTATCATTTTTTAATACGATTTTAAAAAATCTGAACTCATCTTTTAGGGGGAATCCATTATCTTTGGTTCCTGATAGGCACTCCATTCTGTCTTCTCGGTTTTCCACACTTGCAGCAAAACAAGCCGAGAGGAGGAACGGACACAGCCTTGGTAGTTGTGGCCTGACCCTCACTCTACAGATATGGCAAACAAGGGGAACAAGAAGCATCCGCAGTTCTCCCTGGAGGAGAAAATGAGAGTTGTGGAAGCTGTAGACTCAGGCAAAAGGAAAGGCAATGTGGCAAAAGAATTTGGCATCACTCCTTCTACTCTGTCTACATTCTTAAAGTGAAAGTCACTCAGTCGTGTCTGACTCTGTGACGCCATGGACTACATAGTCCATGAAATTCTCTAGGCCAGAATACTGAAGGATCATGCCAAATTTGAAAAAAGATGCGGGAGGCATGTATGGGACTTCAGCAGAAAAGGATAAGGAATGCTTTTTATGACGACATTGATAAGGCTATTTTTGCCTGGTTTCAAGAAATCCAGTCCAGTTCTTGTGACTGGTTCTGTCATTCGGAAAAAAGCACTAAACTTGGCCAATATGCTTGGCTATGACAGTTTTCAAGCAAGTTGTGGGCTGGCTGAACAGACTTCAGGATCACCACGAAATTTCTTTGAAAGCAGTCTGTAGAGGAGATAGTGAGAGATTAATGAACAGTTAACAAGTGGCATGCAGAGGAAATTATAAAACTAGTTGCTGACTTCAGCCCAGATGATATCTTTAATGATGATGAGACAGGAATGTTTTTCCAGTTGCTTCCCCAGCACACACTTGCTGCTAAAGGGGACCATTGTCGAGGGGACAAGAAAGCAAGGCAGCAGTTGACAGCACTCTTTTGTTGCAGCACTTTAGGAACTGAAAAAATGAGACCGTTGATTGTTGGTAGGTCAGCCAACCCACGCTGCCTCAAGAATGTCCATTCCCTCCCCTGTGACTGCTGAGCCAACCAGCAGGCATGGATGACACAGGATCTGTTTAATGAGTGGCTGATGCAAGTGGATGCCAGGATGAAGCAGGCGGAACGCTGGAGCCTCCTGCTGATCGACAAGTGCTCTGCTCACAGCATGCTTCTTCCATGCTTGGAAAGGAGTCAGGTGTGGTATCTGCCCTCAAACTGTACTGCCGTCCTGCAGCCACTGAATCTTGGCATAATTCATACCATGAAAGTGCTGTACAGGAGCCACCTTTACAACGGATCTTCCTCAAGTTCAACAGCAGTGAGGATCAAGAAAAAGTGGACATCAAGCAGGCTGATGGCATGATTGCTGCAGCATGGTGGTCAGTCAACTAGCGGTCCACAGTGGTGAAATGCTGGCAGCAGGCAGGCATCGTCCCTGTGGAACTGACAGATTCTGACACAGAAGCAGCCACCGGTGAACCAGGTATTGCCACTGAAAAGTTATGGCACTTGGTGGCTCTTGCCACTTGTGTCCCAAATGAAATAAATTTCCAAGACTTTGTCACTGCAGATGATGACCTCATCATCTCTCAGGAGCTGTTGGACACAGAGGTCATCCAGGACATGGGAGCCAGCTAAAGTACTGATGAAGCTGGAAGTGAAGATAAGGGGGAGGCATCTTTACCACAGCAGCCAAAAATCACCATCACAGAGGCCATCTCAAATGCACAGACGCTTAGACGGTTCCTTTCCACTTGTGCGGGTGTTCTTGGTGCCATTTTTGGACAGCTAAATGCATAGATGAATATTTAATGAGAAAAGTGATGCAAACTCTTGTTGATTCCAAAATTACAGATTTCCTCCAAACAAAATAATATAGAAATTAACTGCTTTTAATTCAGAGGATGTAGTTTACAAGAATAAATTTCTTTAGATAGGATATTGCACTTAAATTTTGAGCAATATTATGACAACATTCCAGTTTTCTGAAATAATCAGGAAACTTTCTTGAATGGAATTTTGGACTCAAGGGTTTTCATTTCTGATAAGTTCCCAGGCAATGCCAATGCTGATGTGGTCCAAGGTTCGTGCTTGAGAAGCACTGGTCCTGCTGTGTTCTACCACTTCTCTTTTTAACTGGCCATCTAAATACTCCCAATCACTAACTGTCAAAAAAAAAAGCATCAGATGTTCTTACTCTAGAACTGTAACTCCTTCCTGCTGATCTAGTAACTCCAGAACCTTCTTAGCTATTTTCCTGAATGCCCTACCAAGTATTCAGTAGAGGTACATCTATGTCAAAAGAATTACCAAGAGCCCTCTAGCCTATCAAAGCATCTTTTAGTACTTCAGGATTATTATCAGTAGGGTCCCAGAGTATAGGGAAATAAAATGCCTGAAAGAGGAGACATGCTACAACCTGGAAAGCATGGTAATACCAGTGTACCTCTCAAATCCAGGCAAGGTGTGAGGAACATTTATAAGAGAGATGACCTGTGTGAGAATGTTTGGATTATTCGGATAATCCACGGTGGTCCTCTGCACACTAGTGGATAACCCAGCCTGGACCATGTCATTAATACAAGGGCACACTGTTTGCCTTCACTACAATTACTTCATTGCTGTTGTTGTTAAGTCACTAACTCATGTCCAGCTCTTTGCGACCCCATGGACTGTAGCCCACCAGGCTCCTCTGACCGTGGTGTTTCCCAGGCAAGAATACTAGAGTGGGTTGCCATTTCCTTCTCCAAGGGATCCTTCCAGGTCAGGGATCAAATCTGCATCTCCCACACTGGCAGGTGGATTCTTTACCACTGAACTACCAGGGAAGCCCATAAATCACCCTTATTCATTTGTGTTTGTTCTTCAAAGAGTCTGTGAGAGCAGAGTTAAATTATTTAAAACTGTACAAATTTATCATCAAATTTATATTAAACATACCACTGTAAAGCAATTATCCTCCAGTTAAAAATTAAAAATTAAATTATATTAAAAGCTTTTCTCCTATAAAAAGGCATGCTTAATATCCTTTGAAACCCTATCTATTTGAAACCCTATCTGAAACCCTATCTATACTAAACCTAGTATCTATTCATCATGAGTTAGATAAGTGTCAGGTTCATTTTTAGAAGGTACACGCAATACCTGTTACTGTTGTAGGGTGGTTCCCTGCCACAAGTTAATTTTATGGATATTTTAGAAATCCATAGCAATTTAGTGATTTTTCTTCCTGTAGTTACTTAATTGAACCAGATGTATAAAGCAGATTAATCATAGAAAATACCACTTCCATATTGAACAAAAGAACAAACACACACACAGCAGATGCTTAAATAGATATGTTTTTTTAAAACCTTATTATGGATATTTTTTCCTTTTAACAATATAATTTGAATTAAAGTTACTATACATATTTTAAATTATTAACACATAGGAGAGGAAAACTGTGTGTTCTGGCTAAGTCCTGTGGTTCCATCTCACTGTCAGCACCTTAATTGCTCTCACCATGTGTCAGGATTACAGATAAAATTTCTAATTTCTTCCCTCATCTTTCTCCTGAAGTCCATTTTGCACATAATGTTAGAACTCTTTCCCCTCCCCAATTATCTGTAGTGGCTCCCAAAGGCCTACAAAAGCAAAAGACTATTTAGCTGAGTTCTAGCACCCTCTGGAGTTGGTTCCAACCTGCATCTCCAGCTTGGTTGTCAGGACAGTTTAGTGTGGCCCCCACCATGGGCCGTTGTCTTCATTACACACCCATGTCCGCCAGGTGCCTTTGCCTGAATGCCTCACCCTGTTCTCTACCAAGCTGGGCCTCACATGTTCTTCAAGCACTAACCAGAGTCCTCTTTTAGCCCTTCTTGAAGACTCCAGCGCCTGTTCCACCTTTCTCTCCCTCGACTCCTCAGCACTGCTGTCTCTATCATTCAGTTAAGCACTTAAATGTTTTGTCAACATTCTGTAGCCAGACTGTAAGCTTCATGAGAGCAGGAACCACTCTGCCTTTGTAACCATAAAGGTGCCTAGCACTGTGCTGGGAACATCAGTAAACATCAGTATGCACATCAGTAAGTACTGGTGTATAAATTAACATCAAGTAATGTCAAAGCTTTGTTCGTAGTGATGCTTTCCAAGGCCCACTTGACTTCACATTCCAGGATGTCTGGCTCTAGGTCAGTGATCACACCACCATGATTATCTGGGTCGTGAAGATCTTTTTTGTACAGTTCTTCTGTGTATTCTTGCCATCTCTTCTTAATATCTTCTGCTTCTGTTAGGGCCATACCATTTCTGTCCTTTATCGAGCTCATCTTTGCATGAAATGTTCCTTTGGTATCTCTGATTTTCTTGAAGAGATCCCTAGTCTTTCCCATTCTGTTGTTTTCCTCTATTTCTTTGCATTGATCGCTGAAGAAGGCTTTCTTATCTCTTCTTGCTATTCTTTGGAACTCTGCATTCAGATGTTTATATCTTTCCTTTTCTCCTTTGCTTTTCGCTTCTCTTCCTTTCACAGCTATTTGTAAGGCCTCCCCAGACAGCCATTTTGCTTTTTTGCATTTCTCTTCTATGGGAATGGTCTTGATCCCTGTCTCCTGTACAATGTCACAAACCTCATTCCATTGTTCATCAGGCACTCTATCTATCAGATCTAGGCCCTTAAATCTATTTCTCACTTCCACTGTATAATCATAAGGGATTTGATTTAGGTCATACCTGTATGATCTAGTAGTTTTCCCTACTTTCTTCAATTTAAGTCTGAATTTGGCAATAAGGAGTTCATGGTCTGAGCCACAGTCAGCTCCTGGTCTTGTTTTTGCTGACTGTATAAAGCTTCTCCATCTTTGGCTCAAAAGCCTCTTGATGAAAGTGAAAGTGGAGAGTGAAAAAGTTGGCTTAAAGCTCAACATTCATAAAACGAAGACCATGGCATCCCGTCCCACCACTTCATGGGAAATAGATGGGGAAACAGTGGAAACAGTGTCAAACTTTATTTTTCTGGGCTCCAAAATCACTGCAGATGGTGACTGCAGCCATGAAATTAAAAGACGCTTACTCCTTGGAAGGAAAGTTATGACCAACCTAGATAGCATATTCAAAAGCAGAGACATTACTTTGCCAACAAAGTTTCTTCTAGTCAAGGCTATGGTTTTTCCTG
>NW_011494863.1:11230929-11271423 GCF_000754665.1 Bison bison bison | reverse complement strand
TCTGAAGGAGATCAGCCCTGGGTGTTCTTTGGAAGGAATGATGCTAAAGCTGAAACTCCAGTACTTTGGCCACCTCACGTGAATAGTTGACTCATTGGAAAAGACTCTGATGCTGGGAGGGATTGGGGGCAGGAGAAGAAGGGGACGACAGAGGATGAGATGGCTGGATGGCATCACTGACTCAATGGACGTGGGTCTCAGTGAACTCCGGGAGTTGGTGATGCACAAGGAGGCCTGGCGTGCTGCGATTCATGGGGTCGCAAAGAGTTGGACACGACTGAGCGACTGATCTGATCTGAATGTCAAAGCTACCTTATTTTTAAAACTGCAAGAAGCACTGATCCTACTAGAAAATGATTTGGAGATAAGATAGGGCTGCCCTCTATTTTAAAAGGACTTGCAAAATTTTGCCATGAATCATTGTTCAAATATTATTCCAGTCCAGGTTACAATCTATTCTTTGATAATGAAGAATTCTAATAGAGTTAAACCTATTTCTTTGCACAGAAAGTCACTGCGGGAATCTCCAATTCTGTAAGATAAGACTTTAGTGTGAAAGGCTTTATCTCAGTGCTTTGTATATAGTAATATTCAGTAAGTATGTGCTTAAACGTGCTCTTTAAAAAGAGAAATCTCACGTTCTTGACTCATTTAACATATCATATGAATTATATCCAAGTAGATGGATATCAGATCCAGGAGAGCTTTTGCAGTCTGGTTTATGTCAGGTGAAACTTTGCTCCTCTTGGATATTGGGGTTTTGTTGTTGTTGTTGCTGTTGTTGTTTTGCCTCCTGGAATGTGGGATTTTAGTTCCCTCACCAGGGATCAAACCTGTACCCCCCAGTGAAAGCGCAGAGTTTTAACCACTGGACCATCTGGAAAGTCCCCAAATTAGAGGATTTTGACACTGTTTTAAACTAAAAAAGGTTGATGCTATCCCTCCTTGGTCTGCTGTCTTCATCAGGCCCTCTCTGGCTTCTCTCTGACTTTCTGCTTTTGTCCCACCTGACCAATCCATTTTCTAAGCCACCATTCTGGGATTACGGACCTACCTCAATTGTGCTGTCATAAGGATAAAAAAGTGTACCTGTAAATACTGTCTGTTGTCATCACTTGCTTCCCAAGTGGTGCAGTGGTAAAAAAATCCACCTGCCAATACAGGAGGCACAAGAGATGCAGGTTCTATCCTTGGGTCGGGAAGATCCCCTGGAGTAGGAAATGGCAACCTGCTCCAGTATTCTTGCCTGGAAAATTCCATGGACAGAGCCTGGCAGGCTATAGTCCACAGGGTCACAAAGAGTTGGACACAACTGAGCGCACACACACACATTGTCATTACTATCCACCCAATTTGGAACCCAACCATCTAGAGGCAAGGACCTGCCTTACCACTAAAATATCTTGGGGTTCAGTGTTCCAGAACCACCCAACCTGAGCAATAGATAAACTCAAGGAGTTGTCTTTGCCCTATTCCTATGAAGGGCTCTTTCATTAAAAAGGAAGAAAGCTAAGGGATTTCCCTGGTGGTGCAGTGGCTAAGACTCCATGCTCCCAATGTAGAGGGCCAGGGTTCGATCCCTGATAGGGGAACTAGATCTCAGATACTGCAATTAAGACCTCAAGCAGCCAAATAAGTATTTTAAAAACTGATGTGTAAAAGAAGAAAGCTAAGACTTACTGAATGCATATTTATGTCAAGCATTGTCTTACTTCTTACCATTTACTCTTTCCAACAAATCATAATACCAAAGGATAGATAGTTATCTTTGAATTGGGATGTGGTAGAAGGCCTCCTGGAGAAGGCAATGGCACCCCACTCCAGTACTCTTGCCTGGAGAATCCCATGGATGGAGGAGCCTGGTAGGCTGTGGTCCATGGGGTTGCGAAGAGTCTGACACGACTGAGCGACTTCGCTTTCATTTTTCACTTTCACGCATTGGAGAAGGAAATGGCAACCCACTCCAGTGTTCTTGCCTGGAGAATCCCAGGGACGCTGGAGCCTGGTGGGCTGCCGTCTATGGGGTCGCACAGAGTCGGACACGACTGAAGCGACTTAGCAGCAGCAGCAGAGGGCTTCCTTGGTAGCTCAGTTTGTAAAGAATCTTCCTGCAATGCAGGAGACCTCAGTTCGATTCCTGGGTCGGGAAGATCCTCTGGAGAAGGGATAGGCTACCCACTCTAGTATTCTTGGGCTTCCCTTGTGGCTCACCTGGTAAAGAATCTGCCCGCAATGCGGGAGACCTGAGTTCAATCTCAGAGTTGGGAAGATCCCCTGGAGAAGGAAAAGGCTACCCACTCCAGTATTCTGGCCTGGAGAATTCCATGAGCTGTAGTCAATGGGGTCACAATGAGTCTGACAAATGAGCAACTTCACTCACTCACTCAGAGCATATTCCCGCCACCAGAGGGCAGAGATGGGCTACAGGAGGGAGACAGTTCAGCCAACTGAAGAAATTAGGAGCAGCCACTTGGAATTTCTCTGACATAGCAGAGACTGAGAAAGTAGAGGAAAGGGAGAGGAGACACAGGATGTGGGACTTGTTCAAGCAACTGATTTAGAAATAACTGTACCTTGAGCTTCCCTGGTAGCTCAATGGTAAAGAATCTGCCTGCCAATGCAGAAGACACAGGTTCGATCCCTGATCCAGGAACATCCCACATGCCAAGGAGCTACTACTACTGAGCCTGTGCTACAGAGCCCTTGCACTGCAACTACTGAAGCCTGTGTGTCCTAAAGCCCGTGCTCCGTAACAAGAGAAGCCACAGTAATGAGAGGCCTGCCTACAGCAACTAGAGTAGCCCCCAATGTCCACAACTAGAGAAAAATCTGTGCAGCAAAGAAGACCCACCACAGCCAAAAATAAATAAAATTATTTTTAAAAAAAGAAATAACTGTACCTCAGACTACCCAATTCACCCCGTTATACACACTTATCCCTTCAACTATTGATAACACATGCCACCTAATTGACTGGGCAGATAATTGACAGGCTCTGCAAATAAGCCAGTGTTAGAGAAATAGTCACCCATCAATATATCCATGCTTTCAATAATCACTGAAATGTTGGACCTTAATAAAATACCCACTGCTGACCTGAGAGGCACAAAGAATGAATTAAGTTCATGACCCTCCCCTCAAGCAGTCCAGGAAGCAGAGGATATCAATGAGAGGAGGGAAAAATAATAAGAGTTGTAAATGCCATTTTAGAGAATAATCAGAGAAATTTACAGAAGTATAGAGATAGAGCCCAAAGGAGCCTCATGAGAAGAGGAATTCAATAGGAATTGTTGCTAAGAGCCAGAGACATTTAATGTGAAGTGTCTGAAGAAAGAGTAGGGAGTTATGTATATGGGGCTGGGAAGCAATCCCTGGCAGAAGGAATAGCCTTCTATAAAAAGGCCTGAGTATTAAAAAAAATGGCCCATTTGGGAATAGCTAACGTTAGAGGTAGGGATGTCAAGCGAAGGATGTGTGGTAGGACAAGTGACTGGAGATGCAAGCAAGAACAGTTTTTAAGGTCCTGTTGGCTAAAGCATTAATCTTGAACTTACCCTAAAAACACTGGAGAACCACTTACAAGTGTCAACCTTCATTTTTGTAGAAACTGAGAACCAATGTAGAGGCTGAGCTGCAGAAATACAGGTAAACTAGTTAGACTGTGACATCATCCCAAAGAGAAATGATACACATTGAGGGCAAAGAAGAGGTGTTGGACTTCAAAGACTTGTCAGGTAGATGGCTTTGGTGTGAGAGATGAAGAGGAATGTTCTAGAATTTCCCAGGATTCTGGCTTGAGTAGCTAGCTCATGCCATAATCAAGAGAGGTTAAATAGGAGGTGCCTGGAGATATATTGCTTATGAGATGGCCTGTGGTATCCAGGTTGAACTGTCCAGTAACAGCTGTGGAGATTTATACACAGACAGACATGCTGGTTAGTGTTTAGAAATGTCAGGCTGGAAATTATGTTTGGCTGGCATTAGCATACATATAATAAGGGAATTAAAGCCATAAATGTGGATACAGTCATCTGGGGAGAGCTTACAATGCAAGGTGTTTTATGATATGAGGGTCCATGAACCAGCCTTTTTTTCTAATCAAGTGTCTGTATATACATGCACATGTGGCTATTTCTCCAAGAAGAGCCATACTTTGATCAGTTACAATGGATCTGGAAATTCAAACTTTAAGCAGTAGTGCTATATGAGGAGAGACAAGGCCAAGGACACAAGCACTGAAAGGACCGACAGGATCGCAGAGCCCTCCAAGTTGGTTAGAGGAGATGCCAGAGGATGAGTGTGGGAGGCACTGCAGGGGCTCTGGATCCTAGATGCTGCGTGCAGACGGAGTGAGGGCACACTCCTTCACCCTGTGGGGCAGGTGCGAGCTTAGGAGCAGAATGCCCAGGGCTACCAAAGCACTGCCAAAGGAAGACTGACAACTGTCCTTAACCCTATACACACACTCCTACTTCTTCTCCACAGTTGAGAGGCAGACGAGGGGGGACACTCCGGGAGGCTCTCAGCAGGTATGGGGAGGAGATGGTAATACAGATTAGTCCTTACAAAGTGGTATGTGCTCCACTTAGGAACTGCACTCCCACTTCTCTCACTTAGTTGGTATAAGGTGTTAGCTGCAATCTGATGAGGAAAATGTGCTTCAAAATTCAGTGTTAGGACAGTAGTAAAACATAAGCCAGATTTGAGTTTTCTGATTTCAACACAGTAACGAACAAGAGTCCTGCAACATAAGAACTGGCAGACTCTTTGAGCAATCCAGTCCTCTTCCCCTACTTCACTGATAGAAAAATTGAGTCCCCAGAGGGGACTCAGGACCCCAAAGCAAAAAGGAAAGAACTAGGCTTTTTTATGCTTTAAGATTTTCTGTAAGGACAAATACTTTTGTCTGGTGGCAAAAATGAATGACTAAATCACACTCCAACGTAAAGAGACGGTATTTTAAAATTCACTGGCGACCTAAATATGCTTAGTTAGAAACACTTCCCTCTTGCACTTGAATAATGTATACACAGTAATATTTTATTAGCATAACAGTTTATTAAAAGACAAATGAAATGACACCTCTAGATCTCAACACATACAGGATCTTATTAATAACATCACAAACAGATCCCAGAAGAAAAGGAGCTGCTATTAACCAATTCCCCCCTCTCTTGAAATAGGCTGTAATCCATCAACAACTCATCCTCAATCCATGGAGGATTAAGCATAATTTATGTGGAGTAGCATCAGGGCACTTGTTTTAATTTAAACAGATATACATACATGGTATAAAACAAATTCTCAAAAGTCATTAGCCTTGAATAAACTGGAAAAAAAAAGCAGTATTCTTTTTTAGTGAATAGACAAGACTGAGAATTTAAGTTCATTCAGCTCTAATCCTAATATTGTCTTGATTTGTATACAAAACTCTTCAGTACCAAAAAAGGTAGCGTGTTATATAGATTGGTTTGTTCACACTAATTTGAGGAATCATGGCAGCAACAGAACTCAAACAGTAACTCCCCAACTGATTTGAATTGAAAAGGCAAGAGCAGTATCATTCCAACTAATTTTTTAGGGATGGGGATTGGGGTGTGGGAAACTTCCCTAAAATAAGTTTCTTTAAACTGCAGTTAGAGATCCTTTATGCCTAAGGATGCTTGTCTGTTTGCCTAGTAAAAACCCTTTGTTAGAAATTCTGTCATTGGTATTTTTAATAAGATTACAATTATTTGGCCAATTTCAGAGTCATAATTCAAGTACAAGAAAGGTTATCCAAAGTTCCAATGTAGATTTATAAATGTGGTGGCTCCAATATAGCCATCTAGTGTCCTTCACTATTCCAGTTTTCATAATTCAATATCTCCTTCCTATTTTACATCACTAGGAGAAAAATACACACCAGAAAAAAGTCTACTATTTGGTATAATGCTTATTTTACTTTCCTAACTGTATTAACATGTTTACTTTAAAATTTCAGGTGCAAAACACTTGTTTAAAAAAGTCCTTGTCAAGATAAAAATTACCTTATAGACATAAATTTCCCCCACTTCTATGTTTAAATCTCCATTTCTAAAGTTACTAACATCTTTTTAAAAAACCTAAAATTGTATATAGTATTTCAAAACTATTTTACTTTAATAATGATAATAGGCTATGATAATAAACTAGTTGGTATATTATTTTGGCCTACTGCATTATAATTTTCATTCTTGTTATTAGCACTTGAATGATTCCATTCATGATTTCTAAAATCTTTATACCACAAGAAAAAAAAAAAGCCTAATTAGTTCATAGCCTAAAAGCTTTCTAGATCTAATTTCTTCCTTTTCGCAGTTCTTAAAGCCCAGTTTCAAATAAGGCATCACTAGAACAGATAAAACAGTAGTGGAAAAAAAGAGAAACATCAAAGAACAGAAAAATCAAAGTCCGAATCCTATCGATTGGATTTTTACCTTGTCACTGTGCAATCATTCCTTGAGCAGAACAGGGGTGTCCTTGTTTGCCTCAGTTGCCTGCCTTCCACTCAGACATCGGTCCAGGTTCAGCTTAGGCCCTCCATAAAGCACCTCCAAGTGCTGCCATGTGTTACTAGAAGAGTTAGCATATAGCCCACCTACTGGATTTAGTATTTAAGTCCCAGCACCTGGCCAGGGCCCTAGACTCCTGCATAGGTCCTCAGGATGTATTTGAGGTACTGTCTACACGGCTCATCTCTAGGAATACATAGAGGAAAACAAGAACATGAATACAGAGCACAAAGCTTGAATTTATCATTATAACTTCTAGGTTTAAGTCCCCCCCAAATTCACTACAACCCTATTCTCACTTTTATATTAAGCTCAGGGCTAACACCCCACGTGTTCTTAAGTGACAAATTACTAACCGAATACCCCTGCAGAGAATTACTTTTCTTGTTAAAATGTGGTCATGAGCATTAGAATAGTCTAATGAATTCATCTAATATTTTGACACCATTTAAAGATCACCATTTACCATGCTATAAATTTACCAGTAAATTTTGGCTTCAGTGTCTACTGATGTTTAAAAGCTATGTCAGTTTATCCAAATTTTGTTTTCCTTTGCTCCTTAAAAAAGTCAATTAGACATCTGTCAGTTTTACTGCTATCAGAGGCAACAGTCACTCAGTCTAGAGCTCTGCAGTAGGTCAACCTCGGCTTTGGCCTCAACCTTGGCTACCAGCTCTTTCACTTAGGTGAATCTGTGCACTCCCCTTCTAGAAGCAGAATCCAGTTCTGAGTCTGCTCTCAGACTAAGCTGTGGCTCTTAATCCTGGTCTCCCTACTATGGACAGTCATGTATGAAGCTAGCCAGGGGTTGAATCCTATTCATCTGAGGCCCTCTTCTCCCTTGCTTGCTCAGAGATCGTCTTTTTAATAGTCTATCCCCTTCACCTCTCTCTTGAATATTACCCTTTGACTCTAGGTGAACTCTACCCCTCTGGTTGTATGAGTTTTAACCATCGAGAGTGTACATACATTTCAATTAAATGACCATTTTAAGATATTCAGAATTTTGTACATTCATCAATAAGCAATACAAATATGCCTCAGTTAGACTCTAAAGTTCAGAGTAAACAAGACATTTTGTGTCAATAAAGTGTGTAAAATATCACCTAATCGACTAAATCAACCAAACCTTTGAGCAAGAAAGCAGATTCCTTTGGCTTTGGTTTCAGGCTTGATTCCTTTAAATACCAGCAATCAAAAAATCTTAACATGAAAGTACAGGCAGATTTCAAACCAAGCAGACAAGGTAAGATTTAAATTCTAGTGTATCTTCAGTATTTTTTACAAATGGCTTCCAAAAGCAGAATGTCTTATTTGTTCGGGTAGATAGGAGAAAAGCAAACCAGAACACAATTCAAGAATCTGCTAATTGCAGAAAGTTCCAGAATTGTTTATATCTACATTTTGGACAGAAATGGGAGGTAAAGGTCAAAGCCTGTTATTCTGTTCTTTTAAGAGATTTTCTAAATTCTTTGGACTCTTTTTTTTAATTCCCCCATGGTAAGGTTTGCTAAACTATAAAGTCATCTTGAACATGTACTCATTACTCTGTCACATGGCATTAGGTATTTACCATGATCTGGATTCAAAACTTGGCTCGGGTGAGGTACAAGACTGGGTTGAAAACAAATGACAACCAAGATACTTTGATTTTACTATTCCTATTCATCTAAGACTGGAGAGACAGAGCAAATATTTGTTACAAACAATAAACAAAAGAGACACAAATATAAACAGCAGTTAACATTTCTGAAATTCAAGACTTAAGTTCTAAATGGATGTCAAAACTCTAAGGACACTATTACATTTAATCGTGATGTAAATCACCTCAAAGAGAGAAATCTAGCTCCTGAGAAACTGCTTTAATGATAGGAGGGCATTTTTCATGTAAACTGATGGGCAGAGCTCTCTCAAAAGAAAATCAACACTTGCAGTTTATGGAACCAACAAGAAAGATGTTTAAAAGTCTCCCATTTCAGTAGATGTGCTATACACAGGGTTTGTTTCTCATAAACATACTGTTTAGAATGTAGGGATGGGTTAAAAATGATTTTGCACTTTCGTGGTTTTTATCTTGTTTGTTTAAAATGGTGTGCTAAATGTTTCAGTCTCATATAAACCAGTCTCCTAATCCAAAGTTTGGAAAATCTGGTTTTTTCCCTCACCCATAAAGGTCCAGATACAGAACTATAAGCTTTCAATGTTGGACATACTTTTCCAAAGAAAATATGTTGTATGAAGATGATGCTTCTAAATCCTTTTACACAATGGTTTTAGGTGGCCCAAAAAGCGAAAAGTGGTCACTGTCATCAGTATTTATTACACATCAACAGGGTGCGTAGCAGTGAGCATTAGTTTTGTTTTCACTAAAACATCGACAATTATTGATGGTTGTTTTGGAAGCATTCTGTCACTTCTGTGCATTTTTCTCCATTGGTCAATAAATTTTTTCTTACAGATTAAAAATGAATAGTAGCTTCTCAAATATGAGAAAGACTGTCAATTCCCAGTTTACTCTTGCTAAACACGGGAAGGAAAGAAAAATTCACTACTAAAAATGTTTAAGGGAAGCTGTCAATCATTCCTTTTTTGCAATCTGTCTGGAACAGTTTGCCTCAAGGTCACTTAAAAAGCTACATGAAATTGCTAAGTCAGCACTGTGCCTTTTCTCTGGCAAACTTGTCACTCACTGGCAATCAAACATAGCAGTTTAGAACAGATTCCATGGGAAACACAGTACATGAAAGTTAAAACAGAGCTTAATGGCAGATTAATACTCAGAAACAAGGACAGACAGGAATCACAGAAGAGACAGGGAGGATTCTCACTATGTTGACTGGCATGGAGAGCTCTTTTCTCACCTACTTACCCTAAACAAAAAGGCTGACTAAAAACATCAACTGTATCACACCATGAGCGTTCTGTATAATGTGGGACTGACTGGTAGGGTTTCCCAAACCTGCTCTGCCATCAGACTCCTGATAAGACTGTGCCAGAGAGGAACGATACTTTCCTGTAAAAAGCCAGAGATCTGACTGCCATCTGGAGAGCAAAGACGGGATAGAGAAGCTCAAGTGAGAACAAGCTTGTCTAGTTACTACCCTGCACTCCAGAAGCCTCTTGACTTGCTGTTACAAGAGAAGACATACATTCTTTCCCTAGTTCCTTTCTCCTCTCTCTCCAAAGAGCCATGCCAAACAGGCTCCAGCACCTCTTATGTACATGCCAGCTTTACCCCTTTACCTCCTGGAGAAGCAAGAGTTCAGATGCATATCTCCTAAAACAGGATGGTAATTAGGTTTGGGGCTACTTTACAGTTCAACAGATATTTAATTCCAAGAATATCTCATATTTGAGAGAAAACTTAAAACCACATTTTCTTTTTTTGATTCTGCCTAACTAAAAGCTCTGTTGCATTTCTGTATTTACAAAGGCCATCAACTTCAAAGGAAGAATTCTGCCTAGCCAAAAGGTTAAAATTTCTTGTGTGCAGCAATTTCCAGTTCCACAGTATAAAATGCTACACACTTGAAATTTTAATCTATTGGCTAGACAGGATTCTTCCTTCCATCTACCTTCTCAATCAATCACTGGAAAAATTCGGACCATTGGGAATATGTCTCTCTTTTTGATTCTGAGAGTCTTCTGCAAAAGTCATGGCTTCATATACACTATAAAAAAGAAGGTTTTCTTCATCCTTTTTGCAGTACTCTCCCCGGGCCAGGGAGTCCCTCACAGAGGGATTGCATTGAGCCAGCAGAACCTGGATGCCAATAGCTTCATAATCTCTGCGAACTTCTTTCAGTGTATGGATCCCTGCTGTATCTAAAAACTGTATTGCACTACAGTCAATCACGATTGTATGGAACTCTAAGGGATCATGGGAAAGTTGCACTGAAACTTCATCCTGGATTCCACTGGGTGTTACTGTTTCCCTTTTGATCTTTCTCTTTGCTGCCTTCCTCTGAGCTGCTTTTACTAAGACTGGGTTGAGAGTTTTTTTGTATAAGACAGACTTAAAATATTCTTTGTTTACATAGTAGAGAGGGGCCACAAAGCGGAAAATCTTGATGCCTGACTTGGCCTGAAGGTTCTTGTAGGCAGACATGGACTCAAAGACTTCAGAATCTTCCACCAGGCCAAGCAATGAAGCCTTTGGCTTCTGAGTGCGGAGGATGACACAAAACATAGAAAAACAAACCCCAGTAAGCAGGCCTATTTCAGTACTGATCAGTGCAGAGGACAGCATAGTAACAAACCAGATAACTGTGTCCATTCTGCTAATCCTCCACATCTGGGGCAGATCCTTAAATTTACATAGGGCTCCCCGGAGATTTACAATGGTGATCACACCAAGGACACTTTTCTGCAGGGAGAAGAACAAAGGAGCTATGACCAAGAGGACCAACAAAAGAACCAGAGCTGTCATCACACCAGAAACCTGAGTTTGACAGCCTGTGGATTCCTTCACCAGTGTCTTTGCAAGAGCTGCACTAGTAGTGAAGCAGTGGAAGAAGGAAGGGATGATATTGCAAAAGCCGATAGCGTACATTTCCTGATTAGCTTTGACTGTGTAGCCATGTTTCTTGGCAAACATCTCAGAAAGTGATACAGTGATAGCAAACCCAATGATAGCAATAGCTATTGCATCTACAGCCACTCTAGGAATTAAGTTCCAGTCAGGTGCTTTGGGTGGCATAAACCCAGTGGGAATATGCCCAGCAATACTGGTGCCATATTTCTCATTCAGTTTTCCAAAATGAGAGGCTAATGTGGCTGCCACAATAACAAAGAGTTCAACAGGAATCGGTGCCTTAAGCTTGGACTTGAAGCGCTCGTTGAGTTCTTTGGTTGGCAAAAGAACCAAAAGGCACAAAAGGCTGGTGATGAGATCACAGATATTGGTCTTACGGATGTTTCTGAAGACATGTATCCAAGTAGTGATGAGTGATCCCACTCCAGCGCTCCGAGGAAGGCTGAGTCCGAGGAGGTACTTGACTTGAGATGTAAGAATAGTGAAGGAGGCACCAGTGACAAATCCACCCAGCAAGGCATCGGAGAGGTAGACTGAAACAAAGCCCACTTGAAAGAAGCCCATTGCTACCTAGAAGAAAGGATATACAAGTGTTAAATATAAATGGAAAAGACCTTATAAATCCTATATTCCCCTAGTATTTCTTTGTGTGGAGACACTCTACCAGAGCACCACAGAATGTCAGAGCTAGAAACAAAAACACAATCATTTATCAATTCTCTCATTTTACAAAGAGAGGGCTCATTTTACTGACACTCAGAGGCCTGAACAAGTTGCCCAAGGTCACAGTGTTACTAACTAGCCCAGACAAGAAGTCAGGATTCCTACTTTCTTGTTCAATGTTTCTTAAACTTGAATAAGGTTCAGATTGCTTTGAAAAAGAAAAAGTTTCCCAAGGATCTATGAGAAATCATAAAGATGCAAACTGGAAAAATTCTAACTTAAAAAACATTTATTTTTCTTTAAATCATGTTATCATTACTGTAAAAGTAAAGTTTTTACTGATAAAACAAAAAACTAGATTCACATCAAAATGGAATCACACTTTAAAAATTATAGAACTCTCTTTAATCTAACTTAAAACTGAGAACGATTTTCAGCCTATGTATATGTGGTTATACCATACTGCCTTCCATGTTAATTCTACATCCTCAAAGATACAATATTTTATTTCTTTTTCCTCTTCCCAATTAATTCTTCCTCAAAATTCTATTGTACCCTTCCTCATTCTTGGTGAGGCATACTAATGAAAAAGTAAAAATGAACTCAGGACACGACTCTTCTGTTCACCAGCCTCTTCTCCCTCGCCTCCTACCCAGGCACCTAATAGAGTGAGCTACTCTCCTGCGCCCCATATTGGTTCAAAATGTCTCTAACAGAGAAGAGGGTTAATGCTGGCACTGGGTCCTGAATGCCAAAAGGCACAGGCATGATGGAAATGGCAGATCAATGGATTCTGTGGAGACCCAAGAACTTCATTTCTAATCCTTCTCCTGGCTGATAGTATGAAATAGAGGTCCCCAACTTGTTTCCTCCCCAACAGTCCGAGAAAACTACAAACTTTAGTGAGAGTCACTGACTAGAGCAGCAATTCTAAAAGAAAGGGGGAAGTCACCTACAGTTTAAAAAACTTGCACTCTTCCTCTCCCAACCCCCAGTCACCCTCTTGCCTGTTAGTGCTGACTCTGCCAATAACCAACCACAAGTAACTTCAAGCAAATCTGATAGTTCTTATTATATAAAATTAAGAAGTTGAACTAGGTGGTCTGAGGTCCTGTTCTGGTCTAAATTTTTACAAACAAATAATTAAATTCTAGCTGACTGACATTAACTAGTTAAAAGGCAGGCTGAAGTTGAGAAAATAGAAGCAGGCTTATCTTACTTGTGGAGTCAAACCAGGGTTTAAATTTTGGCACTACCTCTTCCATATCCTGTGCACTCAATAAATGATAGCTTTAATTATTATGATTGCTAAGATCCCTGACAGAACTGAGACTTCATGTATAGTGATTTCTTTGCCAGAAAGAATCACTTATTCCATCGTTTCTTACCTGATAAACTCCAGCCACAAAGGTTACAGTGCTGCCAACTACAATTGCATAGCAACTTCTGTCACATGTCTTGTCTGGTATCTGGTTTACCAATGAGCTCTCATTTGAAGCAGCATGGACAGTGTCATAGCCAGCTATGTATAGTTCTCGGTCAACTACTTCACCAATCATAAGGCACAGTATTCCAAAAATGCCCACAGAGATGTGACGGGAGGTACCCAAAATGAAATAAATGAGGCTGGCAAAAAACGATGTGTACAGACCATAGATAGGTTCTTGGCCAGCCAAGAGAGAATAAGCGATGGATTGGGGCACCAATAAGATGCCCACAATCAAGCCAGACATCACATCTCCTAAAATGTTTTTCTTCAGATCATATTTTGGGAGCCACTGCAAAACAGGAAGGAAACCAAAAATGGTATTTTTGGCTTTGGTTGAACTGCACTGGCAGCTCTTCTCTAGTTTTTTGATAACAAACTTCTTGAAGTTATTATCTGATTTCTCTTGAGGCTCCAAATGGATCCTAGGGTGTCTAAAAAGATTACTGGGCTCAAACTGCCAGAAGTCATTACGTGATTCCTCTTCAGGCTCCAGATGGATCCCAGATGGAGCTCTGTACTGGTCATTTCCTTTAACTGAGTCCTTGGGTGAAAGGTCATTTTGATCTTCATTTTTCAAAGACATTTCTGGAGACAGATGTTTCAGCCTCCTATCCCAGAGAAAACAGCAGGGTTAACTTAATTCTGTAATTCTCAGTACGCACATATTTTAACAGTCCTACTTGTCATGCATTAGAGTTAACAGGAGTTCAATTTGGGGGTAGGTATCTTTTGTTCACGTTCCTTAGTTGAGCCTCATTTGTCTTGACTCAGGAAAAAAGAATCAGACCGTAAACAACCAAGTTAAAGCAAACAATTTACGGAGTACAGGGCTGCCCAAAAGTATAAACTATCAAGGATTCTCCCCGACCTCTGCTGGCACCTTATGCAGTTTTTTCCTTCAGGGTAGCCCATCTACTCCTTTCTACCTGCTACTATCTTACTTTCAGGTTTTTTACTCTGAGGAATTCTGCAAAAGAGGTTCTGGTCTCAAACCTTGACAACTACCTTACCTGCAAAAGTCCCTGAAACAAGGAAGATGACTGATTTTTTTTTAGAGGTGGGGCCCTTTTAAAATAACCTACTAGCTATTGAAAATAAACAGAAAAGAAATGTGAGTGACAGAGTAAACTTAAATGTTTTGGGAAATTAAAAAAAAAAAAAAAGGACAGGATGCCTTTGGATCTTTGAACAACATATTCTAGTTTGGTAGAAAAGAAGAGTCAAGTTGATAAGGGACTGCTGAAGGAAACAAAGCACCAGTATGGGGTGGACTGATGGGGCAGGTGTCTGATACGTGCTCTGAAAGGTTTTGGTCTACTCATTCTACTTTGTGTAGTAGAGAGTCACATCTGTCCTGTGTGCAGGATCTATAAACATGCAAAGACAGATTTGCTTTATTATTCCAAGTACACACTCTGAAACATAAGCTGAACAGAGGAATGATGGTGCCCAACACATCAACTTGGAGGGTGATCCAGGTGACCCTGCATCTCTGGGTCCTAAAGCACAAAACCAGGGCCATATGACCTGTCACTAAAAACTATAGGAAAACATAGAAGGTAGAAACAAGTAAAGAGAGAGAAGGGACAACAACAACAAAAATAAGTCTTGTAGTAAAAGAGAAGGAAAAAGAAACAGGCCTTCAGAGGAACAGAGTGTCAACTGGCAAATACTTCACAAATCATTGTCTTTGTGTTAGCTGTTTGCAATGGCACCCCACTCCAGTACTCTTGCCTGGAAAATCCCATGGACAGAGGAGCCTGGTGGGCTGTGGTCCATGGGGTTGGTAAGAGTCAGACACGACTGAGCAACTTCACTTTCACTTTTCACTTTCATGCATTGGAGAAGGAAATGGCAACCCACTCCAGTGCTCTTGCCTGGAGAGTCCCGGGGACCGGGGAGCCTGGTGGGCTGCCGTCTATGGGGTTGCACAGAGTCAGACAGGACTGAAGTGACTTAGCAGTAGCAGTAGCTTAGAATGGCCATCAAACTCTTGCCTACCAAGATCCTAACCATTTTAAAAATCCAGTTAAAAATTCTTTCTCTTCTTCAAAGCACTGACCAATCTTCCTCAGCCCAAATGAATCTTAATTAACTGGCACTTCACGCCTGTACTACAGTACTAACCACACTCTTATATTAAGGAAGAGTCTCCCCAGCTCCTGGGGGAAAAGATATCTTGTTCATCTTTATAATCATCAACAATGTACAGTAACTGTGAGACAGCAGGCTTACAAAATGTTTGAATGAAGGAAAGAATAAATGAATAAACAAATTTATGAGTGTGGCCAATAAGAGGTAAAATAATATTAAATACAGAGAAGGCAATGGCACGCCACTCCAGTATTCTTGCCTGGAAAATCCCAAGGACGGAGGAGCCTGGTAGGCTGCAGTCCATGGGGTCGCTAAGAGTCGGATACGACTGAGCAACTTCACTTTCACTTTTCACTTTCATGCATTGGAGAAGGAAATGGCAACCCACTCCAGGTTCTTGCCTGGAGAATCCCAGGGACAGGGGAGCCTGGTGGGCTGTCGTTTATGGGGTCGCACAGAGTCGGACATGACTGAAGTGACTTAGCATAGCATAGCATAATATTAAATAAAGGACTCACGGAGTTTTCCATTTCAGAACTGACAAAAAGATAGGCCCTTGTGAGGTTCCATAAGCCTAATATTGCCAAGACGCCATAATCCAGGACCCATGACCCATTCAAGAACATAGTATTTGTAAAAGCAATCCACATTAATTTTGGTTAGGATAAAAGGACTATAGCTGGTCATCCCACTGAACAAGAGTAAAATAACAGTTACATTGATGGTCTTGTTAAACAAACAAGGAAAAAAAGAACAGATTTAGATGACTGCTTACCTGAGCAAGTCAATCAGACTGATGAAAACACACAGCAGCTCTTCATCCCTCAATGCAACTGGTCCATACCTTTCTTCTCACTTTCTACTTTCAGGCCAAGCTTGCTTGAGTGCATTCCTTACATCATTCTATTTTGGAATAGCTCTTAGTGATTTCTGGGTCAAAAGGCTTTTCCAAACCTAAGGTATGCAAAAGAGGCATAAGAAAAACTAATAAAATTCAAATCTTGCCCTATATGACAGCTAGCTGGAAAGGAAAAGGTAAAAATTAATAATACAAGTGTGACAGAGTGAGGAAACTGTAAGGAAGAACTGAGATGAAATACGAAAAGTGAGAAACACAGTAACAGAGATAATGAATGCCTCTGACAGGACCATGAGACCTGACAAAGCCAAAGAAAGAATCGATGAAACTGAAGATAGGTCGATAGACATTACCCAACCTAAAACAGAGAAAAACAGAACTTTTAAAAAATCAAAAACAATAAGAGAACATTCAAGAGTGGTGGCGTGTATTAAATAAACAAATTTATGCATAATTAGAATCTCAAAAGGGGAAGACATAGAGTGGGAAGAAGGAATATTTGAAGACATAATAGTCAAGAATCTTCCAAAATTAATGACAGACACCAAACTACAGATCCAAGAATCTCAGAGGACACTAAGGACAAATATAAAACGAAACCAAACAACACAGCACCATACACCTACACAGATCGTATTCAAACTGCTGAAAACAAAGACAAAAATAAAATTCTGAAGACAGCCAAAGGAAGGAAAAAAAAAAACAAACATGCTAAATATAGCAACAAAGATATGAATTATAGCAGACTTCTTTTTGGAAACCATATAAGCCAGAAGATGGAGTGATACTTTTATCACAGAAATATAACTGTTAACCCAGAAAAAAACATTTTTTGAAGGATGAAGAAGAAATAAAAACTTTTCTCAGACAAACATGAAGAGAATTTATTGCCAGCAGACCAGCACTACTACTACTACTACACACACATACACCAGACAAAACTCAGGTGTGCACAATACACAACAAAGAAAGTCTAGAAAATGGAACACATGAAAATAAAATTTGTTTTTAATTAAAACTCTTTAATTGCTCTAAAAGATAACTGCCTAAAGCAAAAATAGAAATGCATTTTGTTTATAGCACATGCAAAATAAAAAGCATAAGAGTACAAATTACGGCAGGCAGAATTAAGAATTCTAAGATCTTGTACTATATATGAAGTAGTACAATACTATGAAGGAAGATGTATACTGTAAACTCAAGGGTAACCACTAAATTTTTTAAGATATAAATAAGAAGCTACTTGTGGAGATAACATAGAATTGTAAAAAAATTCTCATATTAACCCAAATGAAAAATGAGACCCAAAACAGAACACATTGAAAATAGCTGGTAACATAGTAGAATTTAATTCAAACATATTAAAAAAATCACATTTAGTGTGAATAGTCTACACATACCAATTAAATAGATTGCCAGATATGATTTAAAAAGACCCAATTATATGCTGTCTATAAGAAACCCACTTTAAATATAAAGATGCAGATTATAATAAAGTGAAATGACTTACAGTAATTCATGTAGCTTGTAAGTAACTTAACCAGATAATAAAATCCAGATTTTAAGACTCTAAGAATAGCTCTTTTTTTGAGCATGTTACTATCCATGTCACTAATTAGCTTTCTTTAACTTCACTTATCTCTAAACACTTTGAAATTCAGGTACCCTACAGATCCCAGTTTCACCTACTTGCTACCCAAAATGACCTAGCACTGACACCAACAAACTTGTGTCCAACTCTCCTCTGTGTTCATGGCCGTGGTCCTTTCCCATCTCCAGCTCTCAAAAACTGAGGTGGAGATAAAACAGGTATTCACTCACAAGCAGTCCTAGAAGTGGAACTGATTTAGCCATCAGTTTGAATCCAAATACGATCTATAGCCTTTTACTGATCCTAGTTACCATCTAGAATCCTTCTCAAAACTACTTTTTTCCCTTTTTTCAAGCCTATTTTAAATCCCCCCCCCCAAAAAACATTAAAAAATATCTTAAACTAAATTGTAGGTATGATCTCTGTATGGATTAAGCTCCTTAAGAGCAAGTTTCATTCTGGTTCATCTCTGTATCCCCTACTGTGTCCAAGTATATGCTTTCCAAAACCGGAATGAAAATATTTGCTAAATAAATAACTGAAATACAGAAAAGGTAGGATGCAAAGCAGTATTTATTTTCAGGTGGAAATATCTACTTTGGAAATAGCTACATTTTTCAAGTATCCTTTTTTTTTGCACAAAAATCCTCTCATTCCCTCAAGCCTGTTACTGCTTAATTATAGTATTCACCAACTGCTTCATGAAAATTAAGAAATTACAGTGTTTATCCTTGAAATATAGCCGATAGCCAGACCCCCCATTTTTAAAAAGTTGGAATACCTACTCTGTATTCCATGAAATTTAATAAAATAGGATTCTCCTGTATCATACAGGATAATCTCTTCCTTTATCAACATTGATGTTTGACAGTGAGGGATAAAAAAGGCTCAAAAGGAAAACTCTTGAACCTTTCACATTATCTTGCAGGAACTGGAGAAAAATAACCAACAAAATATTTGAAAAATACATTTACACATTCATATACTAAAGTATAATGGCAGTTCAGGCAACACAGAAAGAACATTTCTGTACTTCCTTCTTTGATCAGGCACGTGAAGTTGTGACTACTTGGTTCTCTTTTTCTGGTGATGAAACAGCAGCCCTGGCACTGTTTTCCATGTGAATTACTGATTCTGGGAAGGATTGAGGGCAGGAGGAGGAGGAGGCAACAGAGGATTAGATAGCTGGACGGCAACACAGACTCAGTGGACATGAATTGGAGCAAACTCCGGGAGACAGTGAAGGACAGGCAAGCCTGGTGTGCTGCAGTCCATGGGGTCGCACAGAGTTGGACACAACTGAGCGACTGAACAACAACAAAGAGCACTGGACTAAAAAGGAGGGACATCCCTTCCATGTAAGCCTGACCGCACTCGGCCAACTTCTTTTTGGAATTTTGCAGATATAAGAGAAACAATGTCTACTTTTTGGTTAGTAATTATAGCATATTTTAACCAATAGTGTATATAAAACAGTTTTTCAATTTGTGAAATTGAAATGCCTTTTTGGAAGGCAATAGTCTTCAGAGATTGGTAAAGTCTCCCTCTGAAGCATAATGATTCCATATTCATGCTTTGCTCTACTGTACTTTAGACTCTAACTGTATATTCTCTAACTGTATATTAGACAACTCACTGTTAAATACACTCGAAGCTGCCAACTACTATGATCAGAGCATCTAAGCAGGGAAGAAACCTGCAAGAGATGAACAGTTTAGCAAGGCTTCAAGGGAACAACGTACCTACCTGGGCTCTGAAGTCTGGGTCAGAAATGAAAGAATGAAGACTTGGAAAATGGATGAGGGAGAAGAAAACACAAACAGCAATAGTTCTGGGGTTGGAGGGAAAGAATGAGAAATTAGTATGACACGTTTAAACCACCAGGTGCATATGGAAGGTCAGTGAGAGAGAAAGCGGCAAAGGTACTGTGGGCTTGGTATGCCCGGTAAGAAAGGCAGACTTTCACGTGCAGACAGCGCACAAGCCCTGGAGGTTTCTGAGAAAATCACTTACTGTATCACTCATTTGATAATAATTATCTATTATCTCATTACATCTTCTGGTCTGTTATGCTATTTAATTCTTTTTCAACTAAGTAATTAGTATTTTACTTTTCTGCCCTTTATGAATAAAAATTAGTTTTAAGATTATTTAAAAACAAAAAAACTAAACCATAAACAGGTAAAACCAAGACAGAGTCTCCATTTACACAGTTCCATCTGATCCTCTAGCTCACTGTTGTCAGATAAGTTCAGGGAAGATCACGACATTGTACAGCCTGGGAAGCTAAAAGGATGAGCTAAAGCTTCTGTATCTAGCTCCATCCCATCCATGGGTGCCTACAACCAGGATGGCTCAGCCCTGGCCACTGATCCAGCCCTCTGCCGCAGACTAAGAAGTTCAAGTACTATGAGATGAAAATTCAGACCTGTCTTTGTTCTGTGGGCCTGCACCCCTGCTTATTCCACAAATGTTCCTAAGTGTCAACAAGCCTTTCAAGGATGGACTGGTTAACTTTCTATGTGAGCTCCTAGAGACTGAGTTCAGTTCAGTCGCTCAGTCATGTCCGACTCTTTGCGACCCCATGAATCGCAGCAGGCCAGGCCTCCCTGTCCATCACCATCTCCCGGAGTTCACTCAGACTCACGTCCATCAAGTCAGTGATGCCATCCAGCCATCTCATCCTCTGTCATCCCCTTCTCCTCCTGCCCCCAATCTCTCCCAGCATCAGAGTCTTTTCCAATGATTCAACCCTTCACATGAGGTGGCCAAAGTATTGGAGTTTCAGCTTTAGCATCATTCCTTCCAAAGAAATCCCAGGGCTGATCTCCTTCAGAATGGACTGGTTGGATCTCCTTGCAGTCCAAGGGACTCTCAAGAGTCTTCTCCAACACCACAGTTCAAAAGCATCAATTCTTCGGCACTCAGCCTTCTTCACAGTCCAACTCTCACATCCATACATGACCACAGGAAAAACCACAGCCTTGACTAGACGGACCTTTGTTGGCAAAGTAATGTCTCTGCTTTTGAATATGCTATCTAGGTTGGTCATAACTTTTCTTCCAAGGAGTAAGCATCTTTTAATTTCATGGCTGCAGTCACCATCTGCAGTGATGTTGGAGCCCCCAAAAATAAAGTCTGACACTGTTTCCACTGTTTCCCCATCTATTTCCCATGAAGTGATGGGACCAGATGCCATGATCTTCCTTTTCTGAATGTCAAGCTTTAAGCCAACTTTTTCAATCTCCAGTTTCACTTTCAGCAATAGGCTTTTTAGTTCCTCTTCACTTTCTGCCATAAGGGTGGTGTCATCTGCATATCTGAGGTTATTGATATTTCTCCTGGCAATCTTGATTCCAGAGATTGAGTACTGGTCTCCTTATCTACTCCGAGCTAACCACTGTGCTAGACACAGTGCATCAGAACCTAGACTACAAATCTAGGGGTCGATTTTGCTTTTGTTCACCCCCTCACATGCCCCTCCCCCTCACTCCCCGTCTGCTCTACCTTAAATATATCCATCCTCTCCCCACTGTCCGTAGTATCTGGAATCCAGTTACTTCTTACTTCCCTCCACCATCAGATCTCAACTGGGCTACTCCAACAGCTAATAATATCTAAACCCTGTCCAACTCTCCACCCTCATTTCCTACTGGCCTTCTTGCTGTTATTTGGAACATGCCAAATATATGCCAAGTTTGTTCCAGGCAGAGAAGTTGAGCAAGTGCAGAGACCTTAATAAGGAAACACACACTCAGATCTTGCAGGCCTTTTCTCATTCTTCAGGCCTCAGCTTATATATCATTTCCATATAATGGCCTTCCTTGACCATACCAAATAATACTGCCACTCCTCTCAAAAATCCTTATCTGGCTTTATTTTCTTCACAGAACTTTCATAGACTTTTGCAATTATATTGTGCATTTATACTTATAAAAAATGTTATTTATAGTCTTTTTCATACCTACTGTATCCCCAATAAGAACAAAGCTTAGCACATAGCAGGAGATCAATAAATTAATATGAAAATGGATAAGAAACCCAGTTTCTACCCACAATCAGTGGGTTAAGACAGATTTATAAACAGATAAACTATAACACTCTAAGTGCCATAACAGAGGTTTGCCATACTCTGAGAATAGAGAATAGGCTGTAGGTCAATGTGAGGAAGTTGCAAAGTAGGTAAGAAAAGAAAAGAAACTCAGGCAAGTGGAAGGTCCCAGAAAAATCCAAGACCCAGGAAAAAGTCACCTAGCTTGCCAGATTTCTGGAGTGAAACTGCAGAAGGTAAGACTGGAGTGCAAAACAGGTCCTTATGTAATCCCAAGAAGCCTGGACTTCATCCTGTAAGCTATGGCGGAAAGGACATAAACTCCAAGACAGGGCAGGAAAGGAGGTTTGATATTTCAGAGGTGCAACTAGACAAAAGATGATGCTTGCAGAAAAGGGATACATCTAAGATGAACTCTGAGGTGGGCCACATACAAGGATAGTGCATGGGACTGTGGAGGACAGAATGGAAAGACAGGAAGCAACAAAAAGGTTGCCTTATATGTCATAGGTTTGAGATTTTTAGATATCCAAATGAGGATATCCAGTAAGCAATTAGGAATGGGCATTTTGGGGACTTTCCTGGTGGTTCAGTAGTTAGGACTCTGGCCTTCCACTACAGGGATCGTGCATTTGATCCCTGGTCAGAAAAAAGAAAACTGGGGGTGTCAAGCATAGGAGAGAAGCCAAAATTGAAAAAAATAAATGAGGAGGGGAAGAGAACATAGATCATCGGCACATAAACAGAATCTCATTTTTCTCTAAATTCTCATTGTTTGGATGTTCAATAAATGTCTGTTGAATATACATTTTATCTTTTCAACTAGATTAAAAATTATTCAAGGAGCTACTTTATGCTTTTTGTGAACTCTCACAATACCTTGCATAGGACTGAGCACCCAAGAGGCATGTACTAAGTTTTCTGTTGATGGATAGATTGGTTTTTATTTTTTTTAATTATTTTAACAAAAAAATTTTTTTCAAAAATAATTCTTAACTTTTAAAACTTGATTGTTTCTTTGAAACATAATTGATGCATTGCATTGGGAATGTAAAATGGTAAAAACACTGCAGAAAACAGTTTGGTAGTTACTCAAACAGTTACACAGGATTACTATATAACCCAACAATTCCACTCCTAGGTATATCCCCCAAAGAACTAAAAACAGGGACCAAATACCTGTACACAAACGTTCACAACAGTATTAGTCACAAGAGTCAAAAGGCAGAAATAACCCAAGTATCTGTTAATAGATGAATGGAAAAAAAACTGGTCTAGGCCACACAATGAAATATTACTTAGCCAATTAAAAGAAATAAAGCTCAGATACTCTTCATCTACAGCAAAGATGAGTGAAAGAAGCCAGACACAAAAGGACACATACTATATAATTCCACTTATACTTAATGTTACTGAACATTTAAAATGGTTAATATGGCCAATGTTATGCTATATATAATTTAATATATACAAAACCAGGAGCGAGCATAGCATTGCATCTTACACTGTACATGAAATGATATAATATCACTTGAAGGCAAACTGTGATAGTTACAGATGCTATAAACTCTAAAGCAATCCCATTAATAACAAAAAGTTATGGCAAATAAACAATGGAGATAAAATGGGATCACAGAAAATAGTAAATAATCCAAAAGAAGACAGAGAAGGGTGGACTTCTCTGGTGGTCCAGCAGTTAAGACTCCATGTATCCAATGCAGGGGATATGGGTTTAATCCCGGGTCAGGGAACTAATATCCCACATGCCATGTCGTCACAGGCAAAAAAAAAAAAAAAAGACAAAGAAGGGGATATAAACAGTTATTATATAAAATAACCTCTATCTAACGTTTGTGGAAAACTTGAGAAGTCTTAACATTAACCTAATATTAATGTGAACAAAAAGTCTCTTTTCCTAAGTGGAAAATCTCAGTTAAACTAGGCTGGAATAGGTGTGGACTGTGTTGCTTGGAAATAATTTTCCAGTACTCACACAGCTTTTAAGCAGTAGAATCATGATGAGAATCAAGACCTATCTGATTCAAGCCTACTCTGTCTCTGAACAGCTTATTTTGAAACCTTTCAAATATTCAGAAACACTGAATGAATGATACATGAACACTGGTTATTCATAACTCACCCGTTGAACAATTCACCAATTGTTAATGTTTTGCTATATCTGTACTACTTTTGCACTCTTTACACATACCAGTTGGTTTGTTTGGTAATTTTTCTCTCAACTATTTGAAAGTTGCAGACACACTTCAGCCTTAAACACTGAATAGAACCAATGTTTTTAACCACCATCCCATGCTGCCTCTTCTTCAAAAGGAGCATTCATTAACAACATGACATCAAATCATTTGGATACACTCTTCAAAAATCTGCAATAACTCTCTACCTCCTTGAATATAGTCAAATAACTTTAGTCTTCTCTCTGTGAATAAGCCTGCAGCTGCCTTTCTCTTGTTTCTTTTCATGCACCAGTGTTCCAATCACCCGTCCATGAAAATACTAAACAGCCTTTGTCCTTTGGGGCCCTTGCTCATGTCATTCCTTAGTCTGGGATGCCTTTCCCTTCTGTCTCCATCTGTCTTAGTCCTTTTTCTAATCTTTTAAGTCCCACCTCAAATGCCATAGAAGAAGGGGGCTGAAATTTCACAGGCTATGTTTCTCCAACAAATGACATGACATTTAGCACCCAAGTCGCTCAAGTTTACATGTCTCTCAAACACGAGTACCATTTCAGGACAGACACCAAGTCATCCCAGTGTCTACATACCCAGAATCTAACGCAATGCCTCCAACTTGCTATGTATGGCTATGATTTATGTTTATTGAAATGAAGAAAAAGGTGAAGTTCCAAGTAAATATAGTGAAGACCAAAAAAAAGAAAAATTCCCGGACTTCCCTGGTGGCACAGTGGATAAGAATTTGCCTGCTAATGCAGGGAAGATGGGTTTGATCCCTGGTCTGGAGAGACTCCACATACGGAGGGGAAAGTAAGCCCGTGTGCCACAACCAATGAAGCCCATGTGCCTAGAGCCTGTGCTCCCCAAGAAGAAAAGCCACTGCAATGAGCAGCCTCCGCTTACCGCAACTAAAGAAAGTCAGTGCAAAGCAACCAAGACCCAGAGCAGCCAAAAATTTTTAAAAATAAATAACTTAAAAAAAAAACCTTCCTGGGGCTTCCCTGGTGGCTCAGTGGTAAAGATTTTTTGCCTGCCAATGCAGGAGATGTGGGTTTGATCCCTGATCCATGAAGATCCCACATGCCTCCGAGCAACTAAGCCTGTGCGCCCCAACTATTGAGCCTGTGCTTTAGAGTCTGTGCTCCTTAATAAGAGAAATCACTGCAATGAGAAGCCCAAGCACCACAACTAGAGAAAAGCCCGAGCAACAACGAAGACCCAGCACAGCCAAACTTATATAAATAATTTTTTTAAATTCCCTACTTTTCAGTTATCACAAATGATTAACAATGTCCATTAATTCTGTGATGTAAAAAGAACCACCACCATAAGGCTTACATCAGTAGTATAAGCACTATAATATATTCTTTCTCTTATAAAGCCCATTATAAGACAAAATAATAAAATACCCAAGAGGAAAATAACTTACTGTAAAACCATGGTAAAATAATTAAATAGTTCCTTGCACAGCACTACATTGCTTTCAAAAAATTTCACCTAAATAAGAAAAAAAGAAAAAAAATTTTAATAAAAATTTAGTAAGATTTCATCAGCATCTTCCACTTGCCTCCTCAGTAAATCTGAAAATAGAATACGAATTCCTATTCTCCAGTATGAGAAAAATCAAAGTTTAGTCACTTGTTCAACTGGTAGAACCAGATTCTCAATCCTCATTTTCCAATTTCCAAGCTTAGCTCTCTTCTAAAACACATGGACCCCAATTTTGTTTCCTTGCTAAGAGGTCTTAGGAGCTAGTTATAAGCAGTAATTTTGTGGCCAAGTACTCAACTCATTTCTGAGTCTATTATTAATTTTGATAATTAATGCAGTTTGCAACTGTATCCCCTGTACCTTAAAACTGTACAGCACCTAATAAGAGCTTAACAAGTATTTGTTAAGCAAATGGATGAATAACAGTTTATGAGCTATGTTGGTAAAAAGGGAATTACTCCTCCCTCTCCACCCTCACACACCATAACCAAGTTTGTGTCAAGAAATTAGTTTGGGAAGCATCTATCTGACGGTTTATACCCATTAAAAGTAACATCAATTCTCAAAAGGACCCCTAGTGAATCTAATTTAGATCTTGTCAAATCCCAATACATCATCTCTAGATCTTCCTCCAGGAAGCAGCAAATTATATTACAATGACACCCAACACGGAGATCTGTTAAGATGGAGATTCTCAGACAAACCCAGGGTTGAGATTCAAGACAGCCCCTTGGGTGATTCTGAGTAAGTAGACTGTGGGCCATATTTCAAGAATCACTAGGTATGTTCTGAAGTCAGAAAGAACTCTAATCAGATCCCAGCCACACTGTTCAACATCTGTATGGCACCAAGGGAAAAAACTTCATTTTACTCAGCATTAATTTCTCACCTGTAAAATGGAGATAACATTACATAACTTGCAGTGTTGTTTTAAAACGAAGCCAAGTACCTAGCACAGTGCCTAGCACATAGCATTTGCTTAAAAAATGACAGCTACTAGTCTTCATCCTTTGAGATTACTGAAGAGGAAAAAAAAAATGGACTTATTTCTTGCCAACAGCTTTGGCTCTCCATTTCTCATTCACTCAACTTTTGAAGACAAGAACTTCCGCTTAACTCAGTATTTGATATCACATTAGTTCCAGATTTCACATAAAGAGCCCCAGGAATGAGGAAAAAAGGTTCTAGAATGAGTGCCAGAGAGGAGTGCCATTAAGTCTTGAATGCTTCTAACTCACCGTAGACCAACAATCTGCGCAAAGAAGGGGCCCAGTCTAATAGCCTATGAGTTTGAAGAGCTGGGTACAAGTCCTAGTTCTGCAAATGACTTGCTGTGTGACTTTCAGCAAGGCTCTGTCCCTTTCTGTGTCCTTTCAGTGTCTCCATCTCACCAGCGAAAGGATTTCAACTTCAGTCTATGAATCTCAAAGAAGTAGAGGTATGATTTGTACTTAACCTGGTATGTAGTTTTTAAAACCAAGAAATCAAGTCCTCTCTCCTGTCCAAGGCTCAGTTTACCCATCTGAAGTGGTAAGGGTGGCCCTCATCTCCTCGGTCCTGCTCCCAGATATCGGGGTTCCGGATGGCACAAGGAGGACTCCGGAGGAAGACCCGTGCCTTCACCTACGAGCTGAGGACCACCCGGCGCGTTAGATGGGATGAAGGACGAACAGACCTCAAGCGCAGGAGCTGGGTCGGGTTCACTGGATGGGGATGTGGGGCTTCGACGCTAGCCCTGCCTCCGCCCCTGCCGACAGAGGAAATAACCCCGAGGCACGCCCACCTCTCACGGCCCAGCCACGACTGCCCGCAGCGACCGTTGGCGAGGGCTTCCTCCCACCACAACGTGGGACACAGGCGAAGACGACTCCAAGAGGAGCCCGCTGACCGCGCGGAGGCCAGAACTGCTCACTCTCCCCGGTCTCCAGTCCCTCCCCTCGCCTCACCTCTAGAGTCTCTGCCGTACCGTGCGACCCGGCTCCAAGGCGCGTCCTCCGCCGTGGCTGGACTGAGGCGGTAGCGTGGCGCGAGCGGAGGTAGCCCCCTGCCGGGCCCGGGCTCCCTTTAACCCACCAGTTCCCTTGCCCGCCCATCGCCCTGCCCCAGGAGGAGGTGTGGCCCGGCCGGGCGGGACTGAGGCAAGCGGTGAGCAGGCACCCGCCGGGAGGTGAGGAAGGCGACTATAGAGCGAAAATTCAGCCTGCGCCGTCACGTGGCACTGCGACAGAGCGACGCGGCTATCAGCCAATGACGCGGCCAGAACCGGCAAGAGTGCCGCCCCCAAGCCGCTTTCCTCCTCGCGATTGGCTGTACTGTACAGAAGAAGCCACGCGTTCCTGATTATAAAGGAGATTTTGCCTGTTGGAAGTGGGCAGATCACGGTTCCTCCGGCTTAACGTTTAGGGTAATGCGAGGACTCACTATCGGGCGAGACGTGGAAATGCTCTAAGGACAGCTTAAACTGTTCTTCCTTTAAGAGGGGTATCGTTTTCACCTTCGACTTTTTGGCACCCCCCCTCTTTTATTGATAGAGAAAAAAAGTGCTCCGACTCTTTGCGACCCCGTGGACTATATAGCCCGCCAGGCACTTCTGTCCGTGGGATTTCCCAGGGAAGAATAATGGAGTGGGTTGCCACTTCCTTCTTCAGGGGATCTTCCCGACTCAGGGATTGAACCCAGGTCTTCCACATTGTAGGAAGATTCTTTGCCGTCTGAGCCACCAGGGAAGCCCACTGAGAGAGAAATGGAGGCCCTATATGGGAAAAGGTCTGCAACAAAGTAAGAGGGCCTCTTGCCCCAGTTTAACTTACTCTCGACCGAAGGTACCAATACCCAAAGGTTCTTTTAAAGATGTAAATGAGTATTTAAATATGAAATGTAATTCCTCCGTGGCTTTCCTTGACATTCATAGATAATGTGAAATTTCTCCCTATGCCCCCAAAGTCCTGAATGTTCTGGGCCCCGGCCCCTTCCTTCTAACGTCGCAACTCTCCTTCCCTCAGCCCTCTCCACCCATCCTAGCCTCCTTTGCCAAGCTTGTTCTCTTTCTTGACCTAGACACTGACTGGTTCCAGTACCTGGCCTCTACTTATTTCTCCAGTGTCAACCTAAAGACCTGCCTGCCCTTTCCTTGGCGACTGTCCTGCTAGTCACTTTTTAGCATGTAGTCTTCATTTAATTATGTGCCACAAATTAGGCACTATCCGATATAGATTATACATTCATTTGTTCATTTTCCATCTTGTATTGCCTGTAGGGGGGTTCACAGATGATTGCATAGAATGACAGGATAGATGGGAGTGAAAGAAAACCAGTGAAGGAAACAAAATGGTCAACTTGCTTTTCTTCCCTTTTCAAGAACACATTCAAGGAACTCCATTTCTTACCCTGAGATGAGCCTCAGGTTTCTGTCACCCACCAGATTCCGAACTTCCAGAGTCACAAGCCATATCAGGATCAGAACACCTGGGTTCTGCTCCTGGTACAATCCCCTAGCAATGAGGACAAATCGCATAATCTCACCTTTCCAAGGGTAATTAATGGCCCCACACTCAAGAGTCAGTAAGACAATGGGTGTTAATGTATTTTGTCCACTCCTTATAAGTTGCAAAACAAACAGAAGACAACAGTTAACAATTTCTGGTTATTTATTTCTGGATGCACAAAACTTCACATTTATTATCTTATTTAGGTCTCATAGAAGCTTTTGTGGAGAAGGAAATGGCAACCCACTCCAGTATTCTTGCCTAGAGAATCCTGTGGACAGAGGAGCCTGGTGGGCTGTCTATGGGGTCTCACAGAGTCGGACATGACTGAAGCAACTTAGCAGCAGCAGAAGCTTTTGAGGGGGTGTTATGTTATGACTCTCCCTTTATCAGTGAAGAAATGGGACTCAGAGATGTTAGGTGACTTGTCCACAGTCCCACAGTTATTAATAAATGACAACAGCATGATTTCAACCCAATTATAGCTGCCTGCAAAGCCCACTCTTAACCACTACACTTACTGTGTTAGTCAAAGGTAAGACTCTATCCCCATCCTTGTGTGTAATAGATACCACTAAAGACTGGTTTAATATAATAACGGCTATCATTTTCTCTCTCTTATTCCATACGTTCTCATCAACTTTTGTTGTTTTTGAGTTGCTAAGTTGTGTCCCATGAACTATATAACCCACCAGGCTCCTCTGTCCATGGGATTTCTCAGGAAAGAATATTGGAGCAGGTTGCCATTTCCTTCTCCAGGGCATCTTCCCTACCCAGGGATAGAACCTGCATTTCCTGCATTGGCAGGCAGATTCTTTATCACTGAGCCACCATGGAAGCCCCTCATCTACTTTGTAGATGAAGAAATTGCAGCTTGGAATATTGTTACTTAACAGAGCCACTCAACTGACAAGTAGTGGATTCTGAGGTGGGACAGGGAGGGGTTTTCTTTGTTATAGCTGTCTGTCTCCTGAGCCTCTCATTGGTGCCTTTCAACCCCCTAATTCAGCATCCAGGCTGCTATTTAATGTTGTGGTCCCCTCACCTACCCGCATACAAATCTCCAGGGGCCTCATACAGCTAGACTTTGGTCCACCATTCCTACTGTACCTTCATCATGCTCCAGTTCTCTGTGGCAGGAATCTTAAGGTGTGAAACAGATAACCAAATCCCTGCTAAAGGAGAGCTGGCTAAGTAATAATCAGCTTTTCCTCAATAACAGCATGTCAGCAGCCCAGCCAGCCAGAACCCAGATCTCTTCACCCCTCCCAACCAGGCCTGAGCATTTTCCATCCTATTGGTCTCAGGGTGCACAGAGGTAACTGGCAGCCAGAGGGTTGTACATTATAACCATTACTCTGTCCCAAACTCTTTTCCAAAGAATAACTAATGATGTGTTAACTGGGGATGTTATGGGCCAGCAAAGTCATCTCAGGTTAGGGATTACTTCAGGATTCAGTTCTTCAGCCCTTCCTGACTACCCACTCTTCCAGGAAGGACAGGTCACTTCCTCTGAGACCCCACTGTTGAGTGGACTGTTCCTGATTTGCTATTGGGATTCATTTCTGCTGATACAGCTGTTTTGCTTTTTTCATTTTCTTTTTAATTTAACTTGATTGTTCTTAGGCAGAACTCACTGGTAGCTCAACTGGTAAAGAATCTGCATGCAATGCAGGAGGCTCCAGTTCGATTCTTGGGTCAGGAAGATCCCCTGGAGAAGGGATAGGCTACCCACTCCAGTATTCTTGCCTGGAGAATCCCATGGACAGAGGAGCTTTGTGGGCTACGGTCCACGGGGTTGCAAAGAGTCAGACACGACTGAGCAACTAACACTGATTATTCTTACAAATAGGTAACATGTACAAGTAAACAAGTTCGAAATATCAAAGAGTTTACAATGAAAAGTAGATCTCTCCTACACTATCCATTCTTACCCCAGCATCCCTTTCTGGGGGCAAACACAGCACTAGCTTCCTGTGTTGCCTTCCAAGGTAGTCTAACCAGCAGTTCTCTACTCTGGCTACACATCAGAATCTCTTGGGAAACTTTTAGAAAATAAAAATACTTTGGTCTCATCCTCAGTTATTATGATTGAGTTGGGAAAGAGTGGGCTCAGGCATTGATGCTTTTTAAAAGCCCACCAGAAGATTCTAATATACACCTAGGGTTGATAAGCCTATCTGTGCATGTACAAGACTCCCCCAATCAACCAATTAGTCACTCTCATATATACTTAAAAAAAAAAAAAATGGGCAGGGACTTCCCTGGTGGTCCAGTGGTTAAGAATCCATCTTGCAATGAAGGGGACAGACAAGGGTTCGATCCCTGGTCAGGGAACTAAGATCCCATATGCCTCAGAGCAACTAAATCCACCTGCTGTGACTACTCAGCCTGCACGCTCTGGAGCTCGTGTGCCTCAACCAGAGTCCATGCACTGCAGTGAAAAGTCCCGCGTGGAGCTCGTGTGCCTCAACCAGAGAGTCCATGCACTGCAGTGAAAGGTCCCGCGTGGAGCTCGTGTGCCTCAACCAGAGAGTCCATGCACTGCAGTGAAAGATCCCGCGTGACAATGAAGATCCTGCATGCTGCCACTAAGACCTGACACAGCCAAATAAATAAATAAATTAAAAAAAAAAAAAAGAAATGGGCATACATTATTATTCTATACTCTTAGAAATTGATAATACTAAATTTTGAAGATTCTTCCATCTCAGTGCATAAAGAGCTCCTTTATGACTATCTACTGCTAAGTAACAAATCATTCCAAAACTTAGTGGCTTAAAATACCAATCGCCATTTTTGTTATTTCTCATGGTTGCTGTGGGTCAGAGGTTTAGTAAGAGTTTCCATGAGTGGTTCTGGCTTGGATCTCTCATAGAGCTATATAGTCAGATAGTGGCTAGAGTGGAGACAGGGAATGAAGAAGCTGAAGGCTGAACATCTCTCTTCATGCAGACTCAGGGCCTCACCCTGTGTCTCTCTGTATGGGCTAGTTTAGGCTTCCTCACATCATGGCAGTTTCAAGGCAGTCTGTGCTTAAATGACCTCTGAAGACTTCAAAGGTTCCAGTAATAGGAGGATTCTGTATAGCCTTTTAGGATCTGGCCTCAAAAGTCACATACTTACAAGTCTCAATAAGAGACATGTCCAAGTCACATTGTGAGAAGGACATGTCGGGTGGGGAAGGAATATCGCTGTGGCTGTCTTTGGTCATAGCAGCTGCATGGTATCCCACTCTTTAGGGGGACCATCATTCATGTAAGCAGTGATGGACATTTATATTGTTTCCATTCTTTTTAACTAATTAACTTAACCATGCTGGGTCTTAGTTCTGCCATGTGGGCTCTTAGTTGTGGGATCTAGTTCCCTGACCAGGGATTGAACCCGGGCCCCCTTCACTGGTAACAAGGAGTCTTAGGCACAGGCCACCAGGGAAGTCCTCTCCACTTTTCCTCAGCTCCCTCTCCCCCCAGTTCCTAGAGGGGGCTTGGCCCTTCTTGATGACTTGCCTCTCAAGGATGCTGTGTGGCAGGATAGGAAGTAACTATTCTCAGACTCAAGGAGAGATCCTCTCTTCTTTTTGGCCTTTGAGGGAAATTAGACTGAATCATCCCAGAGAGGGAAAGAATGGAGGAGGAAAGGAAATTTTTGAAAGCCTCTGCCAAGAGGGCTAGGCTTGGCAGGATCTTCGAGTGGCAAGGACCTGGGCCTTGTCCTGCCCTGGGGAGGTGGGAAGGTTTGCCATGTGGGTGCCTTTTGGTAGCTCTGGGAGCCTGAAGCCATAGCAAGAACCCCAGAACCCTGGCCAAGAACACCACTGTTTCAGGGGCATTATCAGTTTGGACAAGGGGCACATGTGTGGACACAGAATGGACAAAATAAAGGTTACAGGGCTTTTCTCCAGCTGAACTGAGTTAGACCAACAGGCCTTCACATGACCCTGGGGTGGAATGATGGTCACAGTAATTATTGAGATTGGATATCCTGCCAGCACTGTGGGATGGGGGCTTGGAATATATACAATTTGATTTGGAGGAAGAAAAGAAATGTGATTCTTACACTGGGGTGAAGCAGTACAAGTCACCCTTGCTATAATATTTAGGTACAGAAAGTGATCTGTTATTTGGTGTTTCATAGTGATAACAAACCCCAGCATTCCAGATTCGTTCTTTCAGGATTCTGAGCTAGGTGCTGTGAGAAATGGTCATTCAAGATGGAACATGATCTCTGCACTAAAATATTGACTTTCTCAACATTTCTTTACTTAAATGCTTTTATTTTTGGATAGCCAGGACAATATCTTAAAAGATTAGTAGTTGAAATTGTTCTTTCTGTTCATATTTTTATTAAAAGATAAGACAATAAGAAAGTGCACAAAGATTTAGCAAATGTTCTTTAAGAATACCAAAGGAAAGAAAAAAAGAAGGAAAAAATCAGCCTAAATAACCAATAGTTAGAAATATGTTAAATTATGGTACAGCCACCCAGTGGAACTCTGTGAGGCCATTAAAAGTCATGTGGTAATGGAATATTTAATGGCATAGAAAGATGTTTACATACATGTTAAACAAAATATCTAGGGACTTCCCTGGTGGTCCAGTGGTTAAGATTCCATACCTCCAATATAAGGACCAGAGGTTTGATCCCTAGTTGGGGAACTAAGATCCCACATGCTCTGTGGTGCAGGCCCCAAAGTATTAAACTACCTTTATGGGCTTCCCTGGTGGCTCAGATGGTAAAGAATCTGCCTGCAATGCAAGAGATCTGGGTTTGATCCCTGGGTCAGGAAGATCCTCTGCAAAAGGGAATAGCAACCCCCTCCAGTAGCCTTGCCTGGAGAATCCCATGGGCAGCAGAGCCTGATGGGTTACAGTCCATAGGGCCACAAAGAGTCAAACATGACTGAATGACTAACATACACTTTTTACTGAGAAGTAGCCACAAAGAAAGTTCTATACATACACTGCCACTAAGCCTCACCACAGTTCTATAAAATAAGTATCATTATTATCCACAATTTGCAAATGAAAAAATTGAGACCAGAGTTTAGGAAACTGTTTGATCCCTGTTCAGGGAACTAGATCCCACAGGCCTCAGCTAAGAGCTCACATGCAGCAACTGAAGATCCTAGCACAGACAAATAAATAAAAATGAATATTAAAAAAAAGAAGAGAAAATAAAAATGACGTAAAGGTTAAAATGCACCTAAGGAGAAAATATTGCATGGCTCATCCATCACCCAGGTTAGATCCTCAAAGTAAAACAAAGAGAACTTCACAGACTAGCCACGGTTTGGAGGCAGACTCAACAGGAAACCCACGTAGCTGAATAAAGGCATGGCATTACGTCAACGTCAGAGGGCAGGACAGTGAGGAACTGACATCAACTCTAGGTCAAGGATAAGAACAAATGAAATATGGCAGACAGCCAAGATTAAGTATAAAATGAGGGTGTGTTTGTGTGTGTGTTCGGTTGCTCAGTCGTGTCTGACTCTTGATGGCCCCATGGACAGTAGCCCACCAGGCTCCTCTGTCCGTGGAATTTTCCAGGCAAGAATACTGGAGCAAGTTGCCATTTTCAACTCCAGGGGATCTTCCTGACCCAGGAATAGAACCCAATTCTCGTGTGTCTCCTGCATCGGCAAGTGGATTCTTTACCATTGTGACACCTGGGAAGCCATAAAATGAAGGTGGAGCCCAATAAAATGAGGCTGGAGGCCATTCCAGCAGTTCCAAGGTGGGGCCAGGAAAACTCTTCCCTTCTATGGCTTCACAGAGGTTGTGTGGTTTGGCAAGCCAGAGGTGAAAGTCTTCCTATCAGGAAATGGAGGCTAAGTCAACCTGTAATGCCAGCGAAAGGTCCTGAAGGGGGACACTCAATGCCCAGTGACGTAAATTACCCAGGCTGGCAGCACTGTTTCTCAGGCCCTGTCTCCCAGTCAACCAATGTGTCTTCCACACGTTTTTCTTGCGTCTGTACCCACTTCCTTCCCTCCAGTTTCTCAATCCTCATTCTAAGCCAGTTCCTCATTCCTCTGGGAAAATTGCAAATCAACTATACTCCAACAAAAATTATTTTTAAAATATTTGCAACCACGTCCTTACTGATTAACAGGAATCATCTTCCTATTTAAATGCTGATATTTGAATCCTCTGCCTTGTCCTGGGCTTACCTACCTTCGATGACAACGACTTGACTATCTTTAAGGTAATCCAGTTAATCTTTGATAGTTATGATAACTAATGATGATTGGATGACTACTATTAAATTGAACAGTCTGAAACTGCTGTCCCTAGAGGACAAAAATAGTCAAAGAGGAGCAATTTTATATGGTTCAACTTAACATGCACTGGGTACATAGCTGCACATTACACAATATATTATTTCATCTCCACAACCACCATGTAAAAGAATTCTAACTTTACAGCTAAGCAAAGTGAGGTCCAGGGATATTGAATAATTTACACACCACCTCTTAAACACTATGGGTATTGCTTTTTTTCCTCACTGCAAGGCTTGGGCTATCTTAGTTCCACAACCAGGGATCGAACCTAGGGCCCTGGCAGTGAGAGTGCTAAGTCCTAACCACTGGACCGCCAGGGAATTCCTTGGTGTTGCCTTATTATAATAATTTTTGTCTCTGACCTACTGGCTTGTCTGGCTCTCTGGTTCCTCCACTCCGAATAATCTTTCAGAGCCTCTTCCTAGTTGAACATCCTTGGTTCCCTCATCATTGCTATTAACACAAGTGATGAACAGTGGGGGCCTGTGGACACCATTTCACCCAACACTAGGATTTGTGGTGGCCACTGACATACAACACAACCCATTCCCATTCTAGCAGGTCCTGAATTTCTGGCTCCTCTTCTTTCTAAAAGGTGCTTCACAAAATACCTTTCCACACATACCTCTCCTTCACCCAGTTGATTCCTTGCTGTGCCCTATTTCTTTCTTTTATTCCCCCCTCTTTACCTCCAAACTCAGTGTCTTAAAACCACCTGTGGACCCAGCAGTTCCACTCCTGGGTATATACCTAAGAGAACCAAAAACACATGTCCACGCAAAGACTTGCATAGCGAAAAAGTGAGAACAACCTACATGTCCACCAACTAATAAATGGGTAAATGAAATGTGGTATCTATATCCATCATAATGGAACATTATTCAGTCATAAAAAAGAATGAAGCTCTGTTACATGTTGCAGTATGGATGAACCTTGAAAATATTATGCTAAATGAGAATGGTCATGTTGCAGGAAGGGGGACCCCTTCCAGGGCCTGAAACTGGGCTCTTGTCTAACACTCAGAAATGAATTGTCTGAGGAGACACATGTGCTGACAAAGCAAGAGATTTTATTGGGAAAGGGCACCTGGGTGGAGAGCAGAGGGTAAGAGAACCCAGGAGGACTGCTCTGCCGCGTGGCTTGCAGTCTCGGGTTTTATGGTGATGGGATTAGTTTCCTGGTGGTCTTTGGCCAGTCATTCTAATTCAGAGTCTTTTCTGGTGGCTCACGCATTGCTCAGCCTAGATGGATGCTGGTGAGAGGGATTCTAGAAAGTGGACGGACACGCGGTGTCTCTTTTCGACCTTTCCCGAACTCTTCCAGTTGGTGGTGGCTTATTAGTTCTGTATTCCTTATCGGGATCTCCTGTCATAAAACAACTCATGCAAATGGTTACTATGGTGCCTGGCCAGGGTGGGCGGTTTCAATCAGTGTGCTTCCCCTAACAGACACAAAGGCCACACACATATCGTATAATTCTATTTATATGAAATGTCCAGAATAGATAAATCCATAGAGAAAGTAGATTAGTAGTTACCAGAGGATGAGAAAATAGATTAGTGGGGGCACAACGTAAGAAATACACTAAAAACCACAGAATTATACCCTTTAAAAAGATGTTTTTATATAATGTGAATTTTATCTCAATAAATACATATTTTAAAATCACCTATGATTTGAGTCATGTAAATTTTCAAAGCCTTCCAGTTTTCTTTTCAGTGAACTATAGATCTTGGGGTAGAGATTATGTTAAATAAATAGCTCCAGCTTTTCTTCCAGGAGGATCCTTTGGCAAGGCTTGTGGTCAGAAACAGAGAGGTCAACCATCTGGTCAGTCTTCCCTCACTCCAGCCCGTTTGGAGTCCTGGAACCGGGAGTGCTAGAGATAATGTTATTCAACTCTTCTGTTTTGTTCTTAGGAAAATCAACAGAGCCTTGAGAGAAGACAGAACCTTTTCAAGGTCATAGAATGAGTCAGTGGCATTGTTGGGCCTGCAGTCCTGTTTTCTCCTTTCAGGTAGAACACGTTTGTGTATAGACTTGACTACAGAAAGCATTCTCTCCTACGCATACTGGTAGCCCCTGTTTCCAATGAAAGAAGCTTCAAATTTCCTTCACTGACATCTGAAATCAGACCCATTGAACAGGCTTATAGGAGGTGAACTGATGCAAATACTAGCTTATCCCTACCTAGCCAACAATTAGCACTAAAGTTTGTTAGCGGATTTGACTGTCTCATTCTGGCATATTGAAAAATAAGGTAAAAATAGATTTCTTGCAAAAGAGTTGCTTATATTCCCAGCCAGAACTAAGCCCAGTGGGCATATGACAGGAAGGACTTGGGCTGGGCTGTTTTAGAGACTTTTTAAAAGGGGCAAAGCTTTACTCCTATCCTCAAAGACTTTGAGTTTGATGAGAGTACAAATGTATAGAAATAACACAGCCTAGAATGTAGAAACTCCTATTGACATGGAAGCAGACCAATAGTTTGGAGTTCAAAGTAGAAAGAGTCTTAACTGGAGCATAAAGAATCCATGGTGGGAACAGCATTTGGACTGGGTGGTATGGGACAGGTCAAGGGCTCAGCAAGAATGAAGAGGCAAAGTCAGAGAGAATGAAAAACACTAGGGTGGAGCTTAGAGTATGTATAGAGAAACTGTACAAAATAAAATAAGAAGGAATACTGGGGCCAAATTTCGGAGTGCTATTTATGTCAGGATTAAGAAAGATTGCTCAATTTTTTGAGGGGCTCAGTAGGGGTAAGAACAGCCTCACACACTCTGATAGAGCCTCTTAGAGCAAAATTTGCATTATTTATTCAAACTCTTAGATAGCTTCAAACTCTTTGGGCCTGGGGTTTCACTTCTAGATATTTCCACTAAGAAATGTAAGTGTTCATTACACCATAATTTATACTACTAGAAAATTAGAAACAACAGAGCAGTGGAGCAGTTGTTCTCAATAGGAATAATTTGATCTCAGGGGACATTTGGAAATGTCTGGAAATGTTTTTTATTTCCACAATTTAAAGGGGAGGGAGTGCTACTGGCATCTAGTGGGTAGAGTCCAGGAATGTTGCTAAACATCTTTATAGTGTACAGGACAGCTTCCCACAACAAAGAATCACTGAGCCCAAAATGCCAAGGTTGAGAATATACATATGGATATAGATAGGTATGGAAAGGTTTAAAAATATACGAAGAATATTGGCGATGGTAATATCTGGGATTATGTTTTATTTCCATTTTTTCTTTTGTGACTTCCTGTACTTTCTAAGTTTTAATCAATAATATATAGGACTATTTTATCTGATATGAGTATTGCTACTCCTGCTTTCTTTTGGTCCCTATTTGCATGGAAAATCTTTTTCCAGCCCTTCACTTTCAGTCTGTATGTGTCCCCTGTTTTGAGGTGGGTCTCCCGTAGACAACATATGTAGGGGTCTTGTTTTTGTATCCATTCAGCCAGTCTTTGTCTTTTGGTTGGGGCATTCAACCCATTTACGTTTAAGGTAATTACTGATAAGTATGATCCCGTTGCCATTTACTTTATTGTTTGGGGTTCGAATTTATATACCATTTTTGTGTTTCCTGCCTAGAGAATATCCTTTAGTATTTGTTGGAGAGTTGGTTTGGTGGTGCAGAATTCTCTCAGCTTTTGCTTGTCTGAGAAGCTTTTGATTTCTCCTTCATACTTGAATGAAATCCTTGCTGGGTACAATAATCTGGGCTGTAGGTTATTTTCTTTCATCATTTTAAGTATGTCTTGCCATTCCCTCCTGGCTTGAAGAGTTTCTATTGAAAGATCAGCTGTTATCCTAATGGGAATTCCCTTGTGTGTTATTTGTTGTTTTTCCCTTGCTGCTTTTAATATTTGTTTTTTGTGTTTGATCTTTGTTAATTTGATTAATATGTGTCTTGGGGTGTTTCACCTTGGGTTTATCCTGTTTGGGACTCTCTGGGTTTCTTGGACTTGGGTGATTATTTCCTTCCCCATTTTAGGGAAGTTTTCAACTATTATCTCCTCAAGTATTTTCTCATGGTCTTTCTTTTTGTCTTCTTCTTCTGGAACCCCTATGATTCGAATGTTGTAGCGTTTAATATTGTCCTGGAGGTCTCTGAGATTGTTCTCATTTCTTTTAATTCGTTTTTCTTTTATTCTCTCTGATTCATTTATTTCTACCATTCTATCTTCTAATTCACTAATCCTATCTTCTGCCTCTGTTATTCTACTATTTGTTGCCTCCAGAGTGTTTTAATTTCATTTATTGCATTATTCATTATATATTGACTCTTTTTTATTTCTTCTAGGTCCTTGTTAAACCTTTCTTGCATCTTCTCAATCCTTGTCTCCAACTCTAGCCACTTGCTTAAAAAAAAAAAAAAAGAATATATAGGACTTTGTGGGACTTCCCTGGTGGTCGAGTAGTTAGTTAGGAATCTGCCTTTCAATGCAGGGGATGCAGGTTCAATCCCTGGTTAGGGAACTAAGATTCCAGATGCTGCAGGACAACTAAGCCCACATGCCACTACTAGAGAGAAGCCCATACACCTCAGGGAAGACCCAGTGCAGCCAAAAAAAGAAATATAGGACTTTGAATTAGTCAAGAGTAATATAATTCAGGTTGAGTCCAGGGGACAAAGGTTTAAGTCCTGGTCTGAGTCCAAGAATCAGGCGTGCCAACATCTAAGGGCAGGAGAAGATCTATGTCCCAGCTCAAACAGAGGGCCAATTCACCCTCCCCTCATCTTTTTTTTTTTTTCCTATTCAATCTCCTGATGGATTGGGGGATACTCACCTGTGCTGGGGAGGGTAAAATTCATTACTTTGTCTAATGACTCAACTAATCTCTTCTGAAACACTCTTAATGACAAACCCAGAAGTAATGTTTTACTAGCTACTTGGGCATCCTTTAGCCCAACTAACACATAAAATGAACCACCATGAACATCATTTAAAAACAACATTACTGAGCATCAAGGATTATGCTAGACAGCCTTGCAAAGCCTCAATAATCAGTCCTGACAGGTGCCTGCCCTCACTGGAGCTCACAGTACAGAGAAGAAGACACAGAGCAGACAAACATAAAACCAGAAAACACGTTTTAATAGTGAAAAAGGAAATAAACGGATGATATGACAGGCAGGAATTGGGGAGAGAGTGACTGGGGCTCCCTGAGATAAGACAATTAAGGGTGACTAAGGACATGGCAACCTACTCCAGTGTTCT
>NW_011494863.1:11230555-11230829 GCF_000754665.1 Bison bison bison | reverse complement strand
TGGGGTCGCACAGAGTTGGACACGACTGAAGTGACTTAGCAGCAGCAGCAGCAGCAGCAGCAGCATGAGCTGAGACCTTGAGGCTGAGGAGCTGGAGAGACAGGGATTCACATTCCAGACAGAGAGCTCACGTTAGTTATGGTGGATGTGTTTGGAAAAGTTATTGTGAGATCCACCAGACCAAGGGTCATCTGTATACACAGTGTTGAATAGGCACAGTATCCTGAGAATTAATTAATTACACTCTATAATAAAGGAAGTGATCTATTAATAC
>NW_011494863.1:11214582-11230455 GCF_000754665.1 Bison bison bison | reverse complement strand
AGTTCACTTACACAGTTCAAAGTGCCAACCGCAGTCTATGATCCTACATTCCACAGTATTTATAAGACAGGTGTGCCAGGCTCTATATATATATATATATATATATATATATATATATCTCCATAGTCACTACAGTATATTTCATCCAGAAAGAACGCGCTCTTCTCTTCCTGCCCTGGTGGGTTCGGAGAGACAACCCAATGAGGATTCTGGTATTTTGAGCCTCACTGGAGCTGATAAAATCCACAGTATTGTGTGCGTTTCTGAGCTGACAACCCAAGAAGATACTGGCTACAGCCAGCAAAAGCACCCTAAAATGCCAAAACAAAGATCAGGGACTGAAGGACAGTAGAAGGTTAAGCCTCTACGGAAAGGACAGAAACAAAAATGTTAACTAAAGGTTACCTTTGAATGGCAGGATTATGGTGATTCTAAGGGCCTTCTTTGTGTATTTTCTACAGTAAACATGTGTATTGTAATAGAAAAAAAAAAAACTATGAAAGGTGCTGTTTTTATAAAGTGAAAAGTGAAAGTCACTCAGTTGTGTCTGACTCTTTGCAACCCCATGGACTATACAGTCCATGGAATTCTCCAGGCCAGAATACTGGAGTGGGCAGCCTTTCCCTTCTCCAGGAGATCTTCCCAACCCAGGGATCGAACCCAGGTCCCTCTCATTGCAGGTGGATTCTTTCCCAGCTGAGCCACCAGGGAAGCCCTGTTTTTATAAAGGTCCTTCAAATTCAGAGATGTAATGTGGATATTTGGCCCATAATGTACACAAGGGAAGCAGGCTCAGTGGTGAGCATGCAGAGGGAAGCCGTGTGTTAGGGGATCCTGGGGACAGAGGTGAAGAAGAGTGGGGTGAGGGGCCAGGGACAGGAGGTGGATGCCCAGTTCCTCTCAGCTCTAGCCATTTCTGCCACAGAGAAACTGGATACGGGGTTGTTAGATCTTCTGATTCTCTGAGAGAAGCTAAACGAAACTGTTAAACAGTAAACATGGGCTTCCGTATCAAATGTTAAAGAAAAATACCATACAGGGCAAAGAAAGCATCTTTATAACAGTATGATGTCTTGTGTTACCAGTTTGCAGCCTCTCTGTTTGGTGTTTTCTTTTACTTGATCTCAATGCCAGTTCTGTGCCAAATTTTCTTCTCCTATTAGCGGACCAAGGTGAAAAGAGAACACTCACCTCTCCCATCTGGGGCCCAGAAGCACCCAGAACATCCTGATCCTCATAATCCTTGCTCTGGGGAAATATTAATGATTTAATCTCCCAAGCTCACTCACTCTGCTCTGCAGCCACACCAACGAGGTTCACAAACAAGACTCAGAGAAGTCTAGGCCAGCCTCACCCCCATCTACAGAAATAGGCAGTGCAATTCCCAGCCATGGGCGAGGTGACGGCAGAGGAAGTAGAGAAGTTTCTGGACTCAAATGTCAGCTTTGCCAAACAGTACTACAACCTGCGCTACCGGGCCAAGGTCATCTCAGACCTGCTGGGACCCAGGGAGGCAGCCGTGGACTTCAGCAACTACCACCCGCTGAGCAGCGTGGAAGAGAGTGAAATTATCTTCGACCTCCTGCGGGACTTTCAGGACAACCTGCAGGCCGAGAAGTGCGTCTTCAATGTCATGAAGAAGTTGTGCTTCCTGCTGCAGGCTGACCGCATGAGCCTATTCATGTACAGGGCCCGGAACGGCATCGCAGAGCTGGCCACCCGGCTCTTCAACGTCCACAAGGATGCTGTGCTCGAGGAGTGCCTGGTGGCACCTGACTCGGAGATCGTGTTCCCCCTGGACATGGGAGTGGTGGGCCATGTTGCGCTCTCTAAAAAGATCGTCAACGTCCCCAACACAGAGGAGGTATCCTCTTCCCCATGGGAGTGGGGGACAGGGAGGCATTATTCCATGGGGTTTGGAGGGGAGGTATACGGGACAGGGAGCTGTCAGCCACCAAGACTGGGCTGGTGACCACTTGACACTTTTCTTTCTTTTTTTACTCGTCTATTTTTTTTTTAATTAATTTATTTTTCGCTGCTCTGGGTCTTCGTTGCTCTGTGAGGGCTTTCTCTAGCTGCTGTGAGTGAAGGGCTGCGCTTCCTTGCGGCCTGTGGTGGCTTCTCTTGTAGGCGGAGCTTGGGCTCTAGGTCCTCCGGCTCAGTAGTTGTGGCGCACAGGCTTAGTTGCCCTGTGGCATGTGGGATCCTCTTGGACCAGGAATAGAACCTATGTCCCCTGCATTGCCAGGCAGATTCTTAAGCACTAGATCACCAGGGAAGTCTTTCTATTTGTTTATTGATAACTTTTTATTTTGAAAAAAAAAAAAAATCAGAAGAGTTTAAAATACAGTACCAAGAACTGTATATTGTTCATCCCAATTCATCAACTGTTTATACCTTACCCGGCTTCCCTCGTGGCTCAGCTGGGAAACAATCCACCTGCAACGTGGGAGACCTGGGTTCGATCCCTGGGTTGGGAAGATCCTCTGGAGAAGGGAATGACTACCCACGCCAGTATTCTGGCCTGGAGAATTCCATGGACTGTATAGTCCATGGGGTCTCAAAGAGTTGGACACGACTGAGCAACTTTCACTTTCACCTTACCACATTTGCTTTATGTCTCCATTTTTTTCTGATCCATTTGGGAGACAAACACAGACAATGTGTCCTTTTAACCCCAGGAATTTTTCTGTGTATTTTCAGAACAAGGACATTTCTTACATAGCCAAAGTACAATGATCAAACTCAGGAAATGTGACAGTCGTTACAATACTATTATCTAATGAACAGTCCATATTCAGTTATTTGCGAGTCGTCTCAATGATGCCCATTTAGCACTGTCTCTTTAGTTTCCAATCTGAAACAGTTTCTCAATCTATCTTTGTTTTCCATGATGCTGATGTTTTTGAGGGATATAGGCCAACTTGTTCTGCAGAAACGTCCCTCCATTTGGGCTTGTCTACTGTGTCTTCACGTTTAGATTCGGGCTATGCATTTCTGGCAGGACTATCACAGAGGTGATGTTATTTGTACTTTGTGCCTTGCGTCAGGAGACATAGGCTGGCAGTCATTACGGAAATGCTAAACTGACCACTTGGTTAAGCACTTGGCTCTGTCTTCTAAGAGTTTAGGGTTCTGTGAGATTCTCCTGGCAGCTCTGACAAAGACTTCTTTGATCACCTACAGCAAATCATTTAATGCAGTTCTCCCCATAACCATCTGCCAGAGTCCACTCCTACTCATCCTTCAGATCTTAGCTTAAAGTTCACTTCCTCAGGGAGACCCTCTCAGATCCTTCTGTAAGTTTCCTCCCTAAAACCATTTACCACAATAAGCCCTGGAGGCCAGGGACCATGCCTGCCTTATCGTCCACTTTATACCAAATGTTTGTCCACTTTATACCAAATGTTTGTCCACTTTATAGCAATTGTCCACTTTATAGCAAAGGTTTGGCACAAAGCAGATGCTCAGCAAACACTTAGCAAAAAGACTCACACTCAGGTAATTTTGCAATAATCCCTTTAACACCTGTCTCAACCCAATATTTGCCCTAGGCTGTCAAGGCCAATGTTGGTCTCATTTATTGCTGAACTGACCTAACCAGGAGCCTGTGTTCAGTCATTCCCAAGATCCAGCCTGGACATTTTGTGACTTTGTGTTCCCCTTACCTCTGACCTAATTTCAGATTAAAGGTCTTAAAATTAAAAGTTGGGGAGGTATGGGGCTTCAAAGATCATCTCATCCAGCTGACTTGTTTAATGGATGAGAAGTCTGGAGTCAGATCTTGAGAAGGGGCTTGCCCAAAGTCACCAAGGCATCAGAGCAGAGCTTCCTGGACTTGACATGCACAGATGTAAGAATTCCAGTGGATCATCTTTTTGACTTGGGTTCCTTTTTTGAAAAAAATTAATTAATTCATCATTTGGCCGCACCAGGTCTTAGTGATGGCACGAAGGATCCTCTAGTTATGGCATGGGAAAATCTTTAGTTGGGGCTGGCAAACTCTTAGCTGCAGCACATGGGATTTAGTTTCCTGACCAGGGATGGAACCCTGGCCCCTTGCACTGGGAGGGCAGAGTCTTAACTACTGGACCACTAGAAAGTCCCTTGAGTTACTTGGCAAGATGAAAGGCATAGACTTGGGCCTTTGTGGAACCTGGTTTTCTTTGAAGTGTGCTGGGCTAGATCTCCTATGGGATTCCTCTCTCCTTGGCCCTCCTAGGGTAAGGGTAATTCTGCACCCAGGAACTCTCCTGAGGACTCATTCAACTGGATTGGAATCTGTTCTCCCTTCAACTCTCTCTAGACTTCAACTTCTCTCTAGACTGTAGCCAACATGGGTTGTCACAGTCTTATAACTGATTATCCCTGTTTTACAGATGATGAAATTGAAATCTTTTCTCAGTCACACAGAAAGCGGCAGAGCAGGGATTTGAATTCAGGCACTGGGACTGGTGCCACACCCTTTCACTGCTCTGCTGTTCTCTACTTCCTCGTGGCCTATAAAATGAGTGCATTAAACTAAGTGCAGTGTATGAAAAAAAAGGTCCTTTTAAATTACATGGCAGAAAATTGAGATGTTAAGCTTTGAGGTCAGATCTGGGTGTGAATCAAGACTCCCTTTCTAATAACATGGCCTTGGCAAACTCTTTAGCTTGTTTGGGGTCACTTCCTAATTTGTAAAATAGAGGGAGAAAACCTAGCTTCTCTAAGTGTTGTTGTAGGATAAAATGAGATAATTCTTTCTCCTCTAGCAAAGTTCTTAGCACATAGTTTAGGCTCTTACTGACAGCTTCTGCTCCTTGTTAATATCGCTATTACTTTGTTGTTGCTGTTAAGGAATTTATTCTATGGAATAGATGCTGGACCAGGTCTGTGTGGGGCTTGGAGAGGAATCCAGTCTTGCCTTTCTGGAGCTTTCAGTTTAGATTCTGTTTGTGGGAAAGACAGAACAGAGGTGCTGAAAGCTTCTATGGACCCTGGTGTTGAGGGACTGAGGATTTTAAGTAGACTCTCTGATCCTAAAATATCCCTGAGAGTTTGATGAGCCCCTGCACTAAGCTTGCTGTTTCTTTGTCAGCCCCAAAGTTCACCCTGGACGGGATGGCTGTGTTCCCGGGAAGCTTTCAGGCCAGGCAGCCCCCTTGGTGTGTGCCTCAGGCCTGGAGTGATGTCATTTCAGGTCAGCAAGCCTCTGTCCTTCAGTTGTACATATCTTCCTCCTTGAGATATCATACTTTATTGGGGTCTGTGGACAGACACTGGGAGCTGGATGGAGAAGAAGCAGGGATATGGTGTAGACTGGGGGGTGGGTGGTCCCTGAACCACTGATAAGTGATACTCTTAGCCTTTAGCACACTTCCCATCAGCCCCCACCAAAACCTGAAAGTGGTTGTAATTACCGCATTGAAAAATGTGAAACCATGAATGGGGTTTCCCATGGTTGTAATGTGGCTCCCATGCTCTGACACATTCTTACTTATCCTTGGGACCTTCTCGGGGGCAACTTGTCATTAGGGCTGCCAGATATAATGTAAGCTGCCCAGTTGAATTTGAATCTTAGATAAACAAAGAGATATATTTTTTTTTTTTTGGCTGAGCTGCATGGCATGTGGGATCTTAGTTCCCCAAGCAGGGACAAAATCCATGCCTCCTGCGATGGAAGTGTGAGTATTAACCACTGGACCACCAGGGAAGCCCCAGAGAACTATTTTAGTATGTGTTTTGTGCTAATAACTGTTAAACTGTCAATAATCAATGCTGTGACTGGACAAGCCCATGTGGTTCTTATGATGAATGCAAGATACCCTTTAGCACTAGTGATCAGAAAACTTTGAAAAAACAAAGGCTTATTACTTATAAGACCTGGAAATTACATTGCATACCTGGGGCTGTACAAGAAGGTCTCATGTTACAGAGGGAGAGAGTGGGCTCTGGCCTAGGACTTTCATGAGGGTTGAGGGTTTCACAGGCTCACTCTGTATTAGCGAATTTAAAACATAAGAGCAGAAATTGAAATTTTGGTAGGAGAAAATAGAAAGCAAAAAGTGGCTCCAAATGATCAGTTATCAAAATCAACCAAGATCTTTAAAACAAAAGAGCCTCAGTGTGAGGAGGTGGCATGGCTCTTTAACTAGTGTGTGGCTGACAATGTGTCTATTTGAGATAGGCAGATAGCCATCTTTGAGGTGGGTGTCAGCAATCAAAGCCTAAGTCATACACTCACATTACAAACATGAAAACAAACGACTCCCAAGGGTGTCCAGCTCACACTACAGTACACCCTATGCAACACGTGATATACTAAGAAAGCTGTTTCCCTGAAATTCAAATGTGATTAATCCTGTGTTTATTTGCTAAATCTGGCAACCCTACTTGACGTTCAGTGCATGTCTGTGTATTTATTCTTTACCCTTTCTCCTTGGGAAAGCCCACAAGGCTTGTCTGTTCCTGCGTATCTTATTCACCACTACTGGTCCCCAAACTAGCCCAGGGCCTGGGACAGAGTGGTTCCTCATTACAGTTTATTGAGTGAATTAATAAGTCATGGCCCTTTCCCAGTGGGCTGTGATATTGTGATTTATAAAAAGAAATATTTATTTGGTCTTTGTCTTGGTTCCTGACACAGAACTGACCCTTGTAATTTCCTGAGTGATAGAACCATCTGACACAGAGCTCCTAAATCCCTTGGAGTTTCCTGGGTGGTAGGTGGTCTTTTGTTCTAATGAGAGGACTCTTGGTGGACTCCTGGATGGGGACCAGAAAGATCAAGCCTTGAGTAGACACTTGAAACCTTCAGCCCATCCTCTATTCTCTTAAGAGGGTTTTCCAGGTGGCCCTAGTGGTAAAGAACTCGCCTGCCAATGCAGGAGGACATAAGAGATGCAGGTTCAATCGCTGGGTTGGGAAGATCTCCTGGAGGAGGGCATGGCAATCCACTCCAGTACTGTTGCCTGGAGAATCCCATGGACAGAGGAGCCTGGCAGGCTATGGTCCATAGTGTTGCAAAGAGTCAGACGTGACTCAAGAGACAGCACACACGCACCAATGCGAGAGACTCAGGTTTGATCCCTGGGTCAGCAAGATCCCCTGGAGAAGGAAATGGCAACCTACTCCAGTATTCTTGCCTGGGAAATCCCATGGATAGAGGAGCCTGGCAGGCTACAGTCTAGGGGGTTGCAAAAGAGTTGGACACGACTTAGCAACTAAACAACAACATTCTCGTAAGAGGGGAGAGGGGCTGGAAATGGGGTTAATAATTGATTATGCCTTTGTGATTAAACTGTCATAAAAAACCTCAAAAGTACAGGGTTCAGAGAGCTTCTGGGCTGGTGAATACATGCATGTGCTGGGAGGGTAGTGTACACCCCAACTCCAGGGGACAGAATCTTTGGCACACAGGACCTTTCTGGATCTCACCTTATATATCTCTTTATCTGACAGTTCATCAGTACACTTATTCTATTCTAAGACTGTAAATGTAAATACTTTCCTGAGTTCTATGAGCTTTTCTGGCAAGTAATCACACCCAAGGAGTGAGTCACTGGAACCTCGATTTACAGTTAGTGAGGCAGAAGCACAGATAGCAGCCTATGACTTGACATTGGCATCCGAAGCAGGGGCAGTCTTCAGGGACTGAACCCTCGAGTTGTACGTTCCTGTTCTCCAGGTAAACAGTGTCAGAACTGAACTGAATTGTTGGATACCCAGCTAGTATCAGAGAACTGGTCAGTGTGGGGAAAAAAGCATCTACATATCTGGTGTGCCAAGTGTTGTGAATATGGTAGTTATGTGAGAGTAAAGGAAAACAGTGAGTTTCTTCTAGACGGTGACAATCCCATTTCTGAAGACTGAAGCTGAAAGCACTGTCATGTCCAGAGGCTCTTACATTGGTTGTCCTGCTCTCCTTCCCGCCCTATGACACCTGGAACCCAGCATGCCAGGCCAGAAAGAAAACTCAGAGAGGACCCAGTCTGACATGGTGATTTTACCGAAGAGGAAACTGAGGCTCAGAGAGGTTTCAACTACTGACAGGCTCATGAAGCCACTCAGAGGGGCCCCAGGATACCATCAATCCTCTGGGGGCTTTCTTCACATTATGGCTTGAATTGTGAATTCATGCTTTACATAATGTCCCCATTATACAGTGATAACCCACTGAGGACAACCTCCCCTTTCTTACGGGTCTTGGCAGACCCAGTGCCTCTCACAGACCCAGTGCTCAGTAAATATAAGTGGATGAATGAATCAATCCATCAATGAGCCGATCAGTGTATCAGTGAATGAATGAATGAATGCAGTGACTGTGCCATTTACGAGCAGGAGAATTGTCTATAAAACAGGGAAGGAGAGAGTTCTACATGACAGGGAAGATGTGAGAGTTAATGAATTGTCTGGCTCTGGGCCTAGTACATCATTGAAAGTGAAAGTCATTCAATAAATAGATATCATGGGACACACTGGAGCTTGGCACAGAGGATGTTTGAAAAGAGAAACTGGGTTTCCAGGAATGAGAAGCAGTCTTGAATTACTTTGGAATAAAATCTAAGCTCTTCCAGTGGCCTCCAAGGCCCTGTCACATAAGGCCTCTGCCCACCTTTCTGAGGGGCTTCCCTGGTGGCTCAGATGGTAAAGAATCTGCCTTCAATGTGGGAGACCTGAGTTTGACCCATGAGTTGGGAAGATCCCCTGGAGAAGGAAATGGTTATCCACTCCAGTATCCTTGCCTGGAGAATCCCTTGGACAAAGGAGCCTGGCTGGCTACAGCCCATAGAGTCACAAAGAGTCAGACACAACTGAAGCAACTTAGCATGCACGTAGGCACGCATGCCACCTCTCTGACTTCCTTGACCTCCAATCTCCTCACTAAGCAGGCCTTCTTCCTGTTTCTCAGATCAGTCAGTTCATTGTCCCCTGCTCCTTGGCATCCTCCGTGCCCTCTGCTTGGAATACCCTTCTGGCTGGCTGGCTCTTCTGAGCCTTCACTCTCTGCATTGCCTCTTAGAGAAGCCTCCCTACCTGCCAGGACTGACCAGAGCAGCTTCAACCTACCCCCGCTACCATCACTACCATGCTATAGCATCATCCAGTTTCTCTTCTTCAAAGCAGCTGTTTACTTGCTTTTTGTCTGTCCACCGCATTTGAGTGGAAGCTTTACTAGGGAAAGATATTCACCCGTCTTGTTCATTGCCTAAACTGCCTAGCATACATTAAAGGCTTTCTGTTAATGCCAACTGAATGAATGAATGACTTGGGCTTTCTTCTGCTCGACTTCTGATTCCTAGGCTTTAAAACAGATAGGTTAGTGACTTTCCTGGTGGTCTAACAGTTAAAACTGTGTTCCCAACGCAGGGGACCCAGGTTCAATCCTTGATCAGGGAACTAGATCCAACATGCTGCAACCAAGAGTTCGAATGCCACAACCAAAGAAAAAGATCCCTCATGCAGCAATTAAGACCAGGCACAGCCAAACAAAAAGTAAATAAACAAAACAGTTTTAGCACGTGGCCTTTAAGGTCCCTCTGCCGCTGATAAGTTGAGGCTCTATGACACAGCTGAGAACACTGTATATGCTGAAAATATAAGGATGCCAGTGATTATACAGACACCAGTCAATTGGCAGCTGTGCTATTTATGAGAAAGTTCTAGGGCTGAGAACTCAGTGGGAGAGAAGGTACTGGTGGCTTTAGTAACATTGGCCTCAGATGCAGGTAAGGCCCAAGTACTGCTTTCCTTGACAGAAGTGAATACTGAAGGACTGAACTGACTTGATGAAATGAATCTGGGCATGTCTCACTCAGGCTTGTATTCATCAGTTGTCCTTAGAGAGTGACATGGAATACCCTTATGGTTAATACCTCTTTAGAGATTTTGCTTAATCCTCCAACACTAATTCAAGTTGAGCACTACAGGCTTCTCTTAATTCCTTTACCCTTCACCTGGTTTGAGAGAGCTTCATCGACAACAGGGCCTGTTTATTTAGTCCCACTCCAACTGGAAGAATCCCCAGATGCAGAGCACCACATTCTGAACTTCTGCATTGTGGGAAAGTTCTAGTTCTAGCACAGCTGTGTGAATTGGCTCTGCAAAATACACTTCCTTCTCAGAACAGCCTGAACTGTACACATCTCAGCTGGCTTGTGTTCCCAGCAACGCTGACTGTTGGGAAACCTCGCAGTGTGACCAAGAAACAGAAAGGTGGATTCTTTTGGATTTAAGACAACAATTCACGCTCTGTCCCCACTTTCTGACCACCCAGACTGTACCGCCCTATACTGGCCTCCAAGTTTGCCTTCGGGGTGGGGTGTAGGAGGTGTGTGCTCCTCTGCACTCATACTGCTTTGAGCCAACCCTTATGTCCTGTGTTACTATTAACACAGGACATCTGTGTTAATTCTGTGTGAATTCTGTTAATTCTGTGTGATTCATCTGTGTGCTGGCCTGAATTTTAGTCTTCCCTCTATCCCCAGTGCTTAGCATAAGGCCTGACACAGAGCGGGGCTTCCGTTAAGATTTGTGGAATGGGGATATCCATTGGATTGGCTGTGTGGTGCTAGAACTGGATCGCAAAAAAAGTTGAAAGTGGACTTCCCTGGTGGCCCAGTGGGTAAGAACCTGCCTGCGAATGCAGGGGGTACAGGTTCAGTCCTGGTCTGGGAAGATTCCAGATGTCTCAGAGCAATTAAGCCTGTGAGCCAGAGCTACTGAGCCCAGACTCTAAAGCTCACGAACCACAACTACTGAGACCGTGTACTGCAACTATTGAAGGCTGAATGTTTACAGCCTGTGCTTCATAAGAGAAACCACCACAATGAGAAGCCCATGAACCGCAATGAAGAGTAACCCCCACTCGCCACAACTAGAGAAAGCCCACATGCAGCAATGAAGACCCAGTGCAGCCAATAAATGAATAAATAAAAGCTGGAAGTAACAAATTCTCTGGTTCAAAGACCCAGACCCAGGTCTACACTTATCCAGGCTTCCCTGAAATGAAGCTTCCCTGGATGAAGCAGCAGAGCTGAGGGCAGTTTCTCAAATCACATACACACACAGTAATAAGTAATGTTAATCTTGAGTTTCAGTTTCCCCCTTTGTAAGATGAACTACTAATGGTCCCATCTCTTGGGTTATTGGGAAGAATACAGTGAGCTGAGGCAGGCAAAGCGCCACACGCAACACCTGCTGGCAACTGTGCTGATTCTATTCACTAAGGTCTTTTCCTCACTCAGGTTTCTGATTTACATTTAACTGTCATCAATGGAAGAGAGCCTTCTCAAAATCTTCCTCCACAGACAAAGCCAACCCTCCACCTCCATCCTTGGGTCCCTCCAGTGCTTTGCTCACATCTCCATAACCCTTCATAAGCTGTATTTCAGACTTTCTTCTACTGGATTTTGGAGGCTTCCAGGGTAGAAATCATCTATAATAGCCTCGTCCCTGATGAGGAGTAGATGGAACTGGCTTCATTCTTTTGTCAACAAGAGAACGGGGAGCCTCTCTACCCCACCTCTACAACAAACTGTGGAAAATTATTAAAGAGATGGGAATACCAGATCACTTTACCTGTCTCCCGGGAAACCTGTATGCAGATCAAAAAGCAACAGTTAGAACCGGACATGGAACAACAGACTGGTTCCAGATTGGGAAAGGAGTACATCAAGGCTGTATATTGTCGCCCTGCTTACTCAACTTCTATGCAGAGTACATCATGAGAAATGCTGGGCTGGATGAAGCACAAGCTGGAATCAAGATTGCCATGAGAAATATCAGTAACCTCAGACATGCAGATGACACCACCCTAATGGCAGAAAGCAAAGAGGAACTAAAGAGCCTCTTGATGAAAGTGAAAGAGGAGAGTGAAAAAGCTGATTTAAAACTCAACACTCAAAAAATGATGATCATGGAATTTGGTCTCACCACATCATGGCAAATAGATGGGAAAACAATGGAAACACTAAGACTTTATTTTCTTGGGCTCCAAAATCACTGCAAATGGAGACTGTACCCATGAGATTAAAAGATGCTTGCTCCTTGGAAGAAAAGCTATGACCAACCTAGATAGCATATTCAAAAGCAGAGACATTACTTTGCTGACAAAGGTCTATCTAGTCAAAGCTATGGTTTTTCCAGTAGTCATGAATGGATGTGAGAGTTGTACCATGAAGAAGGCTGAGTGCCGAAGAATTGATGCTCTTGAACTGTGGTGTTGGAGAAGACTCTTGAGAGTCCCTTGGACTACAAGGAGACCCAACCAGTCAATCCTAAAGGAAATCAACCCTGAATATTCACTGGAAGGACTGATGCTGAAGCTGAAACTCCAACATTTTGGAGTGATGTGAAGATCTGATGTGAAGATCTTTCCCAGCATCTTTCCTGATGCTGGGAAAGATTGAAGGAAGGAGGAGAAGAACACAACAGAGGACAAGATGGTTGGATGGCATCACTGACTCAATGGACATGAATTTGAGCAAGCTCCAGAAGACAGTGAAGGTCAGGGTTGCCTGGTGTGCTGCAGTCCACGGGGTTGCAAAGAGTCAGACATGACTGAGTGACTGAACAACAACAGCAACCACGGGCACCTGGGGCTCTGGGTTGTTTTCCTGTCTTTGCTCTTCCTCTGCGCACTCATACTTGTCTTTGTCTACCTTCAGGATGAACATTTCTGTGACTTCGTGGACACCCTCACAGAGTACCAGACTAAGAACATCTTGGCTTCTCCCATAATGAATGGGAAGGATGTGGTGGCCATAATCATGGCTGTGAATAAAGTGGATGGGCCCCACTTCACCGAGAATGATGAAGAGGTAAGAGTGCTTAGGAACTGGTGGGCTGGCCATGCCAGCACATTCTCCCAGCTCACAAATCTTCTGACCCTTGCTATTTGCCCTGACCTTGGCTTTCCCCTCTGTAAGACAAGGAAGTTAGTGGTCTGATGATCTGTGAGGGAGGCAGGACAGGATAATCATTAAGATGTTGGGCTTTGGAGATAAGAATGTAGGGATAATGGTTCTGGTTCTGCTAATATCTGTTTGTCTTGGGCACGTTTTTCTGAACCTCAGATTACTTATTTGTAAAATGGGGCTGGTTTTATAGTATCTTTTATAGAGAGTATCTATAGTGTCTCTTGAGGTCATTTGTGGCCATCAGGATAACATATATACATGACTTATCACGGGGCCTGCAAACTCAATGAACAGTAGCAACTTCTCATGAACACACTTCTAATAACATTAACATTCTACATTCTGTGAGTTTTACCCTCACATAATGCAACATTTTATGAGTCAGCTTTCCACGATCCATCTGCTCATACTGTCTTAGATGAAGCTTTGAAAATATTCAAACTTATCGGCTGATGGTAGAAGTGGCCAGAAGAGGAATTTCTCCTTCTCATCTGTTTCTCCTCATGCTGTTTGATTTTCAGATTCTTCTCAAGTACCTCAATTTTGCAAATCTAATCATGAAGGTGTTCCACCTGAGTTACCTGCACAACTGTGAGACTCGGCGTGGCCAGGTAAAGGGCTTGACTTGAGGGAATGGACTGGACTGAAGGTGTCCTCTTCCTGAAGCACTGATGTGCTCAGCTAGAAGGCAGTAGTGACAGGAGTGCCTGGGAAGTATCGTGCAGTCTCTCCCAGCATCCCTGGGGTGCATGAGTCATGATGTCTGTAAAGCTGTAACCCAGAGTGACTGCACGTATAAGCTTTCATGTCAGCCAGCTTGTACTTGAATCCTTGCTAAGCCATTTACCAGTTCTAAGACCTTGAGCACACCATTTAACCTCTCCAAGCTTCAGCCTCCTCTTTTGAAAAATGGGGATAATTACGGGATAAAGTATGTAGGATACTTGGGCTCTGTCAATGTTTGTTATCATCGTTGTTATTAACAACCTAGGAAATAAAAGAATTGGAAAGAGTTGGATCCAATAGCAGCTGCCCCGTTATTCACCACTCTGAAGCTCAGTTTCTCCATCTACAAAACAGGGACAGCTATTCTTGGTTATTATGAGCTGCTGTTCTGTGCCTCAGGAACACTAACTGTGTTTTTGTATTTCTTCAGATACTGTTGTGGTCTGGGAGCAAAGTCTTTGAAGAGCTTACAGACATTGAGAGGCAGTTCCACAAAGCCCTGTACACAGTCCGTGCCTTCCTCAACTGTGACAGATACTCTGTGGGGCTCTTAGACATGACCAAACAGAAGGTGAGAACACTTAAGAGCAGACATTTCCAAGAATAGGTTAAATATATAGCTGCTATATATCAGGTGGAACCCAGCCTTGTGTCATGAATTTGGTTGCACAGGGAAATGGCTGGCAGGAGGTTATGAAAGGTTTTTCACAGGTCTTTTACACTGAGGAGAGGAGTACCAGCCTCTACAGAGGAAAAGTCATTCCAGGGCACAGGGGAGGAAAAATAACCTATATCTTCCCTAGTCCATAGGGAAAAAAATGAGCATGTGAGAAGAAGGCATGATGAGGTGGTAAAGGTGAGTGATAAAGAAGTTTCCATGTAGGGTGAAAATGCAGCAAGAAGAAAGTTGCCAACTTCAGAAACTGTCAGAAAATACACTCAAAGGTGGGCAGAAACCTTTCCTATGGTGAAAAGACAACCCTCAGAATCGGAGAAAATTATAGCAAATGAAACAACTGACAAAGGATTAATTTCCAAAATATACAAGCTGCTCATACAAGTCAATACCAGAAAAACAAACAACCCAATCAAAAAGTTGGAAAAAGGCCTAAATAGACATTTCTCCAAAGAAGGCATACAGATGGCTGACAAAAACATGAAAAGATGCTCAACATCGCTCATTATTATAGAAATGCAAATCACAACTCCAATGAGATACCACTTCACACCAATCATAATGGCCATCATCAGGAGGTCCACAAACAATAAATGCTGGAGAGGGTGCGGAGAAAAGGGAAGCCTCTTGCACTGTTGGTGGGAATGTAAATTGGTACAACCACTATGTAAGATGATATGAAGATTTCTTAAAGAACTAGAAATAAAACCACCATATGACCCAGCAATCCCATTCCTAGGCATATACCCTGAGGAAATCCAAAAGTGAAAAAGACACATGTACCCCAATGTTTATTGCAACACTACAATAGCTAGAACATTGAAGCAACCTAGATGTCCACTGACAGATGAAAGGATAAAGAAGCTGTGGTACATATACATATAATGTAATATTACTCAGCCATTAAAAGGAACACATTTGAGTCAGTTCTAATGAGGTGGACAAAGTTAGAGTCTATTATACAGGGTGAAGTAAGTCAGAAAAAGAAAGATAAATATTGTTTACTATTGTAATATTGTCCATCCCTGGTGGTCCGTTGGGTAGGACTTGGAGCTTTCATTGCCCAGGGCCTACGTTCAATCCCTGGTTGGGGAACTAAGAGCCTGAAAACCATGTGATGCAGCCAAACAAACAAGGAATCTAGAAATATGGTGCCTATGAATTTATCTGCAGGGCAGCAATGGAGAGGACACAGGGTCGGGGGCGGGGAAGAGAGGTGAGATGTATGGAGAGAGTAACATGGAAACCTATATTACTTTGTGTAAAATAGATAGCCAATGGGAATTTGCTCTATGACTCAGGGAACTCAAACAGGGGCTCTGTATCAATCTAGAGGGGTGGGACGGGGAGGGAGATGGGAAGGAGGTTCACGAGTGGGGGGCGCATAGGCATACCTATGGCTGGTTCATGTTGATGCTTGACAGAAAATAAAATTCTCTAAAGCAATTATCCTTCAATTAAAAAATAAATATTTTTTTAAAAGAAAATATAGATGTAAATCTTTGTGGCCCTGGATAAGGCAATGGTTTCTTGGATATGGCATCAAAAGCACAGGCAACAAAGGAAAAA